>NC_134572.1:186111919-186422276 GCF_050947875.1 Dermacentor variabilis
GCGTTGTCGAGATGCGAGGCGGCCTGCTCTGAGCGCGACCTTGTGATTCAACTCGACGAAGTACATAGGTTTAGTGGCGACAACGTACTGCATTTGGAAGGAGCTGAAAGTAGCTTAACATCAATCGGCTCATGCACACTTTGATTTCTGACCGTTATTTCATGACATATGAAAGTACTCTGCTTCCAGTAATCATATCTTTGAGCCGATTACCTATAATTATGGAAACAACGTCAACATATTATTCGGAAAATACGTACGACACCATTTTCTGGTTACCAACGCACCAAACGCCGCACATTAATTGCTAAGCTAGCCTGAACACTTGTCGATGGCGCTGCGGTAACGCAGACTGTGATCAGTATTACACTCTTGTTACCAATGGCACTCTCCTACGTCGATGTTCATGCCTACGTGTGTAATATACGTATAGGTGAATCTTGATTTGCATCTTTACACCGAGCACCTTGAAACTAACCTTGGAACTACAGGACCGCTTGTCCTGCCCAAAGAGCACTTATTGCAGTTATGTTTTCATAAGATATCTTGCTCTTGTCTTTTCTATCGGGCGAATTTTCACATTGAATATCGATTTCTCCTCGGCTCCGTGCACCAATAACCTAGCTTTCACCACTAAATTCAACTATGTAAGACTTGCTTATCTTGTACACTTTCTTTGAGATGTATTCTGCCCGAACATTCAGCCGCGATACTTTTATGGATAAGCTCTTCATATCAGTATGTATGGAAGTTCCCTTCTTGAAGCCACGGCTTAGTTTCTTCTTTTTATTTCTAGAGCACCAGGCTGAGTGTTCTGCAATATTTCTGTTGTTTCACTTTTCACAGCATTTATGTATTACATAGAGAGACATGCTGAGCGTTTTCAATACCGGGGCCTGGGCAGGGATTTGTGCATTGTCAGGCATTCGGTTGTCTTTTCACCATCCCTTCCCGCTGAACCACTGGATAAGATATGTATGCTTGAATCGATGAAATAAGCTTCCAACTTCGAATAATGCGCTATACTTTGCACCCGATCAGAGATTGTGATCATGGTCTCCGTACTTAACATGCAATAATTAAACGTAATGTAACTAAACTACCTATGTATACAAGTCTTCATTCGTAGCTCTTCTGACATAACGAGATGTTCTCAGTATTCACCTATCAAAACACTAACATACGGCTCCTTTTCAGCGTTAGCTTTAACTGCTCGTGACATCGATGCGTGCTTAATAGATGGTAGGCGTTGAGACGTTTCATTAATGCGACTCCATTTGTATAAAAAAACAAAATCCCGTTTCTTGGCTCAGGATCGTGCGCTTACCATGTGTCTTGAAATTAAAAATGTTACTGCATCACTTTCTTCACATATACAGCGATCGAGGTGGCACATAAACACAGATAGCGGTCACGTATTGGTTACGTTTCTCTTATTGTCTTACCCAAGGCCTTGCTTGGGCCTGTTATAATATGTGCAAGTGTGTACCATGACATTCTAACAAAAAATGTTTCTACCACTTTTCTACCGAGCGAAATTAGAGACCACTACAGAGAGTCACCGTTTCCCAGAAACGTCCACCCACAACACAACGTCGGTAGGCGCCGGGCCCGCGCCCGCGCGATTCTCGACCGCACCGACGCGGATCGTGAAGCCACCGCATCTGTGGACGCGCCCCAGTACGGCCACACATTCACTTTCGCGATAGCAGTTGTGGAAGGCAACGGAAAGTTACGATCATCCGCATTGGTTAAAACGACGACCAGCGCTAAAGCAGAACAGGTAGCCGTAGCCATCGCCATGGCAGACGCCACATTCACTCATGTGCTCACGAACTCGCGTGTCGCAATTCGGTCCTACGAAAGCGCCAACGTATCTAAAGAAGTAGCGTGTATACTACTAGCGAGCTCAAAAGAGAGCAAACAATGCCTTTCCTAGTTTCCCGCTCACATGGCGAAAGATATTCACCCGCAAAAACCAAACCTCAATGAAACGGTTCACGACTGTGCGCAAGAACTTGCCTGCCGCGACGGTCCGATAACCTCCGAAGGGCTGCACATTCAGTTTAATGACCCGCTACTCACTTACCAACAAATCACCTCACACTACCAAAAAGGCAGAATCAAATACCCATTCCCGCACGTCAAACTCCAACGCGCGCGGGCGGCCGCATTTCGAATGCTACAGACGTACTCGTATCCGTCACGAGGCCTACTAAGTCACTAAAACTCAAACATCCCGGCAAATTGCCCAGACTCACCAGAACATTATTGCTCACTCTCGCACATGCTATGGCAATGTACCGCGCTACCAAAGAACCCTCTCTCCAGTGAGCCCGAATGGGAAGAAGCCCTGAAAAGCCCGGACCTCGAAGTCCAACTCAAGGCAGTCCAGAGGGCCCAAGAACTGACGGAGCGTCACCCCGTTCCCGTCCCGACTTGGGCGTCGCCTACAGTTTCGGCCCGAGGAGCTCCCCGCGTGGGATCTCCAACGGCTTAAAACTCCTCAGGACCTCAATAAAGTTCTTGACTGACAGACTGCCACTTTTCGACATGCTATGCACAGATCATCATGATCGCAGCGCTTTCTTCTGTGACTGCTTCTATAATGCTCTATAATTTCATACGATAACATGCTGTTCTTAGAAATTCTTATGTGGCTTCGAAGAGTAGAGAACGGCCATCTGGGGATACAGCGGGTTGCTTTCATGAGCTGAAGAACGTCGTGACCAGTCGGTGCACGAATCAATGTGTCGAGCGACGATGTGGCAGGGTCCGTGGCTCAGTCCTATCCACTGTAGGTTTATATGACACCCCTGGGGCACAGATTGTCAGTGGGCGAACTAGCATCTGAGATCCTGGAACGAAAATTTACATGAAAGGTTTTATCTTCGTTAATGCGGCAGCCGGCTGCCTTGACGAAAAAAAAATTGATAATGCTACTTCGACCTTCTTGCTTCAACAGTGAATGGAGGCCCACATTAGTCATGGTTCTTACGTGCGGGCCATCACGACGTCGGTTTTGCGTGCGCTGCCATCGCCATTTAGCCAGTTGTGTTTCGCAGTTCATACTGAGAAACTTCGTCGCCGACGGTATTTCGCTCCACCTGAGCATTAGCTGCTGGTCTTTGAGTCGTCTCATTTAATGATCCTTTAATTAAAATATCTGAATCAATGAAAACTCAAGTCAGGCGTCATGCGAAACAATTTGCTCGCAGAATGTGTTTTACTTCAAATTATTGTCATTATCTTCTCTTTCCAATGTGCACTTATACATTACATTACAGTCTTAAATACGCAGTCATCCTGCCGTAAAGGCTGGGAAAAGATACCTGTCAGTTGTATCGTTACAAATATGTAAGATATTCTGGCAATAAGTCTGAGATACAGATAGAAGAAACTTGCCGAATAATTGTACACAATGCCACATGTATATATGCATTCGCCATATGTATACTTCAATGCATGAGCTAATTCATCATTAATGCTACCCTGTAGGACCTATGCAAGTTTCCAATTGTTCACTACCAAGTTTCTTATTTCCTGTCAACAGGCCTCCTGCCTTTGGAAATTTCTGTACTACTTCGCAAGAATTTTTTTCGAAGTTCTTAAGAGTACTATTTCACCAATGCGTAACAGTCTATGGCGCTGGTACGACTTCCATGAGATCAACAGAGGTGAACTGTGCAGTCAGTGTTTTATTTTTTTTTCATGCCGGTCCAATCAGAAAGCGGGTCGCCGGCGTCTTAATTAGCGGCGCATTTGCACCCTTTCGTACACATTGCACATGAAGCTTCAGTGCACAAATTCAGAGTACACACGTAGGTCAGCATGTGTACTATAGACAAAATAATGTTTAAAAACATTAATTTTCTTTAGAAGTAGAAATATGGGAAGGTAGGCTACATAAGAACCGGCTATCCCAAAATCCCGGATTCGTTAAGAAAAATAAGAAATAAAAATGAAGAAGAAAATTTCAAGGAAGGAAGAAAAAGTGGAGAAGGAAAGGCAGGGAGGTTAACCATTTTAGCTCAACCGGTTTGCTATCCTACACATTGGAGTGGGATGGGGGGATGAAAGATGGCAGGAGAGAGGGAGAGCACATAGCACAGCACACACACCGTCAGTTACAGTCCATCACTCTGGCATGGTACATGACATCACTGTCACAGCCACTTGTCCAAGACCGTTTCTTTCGAAAACTGAAGTCCCTTCGTCGCCTTCAGCTGTGACGTCTTCCGTCGGCGACATGTGAAAATCGTTTCAGCTGACAATGGTCTATTGTGAAGGTGCGCTAGAACGGACACCAGGGACTGTCTCTGAACATAATATTCAGGACAGTCGCACGGAGTGTGTTCTAGCATCTCCTCGCAAAGACAGGTATTGCAGAAAGCGTTGTCGGCCATTCCAATGCGAAATGAGTAAGATTTCGTGAATGCCACCCCTAGCCATAAGCGATAAAGCAGAGTGGCCTCTCTTCGGCGGAGTCCAGTTGGCATACAGAGATGCATCAAAGAGGGCAGGTGGTATTGACGATTGCTCCGGTTGGTCTGGCTGCTTGGTGTGCACCATAGAGAGAGCGTGATCTCCTGTGCAAGCACTCGAAGTCTGCTGGCTGCGTCGGACCGTGAAATTGGTATGGCCTCTTCCTGTGTGTCTTCAAGAGCTGCCCGAGCGCCATTATCGGCATCTTCGTTTCCTATGGCGCCGCAATGACTTGGCAGCCACTAAAACGTCACGTGGTGTCCTTTGTCATGTCATATATGGAGTCGGCATCTAATATCGAACACGATCTGCTCGTATGGCCAGCGACGCAGAGCTGATAGCACAGATTGTAGGGCTGCCTTTGAGTCACTGAAGATTGATCCTTGTCGAGGTGGCTCCCGATTGACAAAACAAAGTGCAGCGCGAAGAGCAGCTAGTTCCACAGACGTTGATGTCGTTGTGTGGTCAGTCCTAAACCTGATGGTAATAACTCTTGCTGGGACAACCACAGTACCGGACGAACAATGGATGTCTGTGGAACCATCAGTATAGATATGTACGCTGTCCGCATACCTCTCGTGCAGAAGAAGCAGAGATAGTTGTTTCAGCACAGGCGACGACAGCTCAGACTTTTCCCCAATGCCTGGTACACTGAGATGTACTGTGCTGCTGATAAGACACCAGTGGGGTATCGATGGTTTAGATGCAGCGGTGAAAGCCGAGGGAAGTTTGTCGTTGTACTTGACGATAGCTTTAGAGAATGATGCTTGGTGCCTGTCTGAAGGTAGTGATGCAAGGTGGTGATAGAGGGCATGTGCAAAATGTCTGATGTGCGTTCTCAGATCTTCCACCGTAATGTGAGTTTGCATTGGATGGTCACGAGTAATCGCAATAGTTGCCTGTGTTGACGCGCATCTGCGCAAACCAAGGCCAACTCTGAGTGCTTGGGCTTGTGCTGTCTGCAAAACACGAATATTTGTCTTGCAGGTGCTGTTCAGTACAGCTAGACTATATCTTAAAAAAACAAGAGAGCTCTGTAGAGTTTCAGCATTGCGTCTACTGACATCCCCCACGTCTTTCTTGCCAAGTATTTAAACAACTAGGAAGTTTCTGTCAGGCGCCCTTTTATGTAGGCCAAGTGCAGGCTCCAACAGAGGTCTCGGTAAATAATTACGCCACGAAATCTGTGGGTTCTGACATAGGAAATAGATATGGTCTGCGTATATTGAAATTTCAAGAAAATTTCAAGAAACACGATACACACACGAACGCAAACGCACGAATTGTTTCGTATACGAGTATGTTCAACTATATAGTTCTCGTTTTTGCCCGGAAGAAAACGACAATAAATGTAGCTTGTAAGGATATTAGACACACACCAGAAAGTTAGAAGCATATACAACCGCCCAATTTCAATTGGCATTCTGGTAGCTTCATTTCTTTTCATTTAATATGCCCTCACGGCTTTGTGGCATCACAGAGGGAAGTAGTCGCAGATTAGCGCAAGTGACAATAATCATACAGAGCAATTCAGGCAGCAAGAACAATTAATAGTTACACAATAGTTATCACATTATCAAAAAAAGAAGGTCAAGGCATGAGAAATTATAACAAATTAACGCTGTTGTTCAGACCTAAGCGTAATAATTATTATAGTCTTGAGATCAGAGAAACTAGCGGCCAAGACAAATCAATGCGAGGAGTTCCACTCGCGACAGGTACTGGACGTACCACGGTCCTTTGATAAGTGTGGTAAAAAGCCATTAAAGATACCATATTTGCAGAAAACAATATTTTATTTTTCATCATAGTTCCATTCCAGGTCCACAAATTTCTTCCAGTGGTGCTCCAATTTTTTCCCGTCAGAGAAAAAGGGTGGCTCGAGGCCCTTGAAGTAGTAACCTTGTCATAACCTCTTCTTTCCGCCCAGCCAATTCTTCAGGTTTGGAAAGAGGAAAAAGTCGCATGGAGCCAAATCCGGAGAATAGGATGGATGAGGCACAACCTTGAAGACTAACTCGTGCAATTTGGCCACTGTAACGCACAATCTGTGCGGCGGAGCATCGTCTTGGGGAAAGAGGAGTTTTTTCCGTGCTAATCCAGGTCGTTTAGTGCGCGATTCTTTATTCAGTTGATCTAGGAGTGTTGCATAATATGGTCCTGTTATCGTTTGGCTATCTTGTAAGTAGTCTAGGAAGATTATTCCTCGTGAATCCCAAAAGACGGTCGCCAGCACCTTTGTGGCTGAACAAACAGTCCTGGCATTTTTTGGAGCACCTTGTTTGGGCCCTGTCCATGGCTGTGATTTCTGTTTACACTCTGGAGTGTAACGATTCATCCACGTCTCGTCAACTGTGACAAGTCGACGCCAAAGTCCTGCGGATTGCAACCAAGCACCGGTAAACACTGCTCCGAGATGTCTTCCCTCGTGCGCCTTCGGTCGATCGTCAGCAGTCGCGGCACCCAACGTGCACAGGCCTTCTTCATCTGAAATTTCTCATGACGAATATTGTGAACTCTCGCAGCCGAGATGCCTACAATTTCAGCTATCTCACGTACCTTCACTCACCGGTGTTCCAAGACAATTCCATGAATTTTCGACAACATTTCTGGCCTGGTGACCTCCACTGGACGCCCAGGACGTGCCTCACCGTGCGTCGAAGTTCGGCCACGTTTGAATTCATTTATCCAGTAGTAAATGGCCTTCAGTGATGGTGCAGAGTCTCAATGAACTTCGCTCAAGTCGGCTTTGATTTGGGCAAACATCCAGTGTTTTAAATAAAGATGTTTAATCACTACTCCAAATTCACCTTTTTCTATTTTGGCAGGAATCATCACACAGCTCAGTGCCAATGGCTGTCAGAAGCTCACTCACTGTTAGCACCAGTGTAAACAAGTTCTGCCGTCACATGAAGGGCACATGCTTCTCGCGCGCGACCTAGAAGAAAACAGAATTCCAGCGCCATCGCTTGTATTTTTACCATACTTATCAAACTACCCTCGTACATGAATGAGAGTAGGTAACGGTTCTTCGGGGAAGAACATCAAGCTTCTGCGCATCGTCATGTCGGTATGATGTGAATGGTCGTGGCGATATTGACAGTGTTGATTGCGACAGGATAACTTGTGGAGTGTGCCAAGTCTTGCGAAGAGAAATCAGTGACGGAGGGTAAACGGCAACAACGTTTGAGATCGCGCCAATTCCACGCGAGTGTGAATTACAGCGCGCACTAGCACAAGGAGCGGAAGTGACGGAGAGAAGTGCCGAAGAAGGCTAAAGGTTGCTTTCGCGAGTTTTACAATGGTTGTGTGATTATATGTATATAAAATACATAAAATAAAGTGAGCCACATTGCTTTGGACGGTTTCTAACCGGTTCGATAATGTAACGGTACCGATATGCCACTCATCATTACCATAATTCCGACTCCACTGTAATAGGTTTGCACAAGAATGCGTAGTGTGTCTAATTTTAGATAAAGCTTACAGTTCGAAAGGGAGCAGTAGACGCAGCCGATGATCTTCCAAAACTCGTATCTTGATTTCATATTGTTCCCGCCAGATAAAAAAACGGGACGTCATGCAACAACCAATACATTTCCTTGATACCTGCTTACAATATAGAGGGTGTCCCCGCTAACTTTAGCCAGAGTTTAAAAATATGGGAATACCACGTAGCTGGACAGAGCGAAGGAAATATTGTTTGCCTTGGAGATACTCAGATAATTTTTTTCATTCTACCTAATGACATAATTAGCCCTAATCAATTAGCTTCTCAAATGTTATAATTAGATTTAAAGTGTCAATGAGAAAATTGTTGAGCGACATGAAGAACTCCCGATACAGCTTACTGTTGCTCAATGCGTGCTACATAAAAGTGCCTTTTCCGATCTTGAAGGAAGCCTGCAAATACAGCCAAAGTGCCTCGAGCGGCCAGTTGCGCGGCAATATTATACACACACACAAACACACACACACACACACACACACACACATATATATATATATATATATATATATATATATATATATATATATATATATATATATATCTTTACTTTCATTTCCAATAATTTATAGTTTCTGTAATTCATTTAGTAAGTACAAGTAATTTCCCCTATGTTGTCCTTGGTGACAATGTTTTTCGGCTTCTTATGGTATGATTAATAAAGAATCGGGCCCCTCGATTAACCCCTTTCTTCCCGTTTATTACACAACGTGGGTCTCGAATCCGGCTGCATTGATGCTTTCAGGTAGCATGCATGGGTTTATTGACCAGTTGCCTTCACCCAGAAATATCAGGTACTCGTGACGCCTTCGGCAGAAAAGGATGTTCCACATCCGCCGCCAAGGTTTGTGAGTGGTGGCGCTGGCTAACACTCTCACGGTTCTAGTAGGAAACATAAATAGGTAACAAAGTGGATGGGAAAACGGCACCGCGGTAGCTCAATTGGTAGAGTATCGCACGTGTAATGCGAAGGTGGGGAATCATTCGCCACGTGCGCCAAGTTGTTTTTTCATCCACTTTCATATGCAATAATTTACAATTTCTTTAATTCATTTAGTAAGTACAAGTAATTTCCCCTATGTTGTCTGTGGTATGAATGTTTGTTGGCTTCTTATGGGGCCCCTTGGTTAACCCCCTCCCTTCTCGTTTATATATATATATATATGTATATATTCAACCCACTTAGCTCGATGACATGGGTTCGTAACCCACCTGCGGCCAGTTGTTTTTTCATCCACTTTCATTTTTTTATCGTTTCTTTATTTCAATTACGAACTGCTGATAATTTTCCCTGTGCTGTCCTTGGTGTCACTGTTGGCTTTATGTGATATGACTAATAAAAATCGGTCTTCTCGATTTCCTTTCCTCTCGTTAATAATTTAGCGAGGGTCTCGAATCCGACAGCTTTGATTCCTTCAGGTAGCATGTGTGTTTATTGACCAGTTGACCCAAAACATTCACATAGACGGGACATCTGTGGCACAAAAGATGTTCCACATCCGCAACGAATTCTGTGAGTGATGGCCCTGGCTAACACCACCAGGGTTAGCTCCAGTAGTGAAACATAAATACCCCAGAATGTGGATGAGAAAACGGCACCGCGGTACCTCAATTGTTAAGAGCATCGCACGTGTAATTCGAAAACGCGGATACGTATCCCACCTGCTGCCAGTTGTTTTTTCATCCACTTTCATTTCCATTTATTTATGATTTCTTTAAATAAATTAAAAATCGCAGATAATTGGCACTGTGCTGTCCTTGGTGTCGCTGTTGGCTTCATATAATATCACTAATAAATATCGGGCCTCTCGGTGTTTTTTCTTCTCGTTCATATATATAATGTGTACCAATGGACTAAAACATCTGCTCGTTCATGCTGCATATTGTCGAAAATTTTGTTCTAATGTTGCATCTTTTTGTACCATTAGATTTAACTTTGGTTGAATACATCATATAATATTATTTGGGGACATCAATGTTTGTTGGGTTTCAGCTTAGACTTCGCCTAATTTTGGCTGCACGCTCCCCCTGATAACTTGAGCATCTCAACCTCCATCATTGCATCATGGTAGTGCTTCCGAAGAGTATAAAGCACTAATTACCAAGTTGAAGCTGAAATGAAGTAGTAATTTTTTTTCCTTTCACCTGTCGATTACCGATTTGTGTCTTCGTAAACAAGCGCTACAGTACCAATGTAGTGCAACTCCTATATTTATTTGCACATAACGCCTGTTATCTCGATAAATAAAAATACCGCATACCTAAATAATTCGCTTATGCGAAGTATTTGCCCCAGAGAACGCAAACAAAAGCTATTCGTGGCAGCACAGGCAGCGCTACACCAGCGTGCAGATGGGTGGCGCCGGCGTATCCGCGGCCTCGGTGAAGCCAAGCCAGCCGGCCCTGGTTTCATGAACTTCAAGAACGTGGGGACAGCAGGGGAATGTTCCGGGGCTGTCTACTCCATCGAGGAGTCGCCTTCCCCCTTTCTTCGGTGTTGTGGCGACGCGCGCGAGTACAAATAAAACACGGACAACTGCCGGCAACAGAATGCAATCTCTGGCTCGGATCGGGAGATCCGCGTGGGGAGGACCTGGTTGGGGGTACACCTTCAGTTCCGCTGCAGAAAGAGCCAGGAGAGCTGCGAATAAAACTGTAGCGTTCGGTGGGGTGCCCGCGAAGGTCGCAGGCGTTCAGTCGGTAGTAGCGACGGCGGCAGCGGCGGCGTCGCTACGCAACAGGCACTATTGACAAAGCAACGGCGTCGAACGCCGCGGAACCAAGGAGGCGGCCGCCCGACAAAAGCGTAAACACGAGCAGAGCACGAGCGTGGCGGCGCTGCCACGCCAGCTTTGTTGGCGCGCAAACTGGCTTCCTTCTTTTGCTGATCCTCAGACATAAACCGCTCTCCAATCGGAATGGGGCACTGATCCCTTTCTTACCGCAGTGGTCAAGGGCTGGAAGCAAGGGGGACGGGGAGACAGCGAACCGTGGGCCCCGCAGATGAACGGGGAAAGCGGGGCTCCCGTTCTGCCGCGCGCATCTGCGACCTTGATGGCGGAGCTGAGAATTACTTCCCCATTCCGGAGCGCTTCAGAACCGCGTTGCCGCCCCGAAAGGCTGCTCTCGCATCGCTGCGCAGAGCGAGAGGGTCTCCGTTTTCTTGTTCTACGTTTCACACCGCTCTTCACCAAAGGCAGGTGGGGAGCAGCTTTGAGGGCGGCGGGGATGGAAGTGTTTCGGAGAAGGGAGCTCGGCTTCCTCATTCCTCCTCTCGAAAGTGTCTCCGCGTGCATTATGCGTGCGTACGTGTGTGCGAGGAATTCTTAGCTAACGGGAGGCACCGTATTGTGCTTCGCACTCGGTCTGTTTCGTCCGTTCAACCAAAGTTGAGGAACCCGGAAGGTGGAGTCTTCCGCGATCTCGACCTTGCTCAGTGAAAGTGGCGCGCGACAGACGACTACTGGAATGTTCCGTCAGAAAACTATATTTATCAACCGTTTCGTGCGCGTAAGGCCGTTTGCAAAGGTTGCGTTCCGCGAAGCCACCAGAAAGGCTATGGTTCCACGAAATGAAGGGGAGCCGCAGAGATACGAAACCCTCAAGCGCGTTGCTTTCACTGGCAAAGACACGCGGTGCTATGCCATTGATCATCTGCTTGGTGCGCAAGCGACACCACGGAACACAAAGGCGAACGCGTTTATAGCGAAGTAGGCTTGGTGATTAAGAGCCCTTGTCGACCACCTCGTTACTACTTTGTACTTATTCAGCCTGCCAATGTTCCTTGTTGGCACAAAAAAGGACACAATGACGTGGCACGTCATATCTCTCGATAAGATGTTAATTTCAAAGTAACGGTGACCATCCTACTCTTCGAAAACATAGTTTGAACTCACTTTGAGTGCTCGTCGTCATGTCTGTGCGCTGGTGGAGAAATAGGTGATCTTTCTTTATCCGTCGCTGGCAACATTTGACGTCGAGGAAGATTTCAAAAACAAAGCGACATTTTTAGGAAAAAAATAGTTTGGTTAGCGCAAGTACATGGGAACGAAAAGATACACAGGACAGAGGGCGTTTCTTGCGCTAAGCAAACCTCATTCTAAATATGCCATACCAACAAGCTCAAACCGTCAAAACAGTACATACGTCTAAAAATAGTTATTTCCTGCGCAAGCAATGGTTCTGCGTGCAACGGGCACGATGAAAACATTCGAAAGAAATATTCTGTGAGCAGAAAATAATTATTTGCTACTACTACTGCTACTACTACTACTACTTCGCGATAATGGTGTAGTTAGTGTCTATTTCAGAAACAACAACTTGTGCCGCCTCCATCACTTTAAAAATTAATATCGATCTCACACCTTCCCATCATTGCATCTTCACCAAAAGTAACCAGCACGTTTAAATAGAATAGAAACATATTACACGCCCAGGTAATCATTCGAAAGAAGTATGACGTAATAGTTCTGCGGAGTAATTGATAAACGGAAAGTGGGACACCCAAACGTAGCTAAGTGCTACGGTATGGGTTCGAGTATGGGTTCGAGGAACCCATACGGGTTCCTCGAAAGAAAAGCTTCGCAGTTGAAGAAAAATTCGACCGGGTTCGAGACTCGAACCCGGGACCACCGCCTTTCCGGGGCAGCCACTCTACCATGCGAGCTAACCAGGCGGCTAGCAGATGGCAGGCTAAGTCGAATTTATCAACAACTCAGAAGCAAAGGCAAGAGTTTGACGTAATAGTTCTGCGGAAACCCGCAAGGTGAAGATAATAAAAGGAAAGTGAGAGAGTCTTTTTTTTTGTGTTCAGCTGCGAAGCTTTTCTTTCGCTTCCTTTGTAGCACTTAGCTACGTTTGGGTGGATGTCTCGCTTTCACCTTAATAATTCGAAAGAAGTATGTGGGTACGTCTGAGTTAGCTAGTTTGCTGCTTCTTGGTATGTATAATCTTACATCAGGCTACCAATACGAGTAGTAAAAAAATATTACTTATTCTTTAGTTAATTTTTCCCAGAGGATGGATCCATAGGCCCAGGGTCACAAGCCCGCGCTGTCAGTCTAAATGATTACTACGTCTTCACTATAACGACAGTGGTTGAGTGATTTCAAACAGAAATTCCCCTGGGTTTCGCGAATGCACTCGCATGCCTCTTTCCTTCTTCGACTGCGGATGCTTCTTAATGGGAACTGCTTTATACTGTATGCTGGTTGTTGTATCAATAATCTCGTTTTTGCCCTAAAGTACACACTAAGAAAAAAAGGAGTATCTCTTACTCTTTTCGGAGAGTCTGGACTCGCCACGTATACGACACACTTTGTGGGAGACACCCGAACACTCTTTCGGAAGAGAGTCCCGAGACTATCTGTGCTCGATACAAGGTGGTTACGTGACTCCACACCCAATAGTCATGCACACTCTCTTGTAGTAGTCTCCTAACCCTCTCAAAAGGGTCACACGACTATTGCTGAGGGAGTCCGTTAACTATTCTGCATGAGTCAGACGACTCAAGATAAAGGGTCACATGACCGCTGCTGAAGGATTCGGGTAACAATTCTTGACGAGTCTGATGACTCCAGCAGTGTGTGTCAAGTTACCCTTAGTGTGTGGTGCAGGACTCTTGCAGATAGAGTAAAATAACTAATTCATGTAAGTCGTTTGACTCTCGGATGGCAGTGTCGAGCCGCTTTTCAAAATGTCTCACCAACTTTTGCTGCAAGTACACACGACTACAGCTAGTTCTCAAGATGACTACTGTAAAAAGACAACATATAAGAAACTTGCCAAAAAGGACATGGCAGGTTAGCAACAAAAAGTTAACATTTCATCACCCTTTGTTGTCTTCTGGAAAATTCAAATGTATTAGCACAGAATCACCATGAAAGCAAGACAGTTCTCATTACTATTAAACTGGAATCAATAGCCAACCATGCAAAACAGTCTTAAATAAAGATCCAATATGTAGCCTGCAGGTGCATATGCATGACACTGCAATGCAACTCAGAACCATAATGAGACCCCAAAATATCATGTAACTCATGTAGAAGTTCAATTCAGCACTGCACAAGTCTCTAATGTCAAAACATTTATAAGTTAAACCTATTTCACTGTTCTTCGAGACGTGTTTTTATTTAGAACTTTTTAACATTTTAAGCAAGTAAGCTACACATAATAAATAAAAAAGGCTGCACTTATGTACAAAGGAGACCCAGATAATCAGGTGCAATAAAAACAATATTCCAACTTAGATTACATAATCTATGCATTATACTATGCTTGCTGAAAACAACTGGTTGGCAATTGATAATCCAATCTAACAGTAAAAAAAGCTGTCTTACCTTATGGTACACTTGTTGGCACTTTTCCCCCACAACATGTGCGTGTTAGCGTCAGTTGAAAATTGATCTGAAAAATACCACATTAAAAAGTTGTGCATCAATTTTATTCTGTCATACAACATGCAACAGTGTATAAAAGCTTCACAACAGATAATATTACAAAAATAGATACAGCAACATTTATACTAATTGTTTATTTATGTTGACAAACATACTTTTCCAAGATGAAGCTTAATAGCTGACACAGACAATTTCACAGATTGCAATAACCACTAATACAAAACTTGCCATAATGCAAACACGCTGACAAAATATGTAACACAGGTAGCTGTATTTTGTTACGGCAAAGATAGCACATGAATAATGAGGACAAGGGAGGAAGCAGAACACATAAACAAACTATACCCAGCTGCATGCACGCAGCTGTAACAATACACATTGTGCACCAAGATCCAAAAGAAACAAAGAGGAAGATGTGAGGAAGGCTTTTTTTACTCATCACAAGTTATCCTGTAAGAGCAGATTATACACTGGCTGTAATCTACCCTCAGCACATACGTAAATAAGTTACATTAGGTGCCACATTTACAAATCACTCATATGATGTTCTTGTGATTGCCCTTATTCGAATTTTTAACTTGGAAAGCATGACTGAGTTACGTAAAGCCTCCCAACGGCTTGGCACATATACAGAAAGAAGTGTTTCTATAAACACTGGAGGTCATGGAAGGATGACTGACACATACCTCTCTTAATTCTTTTGTCTTTGTCTTTATGATTATCTACCACAGTAGTCTTTTGTAGAGTGAAACACATCCAGATAATACGCTGTGGGCAACAAAGTGTGAATACCTGTTCTTGATATCTACCTTTCTCTGGTGTCCCGCTAAGGTAAGATTGGTGCAAAAAATTGTCTTCCCAACGTATGCGTTCCCACAAAACAAAACAGGAGCAGATAGGCCACATTAATGCTGCGCGAAATAACACATCTGTTCTTAACTTACCACTGTCATTCCAATCTGGTGCGATTTTCTGCTTTGTTGTGTACTCTAGCACAGGTGCTACGCAGTTCACTTGGTGCCCAAAGCAACTCTCAGACCATAGCATGATGTAAATTTTGTTTTTCAAATTCTAAGCGAAACTCAGGTTATGGGGGACAATTGCAAACTTACAGTTTTGCTTTGTATCTTAATTATGTTGTAGAGCAGGGTAGAAAGCAAGAACAGATATTTATAATTTGGGTTCCCGCTGTGCTTTGCATGGATATGTTTCAATGAATGATACAAGTCTACCATATCAGTAACTGGGAATATTGTATGTAATTGAAATTTTGCGATTCCCAGTGAAGAAACAGTTTTGACAATATGTACCAAGGCAACTAGGTCACTCATGCTCACAAAGGAAACAAAATAAAAACAAGCAAGATTACAAGAAGTTCGAACTTGCAACCTGAGGTGAGACACCTCACATGACTGATTTATGTATTTACTGAGCATAAATTACATCTGGCGCATAATCTGCTTGTACAAGATGACAAACAATAGGTTACTCTTGCTTTCTCTCTGGGGCATTTGGCTCTTCTGAACACATGCGCATTGTGTGGCACAGCTGTGTGGATGTAGCTGGGCACAGCTGTTATTCAGCATCAATCTGTTTTTATGGTCCTGTACTATTATTGTTGTAATTTATAATTAGCAAATAGCCTAACTATTGGGTTGATCAGCTCCATTTTAAACAAAACATACTGACAGATTTCCCTGTTTATCGCTAACAAAGAGATGGGTACATCATTTCAGATTTCAAGAAAGAGCTGTGGAACAGAACAAATGCAGAGGACAGAAAATCTACAGACAAATACCTTTTCTATTAAATGCCATGTACTAGCCCTTTCTGCAACGAATACCATTATTACCAAAAATTGTAGCCTGAAAAAATAATTGGGAAATATTTACAAGTGCACATAAAAATATTTTGCCACTATGTAGGACATAACTAAAAAACACCAGCTATACAAAAACCAATGACAATTCAAATCTACATAAAACTCCCCATGAATGGCAGTATATTCAAACCTCTAGTACAAATAATTAAAAAGAGTTGTTTCCAGAAGCATTTCCCCTTAATAAGTGGGTGGGTGTTAGTGTTTCTACAAAAGGGTTAGAAAATGCCTTCAGGCATACCATAGGGAGTTTTATAAATAGCACATGCACGCATCTGCCTAAAAAAGCCCCACGTCCTGCTTGTATTCCTTAGTCATTTTTCTGCATTCTGTTGTATGTCACCGTTTGGATCCCTTAACACTGAATGCGCAAAACCAAAAAACAGCCTATTAATACACTGAATTTTTAGCCTGTAAAGGGGTTGCGTGGCAATGGGGGCAGCCAACTCTAGTGTGAGAACAAACAAATATTTGTTCTTGCGTTAGTGAAACCAGTCAAAATATAATCTCACAAATTTGGAAATGAATGCACAAAGAACCTTGCTGATTGTCACATTATTGTCCCGAACAAGATCTTTTGGTGTTTACAATTCCTAGTTTAATTCACTTACCTCTAGTAAATGGGTTCTGACCTAGAATACTCAGTGTAGGAGACTAACCAAGACCTGGAAGCCAATGTTTAAATCTGAAATAAAGACATTCGTCCCCCGACCACATGGCACTGCTTCGTTATCAGAAGAAGCCTGCATCCATGGACATATAGTCTGTAAAATTATTTATACATAATCTGTAGCGTTAATCTTGCATTAACAAATTCTGAAAATTAGGAAATACATCTGCTATTTAAAGCACTGCTGTAAACCTGTGTGTTTGAAAAATGCAATACTCAAAAGGTGTAATTTAACCAATGTGTGCATGAAACCTATGCTGCCTTTGACATTCGTCAGTGTGGCAAATAAGCACTGAGAAATGCCAAGGGTATCATAGCTATTATGTCTCAAGCTTTGCATGCGAGTACCACTGGTATCTTTGCAGCGAAAAAAAGTCACATTACTACCAGACTTTTGTGGGGAACCCATGTTTCTCTAGTTTAATATTTTCTTTCTTGTGCTCTTATATCCTTCAGTTTTTCAAAAATAACGGGTGCTTGAAATAAGTACTCCATATTGCTCTTAAATTTATCCTGCACCAGAGCCCATGTTATGTTAAATTTCTTGAACACATTGCAGTGCTGTAGGTTATCAAAGGAAGAAAAAATACCGTAAGTTTGCATTTTAGCCTTCTGTACAACAAGAATTAAGAACCTATCGATTACACCCACAAGTACAAAAGAACTATGAGAAACGGGGCGTAAAGATGGGTATACATTATAATAGCAGGAGTTGATGGTGAGAGCTCTGCGAGAAAGGAACTATTAAAAACTAGGTATAAAGAAACATATGAATTATAATAATAGAAATATTTGCAAAGAATTTGAAGAGACAAATAGAATGTCTGTTCAAATCACTCCACCCCAACATTCATCCATGGTTCGATAAGAAACAGCTGGTGATGCTGTTTGGATAGATGGAAACTGAGGTACAGCTGTGAAATAGACGGAACACGTAGAGGGGTCACCAAGTGTTGCGCGCTGGTTGCACAGCAGGTTTCCTTGATCGCCGGACTCACTCGACACTGATGCATTGAGCCTGGTTATATGAAGTTCGCAAGAGGCCTGGCCCGAGTATGTGGCATGGCTTGGGTAAAATTTCAAGGCAACCTGAAAAACACAGATCCAAATATATAAGCACCAAAATATTCTGCACCATAGGGCAAATCTGAAGTTTACCATCTGCACATAGCAGATGATGAAAACAGATACAAGTCACCAGACTCAAGGTATATAAACGTGCAAAAGTGTAAATGAATGTGAAGAGCTGCTTGTAGGATGGAATCCTTCATTTTGTCTTTTCTAGATCAATAATAGTATCTTAACATAAAGTCAAGTGTACACGACCCTCCCTACTTGCGTCAGTAGGCTATTCCATGCCAGCTGTTCCAACCTGGCACACGACCACTTGGAATTTTTTATTTGAAAACTGGGGCCCCTTCAATATAGAACAAATCTCAATTTCACGCAATACTTAAAGCAAAAAAAATTTTACTGGCGTAAACACTGTCACATTTTGTGTAACGCACCAAACTATGCATAATAATATGGCATAGCCAAAAAAATTGGTTCCTTCATTAAGAGGGCCAAATTTTTAACGACATTGAAGAGAGGCTTTACACCAAGAACTTGACTGCTTATTAGCCACTGCTCACTTTATTATGGCCGATTAAAATGGACCAAATGGCTTATTAACTTTATTCACAACTTTTTCACAAATTAACTTTTTCACAAAAGTGACCTACAGCAAAAGCTATAAATTTATGTAATCCATGTGTTTAGGACTTGTGCTGTGTGCAAGAACTGGTTTCAGAAAAATACATTATGCAGCAGAGCAGAGAGAGGAGGATGAACTTGGGAAAGAAGTCAGTTTTGGTGTACGTTAATCGGCCTACTTACCATTGAGGCAGCCCTAGTAAATTTATGCCAAATACCATGTATGAGAGTACACTGGATTGTTTTTAAATTGGTAAAGCTTTATCAAAGTAGTTTTTGTGTTACGCAAGAAAACAATTTTACAATTGGTCTCTTGTAGTTTCAAAATTTGCATCGCGTTTCGTCTAATACACACAGCCTCTTGGAAGCTAAGACAAAATGCATAGACTTGAGCATCCCTGCACAGACAGAAGGGAGTCTAAACTGCTTCGAAGTTACTTCTTTCATTGCTGAGTGGCTACAAGCCACTTCACTCAAAAAGACGCCGCTTAACTGCAGGTATTTACCTGAATATTTCTGTCTGCTGTCAGCCTGCTTGGCATAATCACTAAGGCTGCCAACTCCCTAGTGGACGTGGTCGGGGCATGGTGGTGGCACGATGCAGTGGCAGAAGCCGCCAAAGGCTCCCAACTCCCTAGTGGACGTAGTCGGGAAAGGGTGGTGGTAGGACGCAGGGGTAGGAGCCGCCAGAGTGTACCTGCGACAAATTTGCACAAATGTTCTTAGTTCTACCACGTCACGATTTACAATAAAAATTTTGCTGTCTGTGTAACATGGCTACCAATACAAATAAAGGCAAACAGTTAGGTCCTACTACACAACTATAACCCCGACAAAAAAGAAACAGTACTTATAGGGACACTAAAGTGAAACAATAAAACAGTTTAGACCAATGAAGCATTGTTTGAGAACCCTGCAGGCAGTCATTTCAAAAAAATAGTTTATTAGATGAGAAAATGAAGGTCCAAGTATCAGTATTTGAATTTCGCGCCGAAACCCCAGCGCCGGTACGTCAGCGTGACGTCAGGGATTCTAAAGCATCTTTTCGCATTTGGGCTGTGTTGGCTGAATAAAGGTTCCCGAAACTTCCCACGTTTATTATTTGGTTCCTTTAGAACCCAATGTAGTCAATCTGTACCACTATATATAATTAGTAGGCCCTAGAAGATGCCATCAAAATCCAAGACATCACAGCCCCCAGGTGCGGGAACTTAAGCAGGCGTCGCCACCCGTATTTCGTTCCTGCGCTTTTCGTGGCTTGCCAAACGTCTTATCGTTGTAAGAGTGGTGTTTTTGGTGTTGTAGAACGGTAATTTACTGATGCAGAAGAAATCATTTATCACTTTAGTGTCCCTTTAAGTTTATGAAAATCCAAACAATGAAAAAAAATGTGCAACCGATTTGTGCATGGAAGCTTGGTTGAAGTGATCTGCTAGTCAACTGCAAGCCTGCCACCTTAAAATGTCATTGTAAATTTCTTTACATGCATTATGTAACCTGCATCAATACAAGTTTAAAATCTCTTAACATAAGTAAATCACCAAGCTAATTCAGTTAACGAATTCCAGTGGTCGTTAATGCAACAAAGTGCAAGCTCGGAATGAAGCTGGCCAAACTGGGCAGTGAAAAATAACAATGTGGTTCTCTACATCTTGTTTTTCTCGCTTTCGCTCTAGCGTGGGAATATACAAGAATTTTGACATTCCTGATATTTCACCCTGCTAATTTCTATTCCATAATGCATAATACTTGAGCAAGAGCAATACTGCTTTCTTTTAACCGTAAATAGTGATAGAACAAGAAAATTCACTGGAGCCAACGTTTTGAGAAAAATCTCCTTTTTGTCGAAACATTGGCTCCAGCGATGCTCCTTGTTCTACGGCTCTTCATCATGTCAAGTCTGTCTTCCTGTGTACCTCTGTACTTTCAATCTTATGTCAATGAAATTGTAATAACAGATCATTAGTAAGTGTAGCTGCTGAGGAATTTGGGCTTGTTGGTAGATAACGACAGAGTAACTGCGCAACATAGAGATACGGACAAAGGAGGCTTGTGTGTGTTGTCTTCTCCAACCATGTCTCCCCTTTTGGCAATTACTCTGTCTCAATGTATAACTGTTACCCTTTGCACAATAATACTAAAATGCATAAAGACAGGAAAGTGGACACAAAAATTACAACAGATAGCATCATATGCTAATGAGATATGCAAAAGTGCCTGCTACAATTTGTCTCACCCATAACGTGCTGGATAAGATGGCGACTTCTGGCTGTTGCCATTTCTTGAATACCTAAAATAAAATACATATCAAAATTATAAAAATACACAGGACAACAGCAGTAGCCGAGGACATAACGCATTGTTTAGTACAAGTGAAACTAAACTCTGATACACGGCAGACGAAATTTCCTTTATTAAGTTAGTAGAAAAATACACCACACTTCATTTCATTCAATACTGTCAGCATTTCTTGGTACAAAAAAAAGATATTTCTACATGGAAGCAGCAAAATAATAAATGGCCTTCTACTGTTACAAAATATGCTGCAGCGATTAAGCCAACTACAGCTGTATGTACTTAAAATTGTTGTATGCACATTACAATAGCCAAGACAGGATAAACTTGGGTTCATATGCAGCTCACTGGAAGGTACAACTTTGCAATATACTCATTTCTGCTTGGCAAATATACGCACTAACATAAAACTACAAATAAGAGGAACATTTTTTCATAAAACACCGGACTCGATATAAAAAGTCCAGTAGCAATATTAAAATTTCACCACATAACACAGCCAGGTTTTGTAAGCCTAGTAGGATTTACTATATAAATGTTGCAGCAAGTTCATGCTTTTAAATATTTACAAGCGTGAAAATAAAGATTACGTAAACATAATACATTATATATAGGCTTAGATTGTGAGCTAATGTGTTTTCTACTTACAGCCAAATGCACATAAAATTTGTTCTGTTTCAGCGCTCTTAAAGCGCTGTGTCTGTTCGCTTGAGCAGGCAGCCGCTTTACCGCTCTTAAAATATCTGTGCTCCCACATCGCCTGACACTGCCATACAGCGTTGTAGCGCTTTTATTATTCGCCGTAATATACCTAAAGCGCTAGTAAATCTTCAGAATACACAAGCTGTCTTTTCGACTACCTGTCTTCGCCAGCGAAAGTCACACTGGTGCGAGTATTGTATCTACACTTCAAGTTACGCAGTACTTCATATTCTACGGATTTTTCGATGCGACAGGCCACTCGTCACTAGAATCGTTAAGAACGGTGTTTCTCCTGGCAGTACAGCTTTGCAATAATTTCAGATGCTCTCCTGAGGCTTCCGTCTGCCAGTAGTATTTTCGCATACATACGCGCACGCATGCCTAAGAAACGTCTGTGAACTGCCAAGAGAAACGTGGCGCAAAATGTAACCATACCGGAAGGGCAGAGTACGCGCCGTTTGTAAACTCGGAACAAAAGCTGATATGCTTACCTGAGACCTTAAGAGAAATATGACACAGGTCACTCCCCGCTGGTAGTCGTTAGTATGCATCTGGTCGTCTCTGTCCGTTGCGATTTCCCATATCACAAAGAAAGATGCAATGCAAACCGCAGCACTTCGGGCGCTTGTAACGGTCCGGCGAGCTGCGCTTGCTCGATGTCGGCAAAGACGAAATCGGCGACAAGCTGCTGCTGGCGGCGGTCCCCCTCGTCGCAATCACACAGCACGGACAGAAGCTCCCACCGTAACTTGCCGCAACGCCTGGTTGCAGTCGCCCCTAACGCAGCGATTTCAGAACCACTCAACGACAACGTACTCGCGCGTGAGGCAGCGCAACTGTAAAATGGCGTCATGCTACTGACGGCTTCGGCTTTGGATCATTTTGTATCTGCACAACTGAGCAAAACAGTTGCGATAGTTTCGGTTTTGTTTCCTCGCGTTGAGATAAAAACTGTTTTGCTCACTGATAATTTTACGTCACTTAAGTAATGTTCACGAATGAAACAGCCATGAATTTAACACGCGTCTTGAAATTCCCGCTACGTTCACTTGGCAGAAGCAAAATTTGCTCTTCCGAGTGTGGTTGCGTATGAAATCTATCGTTGGGCTGTCGGAGCGTGCTCGAAGTGTGAAGACGCGGCGTAATTGTCCTTAATTTGCTTAGATATAACAGTGCGGCTGCCCTTGATTTCTGGCGAGTGCAGTTTGCTCTGATGTAAGGTAGAACTACAAAGCCGCCCATGTTACTGAATGATCTAGTGCACCTGAAGCTGCCAGAACTCCGGTATTTCCTCCACAAGTTCTTGCGACTGTGTGCCGCTGTCACCAAATGCGAGCGTAGTCATTTGGCAGAGATTTAGCAACACATTTTCTAGAACTATAGTTCACCGCTCTATCACGACATGGAGAAGCAGCGTGGTTGGTACTTAGTAAAATTTTTCTATTTATTGCGAATTTTGCGATAGCAATTATATGGATACAACCGCCGAAATATGTCTGTGGGTGTTGCCGTGAGCTTACGTATATAGTCAAGTGCGATAAGATCCTATCCTGTGCCGTTGGCTGTGTACGAGAGTGAGCCGAGACGTATAGTGCCTGGATGGGTGTCCCAAGTATCTATAGGTGGTCACGTGATAAAACGCGCGCAAGCCGGGGAAAGGAGGCGCTGGTTTAGCACGCTCCTCCTCTGGCCGTTGCTCTAGCCCGGCCTGGCGCCACTCTCGCTCTGTCTTGGCGATAATTTCCGATGGGTGCAAAGCGGGGGAGAGGGGGGGGGGAGAGGGGGAGGGCGCTTTTATAGCGCCATTTCAAATTTCGGAGACGCTTTGAAGGACGAGGCAGCAGAAGCGTTCTGTCCGCTCTGTTCGCGCCCTTCATCACGCCGACGCTGTGACAGCGAGTGTTCGCGGTCATTGAATGAGATCTGTTCATGTTTGCACATGCGCGCGTGACCCCATGCTTGCTAATTTACGGAGTAAGCGATTGTTTACTGCACTTTATTCAGGCGATGAAACTACGAACCTTGGTTCGTGCAGTTGTTCGTGCAGTGGTTCATGCAGCATTGGGGGGAAACTGCTACATTGTTGTTTTTACATTTCTAGGGGGTTCAAAAGCAGTGCTGCGTACGCTAATGTTTGTTTCTGGTCGCGGAACGCAACGCACTGCGGCAGCCCAGTGGCTGCGGTGGCCCAGCTCGAGGTCGCGGGTCCAATCACAACCGCAGCAGTCGCATTCCAATGGCGGCATAATGCGAAAACGCGCGTATACTGTGCAATGGCAAAATATTTGTGCGCAGAACGGATACCTCAGCACTCATAGCGATCACCAAGCTTGATGATTTGCGTCAAATTGTGTAGTTATACTTGCAGACACCTAAAATTTGTTTCTCGACATGGGTTATCAGCCACACGAAATTAAGCATATAGTGAAACCAAAAAAATCTGTTTTGTCAGTTTTTCATTTAAACGTCAGATCTTTAACAAACAAAGAAGATGAATTAGCTGCTCTACTCGATACTATCGGAGTGTCACTTACAGCGATCATGTTAACTGAAACCTGGTACACATCAGCATCAATTGTATTTCACCGTCATGGCTATCAGTGCTTCTATCAAAACCGCGAAGATAAAAGGGGAGGCGGCGTCGCGCTTCTGCTTAGAGAAACATTATCGTGCGAAATAGTCGTAGAATACACGACGACAACTGCTGATTACGAAGTGCTCACTCTACGAAGTTCTAACAAACTTTTCTGTGTCATTTACAGGCCACCATCTGGTGCCATTAATCACTTCTTTGAGTTTCTTGAAAAGATTTTTAGCTACGCATCTGATCAGTCCATAGATATGGTTCTAGGTGGCGATATTAACATAAACATGCTTTCATTGAGTCAATCCCAAAAAGAACTCCAGTATTTAATTGCTGCTAATGGTTTTTTTAGCGTAATAACAAAGCCGACGCGAGTGACTTTAGAAAGTGAATCTTTATTAGATGTATTCATTACAAATATTGACAGTAATTTAGTAACTGCAGACGTAGTTTATACCGACATTAGTGATCATCTTGGAATCGTCATGATAGCTGATAAGGCTGTACATGTTAATTACAAAAGGCAAATAATTTATACACAATCTATAACGAAAAAAAATCTTGAATCCTTTCTTGCTGCGATTAGCCAACAGACCTGGAACGACGTTTTCGAGGAAGATAGTAGTGATACCGCTTACCTTAACTTCATCACTACATTCAAGGCTATATATGATGCACATTTTCCACTAAGAAAGATAACCACACCACCAAAAGCACGCAAACCCTGGATGACGTCCGACTTGCTCCAAATGATCAAGCATAAGAACCGATTGTACGCACAGTTTGTACAATCAAAAAATGAAGAGTTGCTTCGGCAATTCAAAAAGTACAGAAATAATCTAACATCAAAACTAAGAATGGCTCGAGACGCCTATTTCACAAATGTATTTTGGAGCCCTGAAGAACAGCGATCGGATGTAATCTGGCGAAAACTGAATTGTTTATTGCAACAAAATACCCGTGATACTTCCGAAAACTTTCAGCATGAAGGAAAACGAATTTATGGGACCTGTTTAGCTGACGCTTTCAACAATTTCTTTATTTTACAGGGATCTCAGAGTCAGGTAGAGTGCAGCCAAAATTACATTGAATTCATGAAGGGAAGCAGCTGTCCATCATCCCTCTTCGTTGCGCCCACGAACTGCACAGAAGTTTTCTCGTGCATAAGTAATATTAAAAATAGCAAGTCAGTAGATGCAACTGGTCTCCAAATAGCGCCCATTAAACATGTTCTTCACTTAATATGCCCCGCTGTTACTCACATTTACAATCTCATATTATCTACCGCTATATTTCCAAAGGCACTGCAAATGGCTCGAGTAATACCGGTTTTTAAAAGCGGTGACAACAATTTGATTCGTAACTATCGTCCAATTTCTATACTGCCAGTGTTCTCGAAGGGTATAGAAAAATTAATGCATGGTAGGGTACTGTCTTTCTTTGAAAAACATAACCTGCTCCTTGACTTTCAGCACGGGTTTCGAAAGAATCGATCCACTGAAACAGCATTACTGACTCAAAAAGAAATCATTATAGATATGTTTCAAAATAAGGAAATAGGTGCAGGCATATATATAGATTTTACCAAGGCTTTTGACTTGATAAACCACAGAATTTTACTACATAAACTGGCAAGCTATGGTGTCCGAGGAAAAGCTCACGATCTTATGAAATCGTATTTGTCGAACAGAACACAATATGTTGACTTTAAAAATTCGTTGTCTTCAATACAAAATATTTATGCAGGAGTCCCCCAAGGAAGCATATTGGGACCGCTCTTATTTCTAATCTATATAAATGATGTTGTGCAATGTGTAACTGATGGACAGATTGTATCCTACGCTGATGACACTTCGGTGTTCATAACCGGGAGATCAGAAAATGACATTGAAGAGAAAGCAATCAAAACACTGAGTGCATTAAATACGTGGGCAAAATCAAATTGTTTGAAGATTAATTCTAAAAAGACAAAAATAATATTGTACTTTCCAAAAGGAAAGGTAATTTCTCATCCGTTGAACGTGTTCTTAAGCTCTGATACTGTTGAAATTGTAGATTCTGTTAAAATCCTTGGCGTTATATTTTCAAAGCATTTGACTTGGAATGATCATGTTGATTATATCAGTTCAAAAGTGTCTTCAGCTGTCGGTGTCATGTTGCGGCTGCGCGGTATTCTTCCTGTGAAAGTTAGGCTATTGCTATACAACTCATTAGTTCTTTCTCTTTTGCAATATTGTTGTGCCGTTTGGGGCACTACGGGTGTCACAAATTTATCCAAGCTTCACCTTCTTCAAAAAAGAGCTGTAAGATGCATTGCTGGTGTTCCTTATTGTTCCCCCACACATGACTTGTTTTTAAAATATGAAATCCTGCCAATCTATAGTTTATATAATTATAGACTTTTAATGATCTATAAACGGTCTTCACACAGTCATGAACATTATATTAGTTATCTGGCAAAACTTCAGAAAAACACGCATATCCTGCAGACTAGACATAAAGAAATTTGGTTAGTGCCGACGCCTAGGGCATATTATACCGAGCAGTCTCTTTCTTATACTGTTCCAGTATTATTAAATAAATTAAACAGAGAATTGTTTGACCCCTTTCAGCATTCAAGTGATGTTATTAAGCGATTTTTTCTTCGCAAGATTACGTAATGTTGCACTCAGTTTAAACCTATACCTGTTATTATTATTTTTTTTTCGTTTCCCCATGACCAGTTATTTGTTTTTTTAATACCTATGTTTGTGCTGCAATGCATAGCGCTGCTTTTTACAAGTGTTTTGTTATTTTGTTTCAGTGTTTATTCGGAAAATTGAAAATCTCTGCCTGTGTACTGTACTGCCAGGTTGATAAAGGGGGCAGGACCTCTGTCAAGCTTACGAGCTTTTAGTCCTGTCTCCTTCTCTGTCCAAGAGAAAAATAAAGACTGAATTGAATTGACTGAATTCCGTGCACATTTAAATAACCCGAGCTGCTGAAAATAAATCTGCAGTTTTCCATTACCGTGCGCCTCATAACAAGATCTTGATTTTGGAACCTAAATCCTCAAAATTTAATTTTACGTAGCGCAATTACATTTACAGTCGACACTGGTGGGTACGCCTACTGAACTTGTTATCTCGTTGCAGTGCTCTCTTTAGTAGCCAATGCTTTTTTTTTAGATTTACTTATGGTCAGAATCCAGTGTGACAAATCCGGGTATTCCTTAGTATAGAATCCAGCTATCACTTAAGTGTGTGAGATATTAACAAACATGTTCAAGGAAAATCGATATTTGGAGTTCGATGTAATTGCAGAACATGACAAGGATGAAAGAATGATACACCGCATTACAACCAGGACAGGAACCCGAGGGCCTGCCTAAAACAGAAGACGTTATCTGGTATTTCTTTTTCTGCATTTTAATCTTTCTCTCGCCAGACTCATCTCGAATATCAGAGGAGTCGCGATCTTCCACGACGACTCTTCGCGTGCTATTAAGAGTCAAACGACCCATACACAAATGTTGACTCTTGTTTTGTGACTCTACCCGCGCGAGAATGGGTCTTCGTAAGAAAAAAGAGAGTCAAGTTGCCGTGACTCACTTTTTACTCTCTTTTTTTCTTAGAGTGTATGTTCATTGACCTACCTAGTATAGCACGAGTCAGCTAGCTGAACAACGAGCAATCTTAGGGGACTACGGCTTGGCTGCATAAGACTTTGGCTTTTAGAGCAGCATGCCACACAAAGAATTTTGACTAGCCTCTACAGCTACCGTCAAATATTCACACTGTTCCTGAAGTTCCTGTTCCTGATCAGAGTTCGCTCTATATGAATGATGAAAGTCTGACAATAATTTGGCCCGCGCTTTGCTGCGTCTAATGTGTGTGTCCTTGATCTGTAGGAGGTGGCACAGGGGATTCGGTAAGTTTGCCAGAGAAGTTGTCGCGGGCTATTCCCAGGCTGCAGTGACCTCGCACGCGTACCTGTGCGCGAATGCTGCTGGAGTGCATGAATCGCAGAAATGCTCAAGTACGTCCCGGCCTCAGCGTGCGCTCTGAAATTAAGCTAGTGCTCGGCGTAGTACCCACACTCTAGCGCGTAATGCGCTTCAAACTCGCAGGCCCCGCTTGAAAGGGTTTACGTCGCGTGCAAGTCGACTAGACTGGCACATATCGCTGCGCGGCTCTCTGCGAAGAAAAAAAGAAAGATTGCGCTTCTACAGGCTTCCACCCAGTGCGAGCAAGCGAAAAAAAATGATGGATAAAAAGGCCGTGCTCCCTTTTCGACAGTGGCTATTTTTGATAAGATTACAGTGCGACTCCTCCCCGTGACCCGTACCCAGGCGGGACGCCGAGGACACGCAGGCCGCTCTGTGCGGAGACGCGAGCGGCTTGCAGGCGTGCCTCATTCATCATGCGCGTGGTCGCCGTTGACGAGGCAGACCTTTTCCCCTCTCCACGGCCGTTTCACCGGCACCTTCCTCTACCTCTAATAGCTCACGTAATGTAGATAATTATTCACTGTTATAATTGGAATGCCACCTCATAGTTTATTCCCACCACGTCGCCATTACCTAATGTTCCTACACCACTTCTGCCATTGAAAAGACCCTGAAACAATTTTGAACATTGTGTACTAATGTACCGAGCTGGTAGGGCATGTCAATAAGCGAAAAATTTAAGTGCCCCACGTAGGGCGCCTAATTTATCACAACGTTTTAAAAACGTGCATAGCTACCGATCGCAGCGGCGCCGCTCCATTGACCTTTCTGCCACCTCTTCCCACGAAACGTAGCGTGGGGAAGTGATAGCACTCGGGCGAGCGATCCGATGGGCTACCCACGTTACGTCATCGGCAATGCTAGAATCATCTCGCTTGATTAGGCTTATTTTTAAAAGCATACACATGTAGTTCCCGTATCTCTGAAAATGCAATAAATACGCACGTGTCTTCAAACCGACGATCCACTTCGGCCCGAAAATGTGGATCGTCTACAATAGAGCTGTGCGACGGGAGCCAATGGGACGCGGAGTTCTCAGTGAAAATAGGTGCAGCGATGTCTTCTTTGGCGGCAGGAACATGAATGGCACCAGCGCCGTATACGCTCGTATTACACTGGATGAGTGTTCAAAAAGTAGGCTGCACACGACTGGGCACGTCAGTGTCAGCAACAACCTTCTCGGTCATCAGAGCGATCACCCACTGTTCTTTAACACGCGCTTTTCTCGGAAAGCGCTGGTTACGCGTTTATTAGAGAGCGAAGTTGGGTGTGTGATTTGCCAGGAATTGTAGCCGAAGAAATACACTAAAACGCTGAGATCTAGAAAAAAAATGAGTTGCGAAGGCAATTGGGCGTGCCTTAAAGCGTGTGACGACGTCCGGCAAGACGTCTGCCTGCTTGAAACTTCTCTGGCTCCCACTCGGATAGTCTGGGTTCGATATCCGATATATGCGTGCTTTCTTCACTACTTCTTTTTTTAAATTCTAGAGCAAAGGAAACGTCCTAAATAGCACATTTTAACACATTCAAGAGTCATAAACGGCTCTAACCAAGCTGTAGCAGCGCTTCTTTTATCGCAGATAGTTACAGGAGAATGTTACGAGCGCGATATAATAAAGAGAATCGTAAACGTAAATGTTATTCGTAAACGTTACGTGTTATTCGGTCATCAAGCCGAAATAGTTCCATGAGAAACTGCTTTGCAGCTTGCGCAGTGTCCACCTTGCGTATATGGTCTCCGCAACGCGGTGTACGCCCGACGGGGTCCGCCTCCTTCGGTGGCGTGCCAGCTATATTTCCAGTGGGGGGAAGTCCCTCTTTTCTCTCTGTCTTATATCTATATACAAATACATTAAGAGAGAGGGGGAGGAATGAAGAGGTTCCTGCGACAAAGACTTGAACCCAGCCGAAATGCCTGAAAATTAATGTTTCACACATTGCTCCTTCCTTTCGTACGCTTTTCAAGCAGCTGGATCACAAGGAAGAACATTCACTTGGTATATATGTTGTCTTTGCGTCATTTTCTGGACAAAACTGATCACACACGGTTAACCATTGCCGTCCAGTGTTGCCAAAATGTGTTGAAGCGGGTCGGTGAAGTGAGGCAAAAAGTTGCTAAAATTTCAACTAGAACTGTCAAGTGAGAGATGCAGGGAAATAAACATAATGAGAAAGGCAGGAATGTTAACCGGACAAGATTTTGGTTTGCTACCCTGCACTCGGGGAAGAGTTAGGGGAAATGAAACATGGAAAGAACGGTGGAGAAAAACCAAAGGCACGAAAAATAAATAGAGCAGCTTGGGAACATTCATGAGAACTAGAGTCTCTCTAATAGGCCACACGAACGCAAATATTTCTGGAGTTTCTTGAAAGTATTGTTGTGTGACGACTGTATAGTTCGGCATTCTAGGACTGTGAGCTCTGAAAGACGCGCCAGCGCGGTCGCGAGTGACTGCCTGTGGGCGCTGTATCGGGGAAAATTATAAAAACGTGTTCGATAGTTTCCTCGTTGCCGGAGTGGTCAGACGCCGCACTATCTTTCCTTTTGACGCGGAAAGCAAAGGATTTTGTAAAAGCGGCACCAAGCAACGATCGGTAAACAACCGTTGTCTCGGCTCGGGATAGTACAGGTAAAGGATGATGTTGAAGACAGGGGTCCAGACAATGAAGGCGTGTGCAGTGGAAATTAGCTGTGTCCCACATCGATTGTATGACGTCATTTTCAAGCAATCGAAGTATCGCTGGTGCACTGTTCTTGACAGCAGGATTGGTTCGTGCATGCCGTCTTCATGAGCAGATCGAGCAGCTTCATCCGTATGTTTGTTGCCCATTACGCCACAGGGACTAGGAAGCCACTGAAAATGACGTCGTGTTCTTGTTCGACGAGGCGATGAAGGATCTCTCAGATTTCTAGAACTAGTTGTTCGTAGGGTCCACGCCGTAAGGCAGAAAGCAAGCAATGTAGAGCTGCCTTGGAGTCACTGAAGTCATCCCATTTTTGAGGTGGTTCCTCTCGAATTATACGAAGTGCACTACGAAGAGCCGCAAGCTCCGCGGCGGTTGATGTCGTCTGGTGTGATGTCTTGCACTTTAAGGTGGTGACTTTCGCAAAAGAAATCACTGACCCTGCAGAACCGTTCACGGTGGTTAAACCATCAGTGTATAGATAGGTATGATAGTTGTATTTTTCGTATAGCAAGAGCAGCGAAAGTTGCCTAAGAGCTGGTGATAAAAGTTGTGCATTCGTTCGAATACTTGGTAATGTCAGTTGAACTTGTGGCTGAGCCAACCATCAAGGGGGAAACAAAACTGTCGCTGCAGCTGTGTAATGTGATGGAAAGTGTACCCGATAAGGCAGTATCGTCTGAAAAAAAGAGGCGCGTGGTCTGTCTTCTCGCAGTGAGGCGAAATGGTGGAAAGGGGCGCGAGCAAGGTGCCTGACGTGTGCTCTGAGCGCTTCCACAACAATGTAAATCTTGGCTGGGTAGTCATGCGCAATTGCCATGGTTTCTGATGTTGATTTACATCGTGGCAACCATAAACAAACCGCAAGAGTCTGGGCCTGAACACTTTCGAGTGTGTGGATGTTAGTTCTGCAGGTATTCGTCAGCACTGCCAAGCTGTACCTTTGGTACCCGAGAAACAGCGTCCTGTACAGTTTCATCATCACGTGTACTGAAGTACCCCAGTTTCTTCCTCCAAGAAAATTGAAAAGATGAGACATGGTTTGACAGGCATTTTCTTAGGTAGGCCACATGAGGACTCCGGCAGAGGTCACGGTCGCCACAAAAGCCACAAAAGCCTGTGCGTCCTGACATAAGATATATTTTGTCCATCGATGAATATGGCGTAGGAAGTCATTGGTTTCCTGCTAAACGCGACTAATGCACATTTTCCTGAGCAAATCCTCAGTCCTTGTTCGCCAAGGTACGTCGTTATCAATGTCGAAGATTTTTGGAGCCTTGCACGCCCTTGAGGATGCGTCACGCTAGATGCCTAGACGCAGATATCATCGGCATAGATTGACATTATCGTATTTGGTAGTCATTCTATGATACAAATACGCACAAGTTTGAAGAGTGTGGGGCTCAAGATACCACCCTGCGGAACTGCACGGTGTGCGTAGTGTGGAGAAGTTGGACCGTCTTTGGTATTCACAGTGGCCGCATATGTCCAACGGTAGAGTCGACCGCCGAGACCGATCATTTCCAGAGCCTCAAATATCACTCCATGAAGAGCATAGTCATATGCTTTTTTATATCCAGGACCATGGCGACAGATAATCGCTTACACGCATTTTGATGTTGAACGTATGTAACCAAATCAGAGACGTTGTCAATGGAGCATCGGTGACGTCGAAAGCCACCCATCGCGTCTTGGTAAACTTCGTAGCATTCCAGGTACCATTCATATCTGGCGAGGATCCATTCGCTCCATCACCTTCCCAGTGCATCTAGTGAAGGCGATTTGTTGGTATCAAGTAATTAATCTCTAGAGGACAGGGTTGCCAGATTGGGCTATTATTAGCCAAATTTGGCTACTTTTTGTCAGAGTTGGCGTCAGAATTTTCCTTTTGCTTATGTGGCTATTTTCGGGCTACATCTTGTTCCTGTGTGAAAAAAAAATATAGTTAATCACAAATGAAAAGCACGACGGAATCAAAATGCAGACTACAGCAGGTTATAGAAATTGAGCGCGTCTGCTACAAAATCAAAATTTGCAAGTTCTATATTAGAATACACTTGTGCATGTCAAAAGTTCAAGGATCGCGGCCTTTTGATAATTTTAATTAAAAAAGCTGGCTTCAGGAAACACGTCTCCATCCGCGAGCTAACGCTACCCGCGCGCACCAGCGTACATAGACTGTTGCTGTCTCCACGTGTGAGCTTTCGGCGTCCTACATTTTAAGCATGAGCTGCTTTTAGCTCCCGTTGACGGTGAGCCGCGGGTGATTTCGGTGCCAGAACAGAGGGAGAACCCCGAGCTGAACCTAACCGAAATTTGCCGAATTTTCTGCCTACCGCATGGCGCCTATTGGCAATTCGCTCGGTCTCTTCCTGTCGAAATTGTTCCTGCTCCAACGCCAACGTAGAACACATCTTTGCCGTTGTCCCACAGCCACCACAACCATCCGTTCCTTACACAACTCCAAACCACCCTCCTGTCTTTGCTATCACTACCCTTATCAAATGCCGCAGTCGAACGAATGTTCAGCCAGGTCTCGCTCATTAAAACCGACCTTCGCAATATAATGTCGAACGAGACATTGGTAGCGCTTCTCCACGTGAAGTTTGGCCTGGCCATGAACGGAGGCTGCTGCAAGGATTTTAAACCAGGCGAAGAATTTTCGTCCCGTTTCAGCTCTGACATTTTGTACGGACCAAGCAGTTCCACTTCGCAGTAAGCTCGTGATGCTTAATCAAAGCATGCTTCTTGTGTCACTGTCATCGAGCATTGCCCTCACAAATTTATTCTCGATCTGGATTTCCTTGCCAATCATTCTGCCCTCATTAACTGTTCGGCCGGCTGACTTCACCTTGACTTGCCTCTTCTTGCCTATCCTGTAGACCCACCTCCAAAACCTTTGAGCTGCATGGATTTTATTCGCCTACCGCCTCACTCTGTGACACACGTCGACTTGTTGCCCTCACCAGCTGTACCTGACGGCAATTGCGTGGTCGCACCAATTCCGGCCGTTATACTTACACATGGTGTTACCGTGCCGCACAGTGTGCTGACAAATACTGGCAATGGCACCTGCCTTTCCCTTGTCAATTTCGCGCTAACCGCACAAGTTCTGCCTCAGGGGATCTCATTGGCTATAATGAGCGATTTGCAGGATGATGAGGTCGAGCCATTTACAGTGGAAGATCGTTACAGCTCTGCCCATACCGTGACGTCATCGCGGCGCGATACTGACGTCGACATTGAGAAGATGGTTTCCTCTGACCTTACACCTGCGCAAGCTGAAGCCATTTGCCGCGTTCTTGAAGGCTACTGCAACATTTTCGACTTTGACAATCTACCCTTAGGTCAAACGTCCGTTGTGACCCATCGCATAAATACTGGCGATGTGAACCCTATTCACCGACGTCCATATCGCGTTCCTGCGTCGGAACCAGCTCTTACCCGACAGGAAGTAAAAAAGATGCTTGAAAAGGACATTATCGAGCCTTTCTGAAGTCCCTGGGCATCTCCCGTCATACTTGTCAAAACGAAGGATGGAACGTGGCGCTTTTATGGAAATTATCGCCACCTGAACAAAATCACAAAAAAGGACGTGTACCCTTTGCCACGTATTGATGACGCTCTAGACTGCCTGTACGGTGCCACCTATTTTTCTTCTATCGACTTACGGTCCGGCTACTGGCAGATATCCGTCGACGACATGGACCGAGCGAAGAGTGCATTGTTACCACTGACGGCCTTTATCAGTTGAACTCGTCAAAATGTCACTTCGCTCGCCGCCAAGTCACCGTCCTTGGAAACCTTGTGGATGCCAGAGGAGTGCGACCAGATCCAGACAAAATTCGCCCCGTTACGAACTTTACTGTTCCGAAGTCTACCAAGGACGTACGTAGTTTCGTAGGGCTTTGCTCTTATTTCCGACGCTTTGTGAAGGATTTTGCGACCATCGCACGTTTCCTTATCGACCTCTTGAAGAACGACGCCCCTTTTTCTTGGTCCTGACCTCGCCGCATCTTTTTCGCAGCTCACTACTCTCCTTTCCCAGCACCTCCAACAAATGAATGTTACGTGTAGCTGATGCCCAATGCTATTTACAAATTATTTACAGGGGAGCTATCGGAGGCCAAGATGGCGACGCAATATCAAGCGGGCACGCGTCGTCCTCTTCCTCCTCAGTGCAGCCACACTGTGGCGGCTGTTCTGTATCAATATATGGTACTAGATTTTGTACCAACCATCATCTATCGTGTCAGACTTTGTCTTGCAACTTTTTTGTCGTTTTTCGTTTAGTGCATTGTTTAGTGTTAAGCGAAATTATCATGAGCTGTAAGTAATAATACTGAGCGCCTGAACTCATACCATTGTTTATTGCGCGTCGTTATTTGTGTGTTGTTTTTTTATTTTTTAGTGCTCTGGGATAAATAAAACAGTGCATTTGCAATGAAGACCGCCTTTGGCCTACCATGAATTTGCCTGCATATCGGCGTTTCTGCACTTCTTGCGCTTGTGCAGCATCTGCTTTTCGTTCCGCATGGCCTCCGTGACGATGCGCGCGGAGGTTATGCGTGGTCATGCGCGTAAAAACTAATGTGTAGGTATTCTTGCCGAAAATTCATTCAATATGCTTAAGAAATGACTTCACAAAAAGGCAAAGCTTTTTTGCTACTTTTGGGCTACCCAAAAGTTTCGCTTTCGGCTACATTTCGGCTACTGCGGAGGTCAATTTGGCTACCTGTGGTCGGAACGATCAGGCAACCCTGCTTGAGAAGAAGTGCCAGGTTTGAGGAGCGGCACCAGGCGACTGGTCTTCCACTCTTGAGGAACGTTTCCGTCTTGCCAGGACTCACTGAAGATGTGTAGCAGTGCACTTCGCACCTCTATACACATTATACGGCACATCATACGGTAACGTATACTATCTGGACCAAGTAATGACGACTGATTATGTACATGTAGGCAACTGCCGCGTCGAGCGCTTCAGTGGTGAATGGCAGATCCATGCGCAAATCCGATGTATCGGGAACGTAGTTCAACGTAAGTGAACTTGTGCCTGTTTACGCGCCTGCATTCATTGCACAGAAATATTCCGCTACATCAAGGTCTTGTAGGCGTTGGGACAGCGCTAGGGCCTTGAATGGGATGCGTTGTTCCGGGACAGAATGTAGGCATCTCACAGTTCTCCATATTCGAAATAGTGGTTTACGGGGATCAAGAGAGACACAATATATTTTCTATCGCTCTGATTCCAGTTTATCTATGCGAGGTTGTATCTTTTTCTATGTGCACTGGGCTGTTCGTAGATCGTGAATGGACTTTGTGGGTCGGTATCTTCGTTCGTCGCGACGACGAATCGCTCAAGGTTGCTCCAATTCCAGGTCGAATTGCGAGTACTAGGATGAGCAAATGAGCATGCGCATTGCGATCTGCGCCCCTTCTTTAATTGCTTCTTGCAGTCCAGAGGAGAGACCTTTCTGACACGCGTCCTCCAGTAGGTTTTTAAACAGTCCAATCTATTCTTCGCAGTATGTTAGGCGAATGAGTCTTAGATATCCCGTTGATCTTAAGGTAAGTGAGATCACTCATGTGATGAGGCTAATGTGATTGCTCCCATGTGTCTCAATGTCCAAAAACCACTTAATGTGCGTGGCAAAGCGGCGCGATACAGAGGTCAAGTCCAGGCAGCTGCTGTACATTGTGCCCTGTAGAAATCTAGGACGGTCGTCATTCAGCAGCAAGAAGCCATGATTGGCGACAAATAAAGCGAGTCTTCATCCTCTACATTGACTGTTCAGCTTCCCCAAATGGTGTAATGAGCGTTAAAGTCCCCGGTAATAATACAAGGGCCAGGGTATGCTTTTGTTATATTTTCTAGTCTTTTGATGTCAAAGGTGCTTGATGGAGATAGGTACGCGCCTACAAATGTAAATGTGAGTTTTATACTTTTTAACGGTTAGGCAAACATACTGGCGGTCTTCATGAGGATGCACAAGCTGAACAACGTGAGCAAGCTCACGTCGAATAACGACGACGACCTTGCTACTATCGTTGTTGCATGAGGGCGTAATTTACTCGTAGCCAGGTAATCTCATTGGGTGTGATAATTTTGGTTCACAGATAACGATAATTGGAAACCGGTTAACACGTACAAACTGGCGAAAATCAGCAATGCGAAATCTTAGACCTCTGGCGTTCCACTGAATAATGGATGCTTCTCTGCCCTCTTTAAGGCATTACTGGCCATTGTCAGCCATGGTTCACTCGAGAGTTGCTAGGACAGGGCTCAGCGTGTCTAGCACCCGTCGTACCTTTAGAGCGGATGAAGTTTCAACTCTGGTCAACAGTAATCTGGTGACATCAATTATGGACCGCCTCGTCGGAAGGATTTGATGGTCTACTCTTAACACATCATCAACTGAAGTTTGCTTCGATGGAGGTATCAAGCGTATAGGCTCCTTGGAAGGCTGGGTGCTCGAAAGCGCCAGCCAGTCTCCTGCAAGGGACAAGGGAAGGCCTTTCCGTTTAAGGCCTCTTTGGCATCTCGGATATGCCTGTACTTTAACTGATCTCGTTGGCACAGTTTGTGCATGAAGTGCACCTTGCGCTGTACGCTTCCGTCGATGAAGACGTCGACGCCGGATCTTTTCAAAAGCTTCACTATGAGATGAGCTGTCTCTAACCATTTGTTTAAGGATAGGAAATTGCTTTTTAATCCTTGGGCAGTCTTTAGATGTGTCCTCATGAGAGACATTACAGTTGCCGCACTTAATATTCGTTGCGCGGCAGACGTCTGCACTATGCGACTCCGGGCACAGGGGGCACACTACACATTTTACACAGGCGCCCTTGACATGTCCAATCCTGAAACACTTGTGACATTGAAGCGGCTTGAAGACAAGTTTTTTGTTTGCCGCACCCTCTCTGACTGTGAATTTTTGTGTGGTTGAAAACACAATCGCTTCGTGCATACATAACGTTATCGACAAGCGTGATGATCTATCATAGTTTATTGACACGTGCAATGCTGATGTTACCATGCTAATGGAAACCTTGTTATTGTCAAAGATATTCAATGCTAAAATATTTGAACGAGAAACGGATTTCACTTTTTACCGATGTGATCGTGGCATCCTAATGGACGCGTCTGCTAACCTTGACTCCTTTCACATTCCTATCGTTAGCACTTTAGAATTAGTACGCACGTCAGTCACTGTGACAGGATTTTTTGTGTCTGTTACCGCCCGCCAACCGCACCTTCTTTATTTTTTCTGAGCTTGATGATGTATTGAATAGCAATATACTCAGGAACCCTCATTCACCGATATCTTTAATGCATGAATTTGATCTCCCTAAATTAATGTGGTATGTCATGTATCCGATACCTTCTGTGACTTCTGGTTTCGCAGAGGATTTTTGAATCTATGTTATGACTTTGCACAACTAATGACTGAGCCAACCCGAACAACCTCTACAAGTGATGACAAACCTGACCTCGTCGTCAGTAATTTTCCCGATGTTGTTACCTCCGTCAACATGTTGACTGGTCTAATGTACAACTGTTTTATAAACTTTATGCTAGAGGACATTAAGCAATTCCAAAGAAACAGAAATATACGCGGGGTTACACTGAAGCTGACTTTATTTCGATTAACGAAGAATTATCGCATTTTATTGATGACTACGTGGCTTATTTTTCTGAGTGAACCATTGAGTCTAATTGGGTCTTGTTTGAGAATAAAGTGAAGTGCCTGATTAATAAATTTGTCCCACTGCGTGTCATTTTTTGCCGACATCATTCGGCGTGGTTCAATACTTCTTTAAAACGCCTTCTCAATAAAAAAGGCACACGCTTCTCAGTGCTAAGCAATCGACCAACTCCGGCTTTTAGAATAACTGCCATCTTGCATTTTTAGCATTTAAATATGCGGCATTTGAAGGATGGTTATTGTTTTTTTCACTGAAACTCTGCCATCATTACTCATCGAAAATGCTAAAAAGTTTTGGAACGAAATCGGTTGTTCTCAAGATTGTAGAATCTCATTAAACAATAGAGACGGTGTCCCTATTCCACTTTCTCAATGTTCCTCTGTGTTAAATGAAAGGTTCGCCATGTCTTTTTCTTAAGTGTCAACTGTTTCCCAGGTATCAACTGTTTCCCAAGTGTTAGCTCTTTCGGAAGTGTCCACTGTTTTCCTAGTATCAATTGTTTCCCAAGTGTCGTCTGAGTATTATTGAATGGACTACACACTAATGGATTCTGTGCTCATAAAGGTGGTGCGTTGCACTTAATAAAAAACTTGAAATAGTCTTCGTCATGCGGACCCGGCGGTATCAACTCAAAATTTTTCGAGCACTAGAATGTACGCCCCTGTTATATTAACAGAACTTTTTTAACAGTCCATCGTTTCTGTCCAGTTACCTTGTGATAGTAAGGTGGGCAAGGCGATACCGCTTTTCAAGTCAGGTGACCTTCATTCATCATATGATTAGAGACCTATAGGGTTCACTAGCGTTCCTTGCACGCTATTAGATGATTTACTCTTTTACTCAATTTCCTCAAGTGTAACACGGGTTTTGTAATTTTTTTTTGTGCGTGAGACGCAACTAATTTGCTTAACCAATAAGCTTTTCGCTGCTCTTGACAACGGGTGTTTCGTCGACTGTGTATTTTCAGAAATCGGTCGACCTTGTCTTTCACCCTCTACTTCGTTTAAAGTTAAGAAAATTAAACATCGATCGTAATATTTTTGCCTGGATTGAGAACTTTCTTTACAATAGAATGCAGTTTGGGACAGCTAACAATTTCGATTCTATTTCCGGTTCAGTTTCTTCTGGTGTGCCGTAGGGTTCTGTCGTAGGCCCACTTTTATTTTTAGTATATGTTAACAACCTGGCTAATGCAGTTCAGTGAGCCATCAGGCTGCACACTGATGACTGCGTAATTTATCGCATAACATAATCTCACACTGATCTTACAGCACTTTAATCTGACCTCAATGCAATAACTAACTGCGGCAACGCATGGCAAATGCGTTTGAACGTTAACAATTGTAAAGCAGTGAGAATCTTCCGAAAACCTTCTACTTGTAACCCTCCTTTTTATCACATTGATGGCTCTGTACTAGACGAGGTTACCACGTAGTATTTAGGTGTTTACCTAACTGCTAACCTTTCTTGGCGAACCCATGTTAACTAGGTCGTTAACAACGCCAATCGCATGTTAGATTACTTGCACCGCCACTTTTCAAGCGCGCGATCTTCTCTTAAATTAAAATTATACAAAGCAGTTGTAAGGTCTAAGCTTGAATATGCATGTGCTTTGTAAGATCCCAGTATATAATTTTTATTACCCAATTAGAATCAATACAAAATCGCAGTGCGCGTTTCATTATGTCCAATTATGAAACATTATTGCGGGGTTTTATGTTCCAAAACCACGACATCATTATGAAGCACGCCGTTGTAGGTGACTGCGTAAAAATTTGCAACTCCAGGGGTTCTTGGAAGGAAGAAGAAGCCATGCAGTGCCGATGCACTTCGGGTCAGCTGCCTTTTCTTATGATTCTCGGCGGAAAATCGCATTTTGTGGATAATCAAAAGAACAAGTGCCAAGGACCCCAAAGATACCATTCTGTACCAGGTAGGCCCGTTTTTCGGCCGTCAATCGTTCTTTCCTCTCGCTACGCTTGGCGGGAGATCTACGCCTAACGCGAATGCCTCGACGCCTCAAATGTCTCCGCCGCAGCGGTGACTGAGAGAGCTCGGCCTAGCGCGCCGACGGAAATATCCACGCCCTGCTCCATGATGGAACTCGCGAGCGTGGAAGGCGAAGAAATGCAACCGGAGGAGTTCGGAAAAGAATCAGGTTGGTGTGAAGTTAGCAGAGGGGCAAAGAAGCGATGCAGCGGTGGAGCCGGATTGGTGCGACACGAGCAGCAGGGAAGAAACTCTGTCGGGCAAGCAACAAATAGAAACAAATCGAACAACAAACGCAAGGTGCCACAAACCATCGAAGCAAGTAGGCTACCTAACCTGCTAAAAGAAGACTACAGAGTTATCGTGCGTCCTCGTGGCGGACTTAACATATCGGACTACAAGCTGGATCGCATTTACTGCTACCGGCCCAGCAGTCGCACGAGAGACAGCGGAGGAAGGCAGCATATGCATAAACAGCAAACAAAATGTAGTGGGGCTCAGCACGCCTTCCGAAGACCGGGCCAGAAAATATGGGGCTAGCAATAAGCTCCACCTTGGAGAACAAGAATTTGAAGCAAGTGCTTACAGAGCAGCTCCTGATAACACATCCAAGAGTCTCATCAGAGGATTACCAAGGAGAAGTCCGGGGAACATAGTGACCAGTTTGGTCGCGCCGCGCAATCCTGGAGCCTTGCACGCCAAGAGAATGAGTAACACAGACAACGTGATCGTTTTATTTGAAGGTTTTCACGTCCCAAGATATGCGAGATATGGAGCGTTGCTTATCCAATGCTCCTTGTATAAAAAGCACATCGACATATGCTATGGATGTGGAAGAACAGAGCACAGGGCTGACGTGTGCCCCAACCCTGAAAACAAGATTTGCCGGGGGTGTGGGTGCAGGAATTCAGATCAGGATCACAACTGCGAAGCAGAGTGGCAACTCTACGGCAAAGATTACCACACGGGAAACAAGAAGTGCAAGGCAAGATACAGGATACCATATGTGGTCAGGAGACGCCGCTGGGAGCGGCAGAGGAAGGCAGAAGACGGGGCCGAAGAGGAAGAGTACTATAACCACAACTACAAAAAAACCAGAGGCAGCAACAACAATAACCATAAGACTGTAGCAAGCAAGCAGCCCTCAACCGACAAAGAAGAAACAAGCAGGAAAAACTATGGAAGAGACCACTCTGGTTCCTTCCCGAGACTGCCCGGGCAAGCCAGTCGCGGACGCTCCAGGTTCAGGTCCAGGGACAGAACGTGAAAGAGATCAAGGTCCAGTTCGAGAACTAATCTAGGGGGAGACGGGGGCAAAGCACAGGTGAGCTGGGCAAGCCCGGTCTCCGGCACTGCTGCTCAATCGCCTAAAGTTAAGGGGTTTGCCCTAGAACAGGAAATGACACAGATTAGAAACATGTTAGAACAGATTACACGAGAGAATGCAGCGCTTAAATATGAGGTCAAGCAGCTTAGGGCAGAAAACACGAAGCTTCAGCAACAAAGAAAGAATGGCAACACACCCTCCGCCTGTACGACGTTGACGCCTAGTCGAGCGCCAACACCCGCTCCCACACAAGCGAACGGGGAAGCGCCACCATACAAAAGGAGGGCGCAAGAAACGGTTGAGCAAAAGAGCGTTTTTTTTTTTTGCAATCAGCGAGGTTATGGGAACGCTTAAAGGAATGTTCCATGGGTTACAGCTACAAGTCACAAACATGTATGTAGAGATTGAACAATGATAACAATGATTCGATCGATTAGAGGATAGAGTAGCGGCACTAGAAAGCACACCAAAGGATATTCGGCCGGCAGGCGCATGACTGGCTAAAAGCAAACCGTATACCAGACCGAATGTGGTAGAAAATAGTACGGCCACCGGGGAAGAAAAGATAAATTAACAGGGCGCCGCGTAACCAATACGCGATTTGGCAATGGAACTGCCGCGGGTATCGTCGCAAGCCAGGAAACCTGCTGCAGTTCGAAACAAGTAAGGAGACTGCAGATGCCATCACCCTGCAGGAGACCGAGGGGATGGCACAATTATCGGGTTATAAATCTTACAGTGCTTCCGGCAAGAAGGCAACCGTCACGACGCTGATACACAGAAACCTCTCGGCTGTCAAGCACGATACCGGTATGCGCGACATAGACCACGTCTTGATTGAAATAATCCCCTTTTGTAAAGAAGAGGTAAGTGTATTTATTCTTAACATATACAGTCCACCCCAACACAAGCTCAAATCCGGCCCACTCTTCCGCAAAGCGTTGAGCGTAGCGGAGAAACGTGCTAGTCGTGGTCGGCGATTTGAACGCGCCACAGGCGGCTTGGGAATACAGCATGGCGAACATTGAGGACCGAAGCCTATGAGCGGACGCTCAGCACGAAGGACTAACGCTCATAACTCACCCCCAGGCACCAACCAGAATAGGAAACCAACGACACGGCACCAGATCTCACATTTACGAAGAAAGGGGCTGATCCTCAATGGACAAACATGCAGGAAAGCTCAGGTAGTGACCACTACACTGCCGTCACAGCGATACAAGCAGGCCCAAGGAAGAAGAGGGTTAGAGAAATGAAACTTCAGGAATGGGTCTCTTTCCGCAAAATCGGACAAGAAGATGTGGAAGACACTATAACAGGCATCGAGAAATGGGCAGAGAAACTACAAGAAAGCATTGAACGAGCTACCAAAACTGTTCCAGAGGAGCCATGGATAGAGGAGATGCATTAGCAGATTACATGTGGGAAGCGAAAGCTAGTATGCGGAAAAGATGGAACAAGCAAAAACATAATCGGAAATTACGGAAGAGAATTGTGGAAAAAAACAAGGAAATCGAGATATATGCAAATAGATTAACCCAAGAAAAGTGTGAAGCCACCTGCGATTCGATGGAAAGGCAGATAGGGATGTCAGCGACCTGGAACATTCTCCGATGCCTCTTGGACCACAGCAGTACAAAAACCGTACAAAGACACAATCTACAGAATGTTATACAAAGCTACGACGGTACAGAAGAATAGCTCTTCCGAGAGCTCCAAAAAATGTACGTTGTAGATGCGGATACAGAATAACTCCCGGAATACCTAGGTAACGAGAATCTTGATCCTGATACCCCTATTACGGAGGCAGAAGTCAGATATGAACTTACCAGACTCAACCCGAAATCTGCACCAGGGCCTGATGGGATAAGCAACAAAACACTCAGTAACCTCAACGATGAATCCATCCGAGCTCTCACGGACTACATGAATAACTGCGGGGAGCAAGGTGGCATTCCAAGCCAATGGAAGTCAGCCCAAATCATTTCGATACCGAAGCCTTGAAAGAAACCACAACTGACAAACTTAAGGCCCATATCGCTAACATCCTGCGTCGGTAAACTCATGGAACATGTGGTTCGTACACGCGTCACGAGATACATGGATGATGGAGGACTTTACCCGCATACCATGGTTGGATTGTGATTCAAGTTATCGACGCAGGGTATTATGCTGAAACTGAAGCAATAAATCATAGATGTGGGTGGCAAAACTGTACACCATCATCATCATCATCAGCCTGGTTACGCCCACTGCAGGGCAAAGGCCTCTCCCATACTTCTCCAATAACCCCGGTCATGTACTAATTGTGGCCATGTCGTCCCTGCAAACTTCTTAACCTCATCCGCCCACCTAACTTTCTGCCGCCCCCTGCTACGCTTCCCTTCCCTTGGGATCCAGTCCGTAATCCTTAATGACCATCGGTTATCTTCCCTCCTCATTACATGTCCTGCCCATGCCCATTTCTTTTTCTTGATTTCAACTAAGATGTCATTAACTCGCGTTTGTTCCCTCACCCAATCTGCTCTTTTCTTATCCCTTAACGTTACACCTATCATTCTTCTTTCCATAGCTCGTTGTGTCGTCCTCAATTTGAGTAGAACCCTTTTTGTAAGCCTCCAGTTTTCTGCCCCGTAGGTGAGTACTGGTAAGACACGGCTATTATATACTTTTCTCTTGAGGGATAACGGCAACCTGCTGTTCATGATTTGGGAATGCCTGCCAAACGCACTCCAGCCCATTCTTATTCTTCTGATTATTTCCGTCTCATGATCCGGATCCGCCGTCACTACCTGCCCTAAGTAGATGTATTCCCTTACGACTTCCAGTGCCTCGCTGCCTATTGTAAATTGCTGTTCTCTTCCGAGACTGTTAAGCATTACTTTAGTTTTCTGCAGATTAATTTTTAGACCCACTCTTCTGCTTTGCCTCTCCAGGTCAGTGAGCATGCATTGCAATTGGTCCCCTGAGTTACTAAGCAAGGCAATATCATCAGCGAATCGCAAGTTACTAAGGTATTCTCCATTAACTTTTATCCCCAATTCTTCCCAATCCAGGTCTCTGAATACCTCCTGTAAACACGCTGTGAATAGCATTGGAGATATCGTATCTCCCTGCCTGACGCCTTTCTTTATTGAGATTTTGTTGCTTGCTTTATGGAGGACTACGGTGGCTGTAGAGCCGCTATAGATATCTTTGAGAAAACTGTACACACCAAGGCAATATTAGGTATCGATCTAACTAAAGGCTTTGACACCATCATGCACAAGGCAATACTACAAAATCTCCAAAAGCTGGATGTAGGACGCAAAGCCTACGCGTACATCAAACACTTCTTGACGGATCGTACCGCAAAGATTTGAATTGGGGAATCCAAATCGGAGGCTCTCAAACAAGGTTATAGGGGTACCCCGCAGGGTTCAGTCCTATGGTTCAATCGTCACTTAGAGCGCACACATAGACGGAGGACAAAAAAGAACGACGAAGACAAGCGCTGCCTACGTCGTTCTTTTTTGTCCTCCGTCTATGTATGCGCTGTAAGTGACGATTGAACCATGGAATACCAACTAGCCCGTACTCAAACCTTGCTTCAGTCCTATCGTCCCTTCTATTCAACATCATAATGATCGGTCTTCCTGCGAGACACGAAAAGGTAGAAGGACTCAGACACAGCCTATTCGCGGACGACATCACCCCTTAGGTGGCGGGTGGAAGCGATGGGCATGTAAAAGAGATCCTTCAAACAGCAGTAAACACGGTCGAAGACTACATAAGAGACAAGGGACTGAGATGCTCCTCGAGAAAATCAGAACTTCTGATCTATAGACCCGCATGCAGGGGTCGAAAAAGCATTAGGGAAAGACCGGGCATTGTGGTCACGGTAGAAGGCACCACGATACCAATAGTAGAGAGCCTGAGGATACTGCGGCTCCGCGTATCCAAAAACGGCCATAATGGAGAAACCATTATACTTTTAGACAATAGTGTTCAACAAACAATCAGACTAATAAAGCGGATATCCAACAGGCATTTGGCATGAAAAAGCACACTCTCATCTGATTAACAAAAACATTTGTAATCAATGGTATTGTACATGTGGTCCCTTACCTCAAGTTCTACACTGCGGAGAAAGCCAAGATAGAATGCATTATGAGAAGGGCGTATAGCAAGCCTTGGTACTTCTGGCAAATACGTAAAATGAGAAATTCTTGGCGTTCAGCGTGCACGACACACTAGACGAACCTTTCATAATATATGGTGCGCGGGAGTGCGAAGCCTAAACATAAGAAGACAGCGCGCCGTGCGGTGGCGAAGAGGACCATCATCATCATCGACACCAATTTGGGAGCTCCGGCAGTGGCGCCTCAAAAAGCGTGGCGCGGGGGTGTGGCCCGTGGCCCGTGGCGTGAGCAGTGCGCGAGGTTCGGCGTTCGACGGAAAACAGCTTCTTCGCTGGGCGTCTGGCCCATAGGAGTTATCGCCGCCCGCGCCAATACGCCACACCCGAGTCAACGCTGCCGCCCGCTGGGAGGTTACCTCGCCCCGCTCTTCCGCTGGGCACTGGTCCAGGAGGGCTGGCGGTCCTGAACCGGGGCGGTCGAGCGTTCGGGTGAGCGGCCACAGGGCTACCCCGCCAGCTGTGGACGCGACCCGGTGACTGCGGCCGGCTACCTGAGCCCCGCGAGGCGGTCCGACCCGGCCGTCCGACCCGGCGGTCCGACCCAGCCGTCCGAACCGGCCGTCCGAACCGGCCGTCCGAACCGGCCGTCCGACCCGGCCGTCCGACCCAGCTTTCCGACCCGGCCGTCCTACACGGCTGTCCGACCCGCCGGCCGACATTGCTGTCCGACCCCGCTGATCAGCATCGGTTCCACGAGGTCTCAGACACGGCGACACACCTCTCCGCCGGAACTGTAGGCCAATTATAAGTCACCGATACATAGCTATAGCTGCATGTCATCTATGGGGTTTGGGGAACTGTCACGTGTGTGTGCCGTTATCTATGTTATGTACGTCAATACGTGTCTGATGTGTGTTTGTGCTTCTGCTCGCTGCGTCTGCTTCTTACTGGAGTGATCCGGCCCCAATAACATCACAGAACCTATTGAGGCCCAGAAAATAGCGAATTATATGTAAAAGGCTTGCACAGAGTTTGACGGGGAGCCACATGTTAGATGACATCGGAATAACCTACAAAGCACAGCACGGAGTGTGGAGAGACATCCCAAGGAAAATAAGTGAACTTCTGTCAATACCCCCAATCCCCAGAAATATTCAGCCGGAGTTTCCCCAAGTTCGAAGAATCGCAAGAGCGAGAGCTCTCCGCCAGAGATTCCGTAGTGCCAGGTACGTGGTTTATGTGGACGCGGCGGAGTACACAAATAGACAGAGTATATCGATAGTTGGTACGAGTCTAGAGGGTTTCAAGTAATGTAAAACACAGAAGGCGGAGGTGGCAGAGGAGGCTGCCTTAACACTGGAAATAGCCTCCACGGACGCTAACATCGTAGTAAGCGACGGCCGTCTAGAACTATGAAAAAGGAAGAATCTCGCCGGAAGTGGTGAGAATTTTAAAAAACCTTCGTGAAGATCGAGACATTCACATTATATGGGCACCCGCACACTCCTCGTTTCCCGGGAACGAAATAGCGCACAACCTGGCTAGAAAAATGACGGGCCGAGCAGATGACACGCAGCAAATGCTGGGAACGGAGAGCGACACCGGATGACCACCTTTAACGATATCCCCAAACACTATAAATTGGGGACCATTTCCCCCCGGCACACTCCTCGCTGAGCGGTGAGCAGACGGCAAGCGACGGCATGGCGCCTCTTACAAAGAGATACATATCCGAACCCGGTGGCCTACTATCGCTACTACCCGGACCTTTACACGGATAGATGTAGATTCTGTCAAGAAAGGGCGGGCCTACAACATATGGTTTGGGCTTGTCCTCGGACACCCACACAGAATAAAGTAAACAAGACCAGAGAGCACTGGGAGACCGCGTTGCTCAGCTGTGCACCGGAAGACCAACTCAACGCAATCCAGCAGGCCGAATATGCCGCCAGGGCCCAAGGGCTCGAGGCCGTCATCTATGTAGAGAGGCCTAGGTCTCAGATCTGCTGTGCGCAACTAAACTTTATTCCTCCTCCTCCAGGGCTTCTTCAGCGTGCACCTAAATGTAAATACACGGGTACACCGAAATGCCGCCGCTGTGGCTGCGATTCGATCCCGCGACCTCCGTGCTGAGCAGCCCAACACCATAGCCACTGAGCAACAAAGGCAGGATCAAATTAATTCCGCTTTTCAAATGTACCATCGATGAAGCACGCTTTGAAACTTTGCTAACCTTTCTCTGCGCAGAACGTGTACGACATATATAGGTGTGGCCGCTCTATTAAAAGAGGAGGCGGTGTCTTGATTGGTGTAAAGAAAACCATTACATCATTTTTGATCAACACTAATTCTGATCTCGAGATTGTTTGGGTGGCCTGCACGATGTCATCTTCTAGAATACTAATAGGTAATTGTTACCGTGCACCAGATTCTAACAATTCTTTCATTAATGCTCTCCGCGACACAATCAACAAAGCCATTGAACTCTTCCCGGCTGATTTAATTTATCTTCTTGGGGATTTCAATTATCCACTAATCGATTCGACGAATTTATCATCTCCTTGTCACATATCGTCTGAATTCATCAATTTGTCTTGAGACTTTAATCTCTTTCAAGCTGTCACGAAACCCACACGTGGTGCCAATGTTCTAGATCTCATTCTTATTCTTAGTCCAGCACCTGAAACAATAGGTCACATAGAATATTTGGATGGTTTCAGCGACCACCATTTGGTCCAAATAACGATAAACACAACGCCACCGGTTACGGTAAAACGAGAAAACAAATTCGTGATTACAATAAAGGCAATTATAAAACAATAATCTCAGAATTTGAAACTTTATTCGAAAACACAATGTGGCCATCATTTTACGATAGATCCGTTGAAGAAAATTGGCTCATGTTTAAAAATGCACTGTGCGCATTAGTAGTCAAGTATGTTCCACTCGTTAATATTGTTACGTAGGAAGACACCGACGAAAAGCTATTTACAAGTATATTTACAAGGCTACAAGGAAATACGCTGCGCTTGGCCAAGAGGCAACAGCCCGCGCTAGCTTCTAATCGTCGTCGTCGTCTTCACACTGCTCGCCTTTCGTGATCGCACATATTGTGCCGTAGCACTACCCCCGGCGGCAAAAGCGCCGTCCCGGAGCGACTAAAGATCGGACTCGGAAGCAGTGTAGTAGGCCTTGAGCCTACTGACGTGTACGACATCACTAGATGCCAGAGGAGAGGACGAGGTTGAACCCACAGGAGCAATTTCGTAAGTCACAGGCGTCACCTGGCGCAGCACGCGGTAGGGCCCTGTGTATCGCGAAAGGAGCTTCTCTGCAAGTCCGACGTGACGAGTGGGCGACCACAGGAGCACGAGCGCACCAGGCGAAAACTGTACGTCACGATGGCGGGCGTTGTACTGGCACTGCTGAGTGGTTTGTGAGGCCGTCAGTCGAGCACGGGCAAGCTGGCGTGCATGGTCGGCGAGGGCGATGGCGGTGCGCGCATACTCGCTTGTTGAGACCGAAGCAGGAGGAAGTGCCGTGTCTAAGGGCAAGGTAGGTTCGCGACCGTACAGTAGATAAAAGGGAGAAAATCCAGCGGTGTCGTGCCGGGAAGAATTGTACGCAAATGTTACGTAAGGAAGGGCAATGTCCCAGTCGTGGTGGTCATTGGAAACGTACTTGGCCAGCATATCGGTAAGAGTACGGTTTAACCGCTCTGTCAGGCCATTGGTTTGAGGATGGTATGAGGTAGTCAGTTTGTGTTGAATGGAGCAGGAACCCACAATGTCAGCGATAACTGTCGAGAGAAAGTTTCGACCACGGTCAGTAAGGAGCTGTCGCGGGGCGCCATGAAGCAAGATAATGTCACGCAAGAGAAAGTCCGCGACGTCAGTGGCGCAACTGGTAGGGAGAGCCCGAGTGATAGCGTATCGGGTGGCGTAATCAGTCGCGACGGCTACCCATTTGTTCCCAGAGGATGACGTGGGAAAGGGACCGAGCAGGTCTAATCCAACACGAAAGAACGGTTCCACAGGGATGGTGATCGGCTGGAGATGACCGGCAGGTAGCACCTGAGGTGTTTTCCGACGCTGGCAGGGATCACAGGCAGCAACATAGCGTCGAACGGAGCGAGCGAGACCAGGCCAATAGAAGCGGCGGCGGACGCGGTCGTACGTGCGGGTTACCCCAAGATGTCCTGCAGTGGGTGCGTCATGCATCTCAAAGAGCACAGTCTGACGTAGCTGTTTTGGCACGACAAGAAGAAGGTCAGAGCCGTCAGGGAGGAAGTTCCTTCGATACAGAATGCCGCCCTGGAGGACATATCGGCGAACGGATGCGTCGGTAGGTCTAGAACGCAGATGCTCGATAAGTGCTCGCAGCGATAGGTCTCGGTACTGCTCATCGGCGATGTTAGCGCAGGCAGACACAGAGAAAATGTCGTTGGCGCTACTACTGTCGGCGTCGTCAGGCTCGTCGACCGGGTAGCGAGACAGGCAGTCAGCGTCCTTGTGTAGTCGGCCAGATTTATAGGTGACAGTATACGAATATTCTTGGAGGCGTAAGGCCCAGCGACCAAGTCTGCCTGTAGGATCTTTCAGTGAGCATAACCAGCAAAGCGCGTGATGGTCTGTGACAACGGAAAAGGATCGGCCATATAAGTATGGGCGGAATTTCGCAACCGCCCAAACTAGGGCCAGACACTCACGCTCAGTGATGGAATAGTTGCGCTCCGCGGGTGAGAGAAGCCTGCTGGCGTAAGCGATAACCCGGTCGAGGCCACGCTGGCGTTGTGCCAGTACCGCGCCAATTCCGTGACCGCTGGCATCAGTACGGACTACGGTAGGCGCAGAAGGATCGAAATGGGCCAGAACGGGAGGCGTCGTGAGAATGTCGATTAGATGTGAGAATGCAGAGGCCTCGTTATCGCCCCACTGGAAAGGGGCGTCTTTTCTCAAAAGCTCGGTTAGTGGTCGTGCTATGGCGGCGAAATTTCTCACGAAACGGCGGAAGTACGAACAAAGGCCGATGAAGCTGCGCACATCCTTGACACACTTTGGAACAGGGAAGTGCGCAACAGCATGGATCTTGCCTGGGTCCGGTTGCACTCCGTTCGCGTCAACGAGATGTCCAAGGATGGTAATCTGGCGACGGCCGAATTGGCACTTGGATGCGTTGAGTTGCAGACCGGCTCGACGAAAAACGTCCAGGACTGCTGAGAGGCGCTCGAGGTGCGTAGCGAACGGTGGGGAGAATACGATAACGTCGTCCAGGTAGCACAGGCACGTGGACCATTTGAATCCGTGAAGAAGGGAGTCCATCATGCGTTCAAAAGTGGCAGGGGCGTTACATAGACCGAACGGCATCACTTTGAATTGATAAAGACCGTCGGGTGTGACAAAAGCAGTCTTCTCGCGGTCGAGATCGTCCACGGCAATCTGCCAGTAGCCGGAGCGAAGGTCAATAGAGGAGAAATAGCGAGCACCGTGGAGGCAGTCAAGGGCGTCATCAATCCGAGGTAGGGGATACACGTTCTTTTTGGTAACCCTATTAAGGTGCCGATAATCCACGCAAAAGCGCCATGAGCCATCCTTCTTTTTGACCAGTACTACAGGTGACGCCCACGGACTATGTGATGGTTCAATAATGTTCTTGGCAAGCATTTTGCGAACTTCTGCGTGAATAACTTGACGCTCAGCTGGTGACACTCGATACGGGCGGCGATGAATAGGAGGGGCATCGCCGGTATTAATGCGATGTTTGACAGCTGTAGTTTGGGCCAAAGGACGATCGTTAAAGTAAAAAATATCGTGGTAGGAAAACAGAACGCGGTAGAGTTCACGAGCGTGCTCGGACGGCAAGTCGGGGGCAATCATTTTCTGGAAGTCAGCGATGGTACAATTTGCCGACTGCGATGGTAGAGGAGTATCGGATGAAGTGTCGTCAACTGCAATGGATGCTACTGAGTGATCCTCGAATGAGCAAAGGTGGGCCAGAGACATCCCACGTGGCAGCACTTGTGTCGTCAAGCCAAAGTTGACCACTGGCAGGCAGACGCAATTCGCCGTAATAGATAAAACTGTATGAGGTACTGTGATCCCGTGTGTAAGGAGGACGTCTGGCATAGGAGCCGCGATGTAGTGACCGTCGGGGACTGGTGGGGATGACACTAGGTCAACGTAGGTCAGTGCCGAAGGTGGCAAGCCAACGAAGTCGGCGGAACTGAGGCGACTGGGGTGTGGTTCAGCAGGATCGAGAACAGGCAGGTCAAGGCGGAGAGTACTGGCGGAACAATCGATGAGAGCAGAATGTGCGGAGAGGAAGTCTAAGCCGAGGATGATGTCGTGGGGACAGTGGGCGATGACTGTGAATAGCACGATTGTTGAGCGATCGGCGAAGGAGACGCGGGCGGTACACATACCAATAACGGGGGCTGTTCCGCCATCGGCGACACGGACAACAGGCGTCGTGGCGGGCGTGATAATTTTCTTGAGCCGGTTACGAAGGTCAGCGCTCATTACGGACAAATGCGCCCCAGTGTCTATGAGAGCAGACACAGAAACACCGTCGACTTGCACGTCAAGATGGTTCAGATGGGTGGGCAACGTCAGTAGAGGATTTGGCGGCGTAGGGAGCAATGCAGCGTCACCTCGAGGCGCTGCATTGTCTAGTTTTCCGGCTGGGAGCGGCGTCCGAAGGGAGTTGGCGAATAGGAGCGACGGGGCTGGGGAGAGCGAGATTGTCGTCGTTGGGGCGAAGGCGAACGAGAATAGGGGCGGTTCGTTGCAGGAGAATCAGTGGCGGCATTATCGGAAGGTACGGCATAGGGACGAGAAGGGCCAACTGGGGAGCGAGAGGAGGCAGTGTAAGTAGATCGGATCGGGGAACTCCAGCGACTGCGACAGTGCCGAGAAATGTGCCCGATTCGATGGCAGTAGAAACAAATGGGCTTGTCGTCAGCAGTGCGCCATTCAGATGGGTTGCGGAAACGTGGTGGGTAAGAAGATGCGGGACGGGGCGGAATGGAAGAAGCCGGGCGGGGATCAGGGCGATGGGCCGAGCAGATGGTGTGAAGACCCATGTTTTCGAACTCCTGGCGGACAACTGCCTGGATCAGTGAGACCGTGACTGCAGATGTGTTAGTGGGACTGGAGTCGAAGGCAGCCGGATAGGCGGCCTCGATCTCACGCCGGACGATCCTGGTAACATCAGCAGTGTTGTTGGGACGAGGAGCGTCGGCACAGGAAGATGTCGCTGGGGTGTTGGGCAGACGGGCAAACTTCGGGTCAATACGTCGGCTTTTGGCGAGTTCCAGGCGGCGGCACACTTATATAACAGCATCCACCGTCGCTACGTTGTTGCACACGAGCAAGTTGAAGGCGTCATCGGCAATGCCTTTGAGGATGTGGGAAACCGATAAGTTGCACCCTTGGTTTACTAAAAAGCTTCAGCGCATGAGGAACAAGAAAAAACGCTTGTATTATTCTCGCTAAGCGAGATCGCACATCAGCAGTGTGGCAGAATTACAAAGCGTACCTTAAATCGTACTGCTCAGCTTTAGGTGAAGCTAACGATAAATATTTTTCTAATAATCTTCCTGAGCTGCTTAAGAACAATCCTGCCAAGTTTTGGAAAATAATAAAGCTTAACAACGAATCAGATGAATTGTCATTATGAAACAGCAGCAATATTTCTATTCCAGTCAGCGAATGTTCGGAGGTCTTTAATTCATTCTTCAGCTCTGTATTTACACAAGAGAACACTTCAAATATACCTTTTGTTTCAGAATTAGGCTACCAATACAGGGAACCTATTGAAGTCACTTTGGAGGGCATCTCTTCTCTCATAAGTAACCTTAAGATGTCTTCTTCATGTGGCATGGATGGTATAAACTCAAAGATTTTAGAGAATATGGTAGAAATATCAAGCAAAATTCTTTTTTACATATTCAGACAATCACTTGCGACGGGCCACCTTCCCGCCGATTGGAAGACGGCGAAAGTTATACCTGTATTTAAAAATGGCAGCAGGAACTCCTTTGAGAATTATCGTCCCATTTCATTGACATGCATTCCCTGCAAGTTGCCTGAACACATTATCGCTTCGCAGATTTACAGACATCTTGAGACTAACAAATTCCTTTTTCATAATCAGCATGGCTTTAGGAAGGGCCTCTCGTGCGATACACAGTTATTTCAATTTACAACAGACCTACACACTAACTTAAATTATAACTTACAAATTGATTGCTTGTTCCTTGATTCTTCGAAGACATTCGTCCGTGTCGCACATTGTCGCCTAATATCAAAACTCTCCGCACTTAAATTCGACTGTCTTACCTTTTCTTGGCTCCGAAATTTCCTGTGTAATCGTCAGCTGTTTACTATTGCAAATAACTACTCTCCCTCCGTAGCAGACGTTTCTTCTGGTGTACCACAGGGTAGCGTCCTCGGTCCCTTGCTTTTTCTAATATTTATTAACGACTTACCTCAAAATTTGTCCTCCACCATCAGAATATTCGCCGGCGACTGCATAATTTATCGCCGAATTAAAAACTCAGATGATCATCTCGTTCTTCAGCAATACCTTCAACAAATCAATAACTGGTGCAATAAATGGCTAATGACTTTAAATACCACAAAATGCAAAATAATGTATTTTACCCGGAAGTCGGCAACCTCACAGAATCCCTATCATATTAACAATTACACTGTTACAACAGCTACACAATATAAGTATCTAGGGGTTCTATACACATCGAATCTTCCTTGGACAGAGCATATCACGCCATTTGAGCTAATGCCTCCCAATCATTGGGGTAGTTGCGACGCAACTTAAGAAATGTTCCTTCAAATGATCGCAAGCTAGCTTACCTAACTCTCGTTCGTCCCAAGCTCGAGTATGCATCTCCCATTTGGTCCCCTCACAAGAAATATCTACTTGAAACGCTAGAACGTATCCAGAATAGAGCAAGCCGCTTCATCATGAACGATTACAGCTACCTGTCTAGTGTTACGCAAATAAAACTTAAGCTTTCATTACAATCCTTGAGCACTCGCCGAGACATTGCCCTTTTATCACTGTTCCACAAATTCCTTCACTCCACTCGAACACCCGCATGCTTGAACGACCCTACTCCACGTCACTTAGGCTTCATAATCATTTCAGATATGCCCGCCTTTACGGGTCGACAAAAGCATTCCATTACTCTGCTCTTCCTCGTGTTATCAGAATATGGAATTCGCTCCCTGACAGCATTGCAAGCCAGTCCAACTACGATTCATTCCGTGATGTCTTGACTGAATGCATGACTAAAGAAAAGTGAAGTTTTACGTTTGTCGCACAATGCTTTCTATACTTGCACTATCTTTTACAGCTTATTTTCGCATTATTACCGTTATGTCGCTATGTTGACCGTTTCGTTGGAATGTCGCGTCCGTAACTTTTCTGTCATTGTTTTTCATTATTACTGTTTGACACTCTGATCTTATAATTACACGACTTCACTGAAAACAATCTGTGTGATTTATTCCTTGTTATTATATTATGTTTTTTATGTTTCCTCTTTTCCCTAGTGAATCGTGAACTAAATAATTCTTTTTTCATCTCAGTTGTACTTGCGGTTGTACGTTGTAAACAGGTACGATTTATAGATGTCTTGTATTCTATGTATCTTCTATGTACTGCCCCCTTACTCAATGCCTCACTTTGAGGCCGGTAAGGTATTTTTAAATAAAAATAAAAATAATATAAAGAGTGTTTCGTTTATCCTTATTTGATAAGATTCGTCATAATCCAGATCTGAAGAATAAACTTCTTAATGAGCCATCTTATTTGTCTTGTCTTACTGATATCCGTCATAAAGTTGAAATCCTTTTTTGACATATTAATTTATCTTGCGATTCAATCTTGCCAAGGACATCGAAGGGGTGGAACCATCTGCCCACCTCCGTTGTCACCATTCTAAGTGTTTCTGCATTTAAATCCGCTGTCGACAATTATTATTGCACGTACTAGCCGCGAACAATCATAAGAATACTAAATTTTGTTTCTCCGCTCCCTTCTATAACAGCTTCGAGTATGGAAAGTATGTAAATAAATAAATAAATAAATAAATAAATATAATACACTTGTTTCCCATTTGCATATGCCAGTTAGCTGCGTACCTCATTTATGTGTTGCGCTTCTCTGCTTAGTTTGTAATAACTTTATTCAATTGTCCAGCAGGTTTTTGGAGACCCGGGCTTAGGTCTCCCATGGCGGGTCCTCGAGATCTTGTCTCAGCGCCGCCTCGCAGGCCTGCTGGACGGCCCAGATCCTGTCGCCGAGGTCGGAGTGGCTTCGTTTTAAAATTTATCTTTCTACCTAAATCGTACAAATATTTGTTCAACTCTATATAAATTCTAAGCATTCTTTAAAGAATGAGCGAGACTTTAGTTGGGGGCCTCTATTCGCAGCTTAAAAGACACCCCAGCGGATGACGGCCGCGAAGGCTGGATGCGGAGGCGTGGCGAGGCAAGCGGACGCAGATCAGGAACGTCACATTTGGTACATGAAAAGAGGACACAGCTGAAGCGCGTAGGTGCGCTCATAGTCGCCAAACAGAAGAGATCCAAGTGCCTTAGGTGAGTCTTGAGCCTCGCATTGCAACGCTGCCGAAAAGCACCTAAGGACTAAGCTCACCCACCCACTCCATTCCACCCCAGTCTTTTCGACCAATTCCCGTAATCAATTAAAGATGTCACACTCACTTCACTCTTGCACTATGTTGGCGAGGCTGCTGGGAAGCCATCAGATGAGTTGGGTGGATGAGCTGCGGACACGTCATTGTTCATATTTGGCTCACAAGGATCTTTTGCCTTGAATAGGAGCATTTGAACTTGAAGCACGTATGTCTTTTGCTGGAATATGTGCACTTCTAGACGTCAGTCAAGACGAGATTCTTAACACGAAGCAGGTAAAGCATTAGTTGTTATTTGCGCTATCTGTTCAGGAAGGCTTGTAGGCATAATTAAAGCTGCGCGCAACCTTTTGGTGAGGCACCGGTGTGTGTGGCGTCTCCCATACTGAGTCATTCAGAGTGAATCTGTGGGAACTACGAGTACGGTCGTCCGGCTCCTTGCGCGCATCTCGGGCTGCTTGTGCACGGGCAGCTGCTTCCGAGGGCTGCACTGCTGTATCCAGGATGCACTCCGCGGGGGCTGAGTGGTGGCCGGGGCGTTGTTGCTGCTGCTGCACGTAAATAAAATGTCTGAGATCGTCATCATGGTGAGCGATGTGGTTTACATGTTCGATGGATGACTGTTGGCAAGGGGGATGCTGGTTTCGGTTGTTGGCTGCAGGAGTCTGAGAATAGATGCGCATGGGCATTGTGTTGGTTACGAGGGGTGGTGGCATTGAGCAAAGGCTACATGATGGCGAAGTATGAGCCACTGAGTCTTGCCATGGTGACTGCTCGGGTACCTGTAGGCGATTCGCTTCTATGCATTTGTGGGAGGCGGCGCGAAGAGGTAGCCGCCGTAGTCACGGTTTATTTAGGCCCGTCAGCCATGGTGCAGCGGCATCTCGGGAGCGGCCGCTCTGATCGCGCGCGCTAGCATGTTCTATCCTTGCGTGACCTGCACGCGAGCCCTCTTCTTCGCCGGCTTTGGAGGCGATAGTCGCGCCGCTACACATACTTTTGAAATAGACGCAGGCTGCAGGAAAAGGTTTGGCGGAGTAAGACCTGCAGTGTTTGCCATTCTTGGGGCGAGTTTTTGACTAGGTGTGATATTGTCACGTGGTGGTGACGTTGAAGAACACAGTAGCAATACTGTGAATGACAAAACTAACTTTTATTGGGAGAACCTGTGGCCACAAGAGAGGCTACACTTATAGCGCAATGATAGCGGCGAACACGGTCGGCGATCGTCGAAAATCTGATCAACGGGTCAAGCGCGTCGGCTTTTATACATCAATCGTCGAACGTTCCAGACTAATCCTTGGTACCCGCGTGCCTTCCAAGTTCTACACCATTCGCGTCAGGCGATTAAATCAGATAACATAAGGTTCGGCGACAACAGAAAGCGCATAGAAGCATCGAAAGCGGATAGAATCTCCGTGAGACCATTCGTCTGCGGATGGTAGGCAGTTGTCCTCCTGTGACTTGTCTGGCTGTATTGCAGAATGGCTTGCGTGAGCTCTGCTGTAAAAGCCGTTCCTCTGTCGGTGATGAGGACTTCTGGAGCACCATGTCGCAGCAGGATGTTCTCGACGAAAAATTTCGCCACTTCGGCTACGCTGCCTTTCGGTAGAGCTTTAGTTTCAGCGAAGCGGGTCAGATAGTCCGTCGCCACTTATTTAGTCCGTCGATCCACTTATTTCCGGAAGTTGATGTCGGAAACGGTCTAAACAAGTCCATCCCGATCTACTGAGAAGGTCGGTAAGGAGGCTTGATCGGCTGTAGTAATCCCGCTGCCCTTGTCGGTGGTGTCTTGCGTCGCTTACAGTCTCGGCATGTCTTGACGTAACGGGCGACATCGGCGGTTAGGTGCGGCCAGTAATACCTTTCTTGTATCCTCGATAGCGACCGGGAGGAACCGAGGTGCCCAGCGGTCGGATCGTCATGTAGGGCGTGCAGTACTTCTGGACGCAGCACCGACGGAACAACAGGAATGTAGCTGGCGCCGACTGGTGAGAAGTTCTTCTTCACGAGTAGGTTGTTTTGAAGCGTGAACGAAGACAATCCACGCCTAAAGCCCTAGGGACAACGTCGGTGTGCCTTTCCAAATACTCGACTAGGGCTTTTAGCTCCGGGTCTCCTCGTTGCTGTTCGGCAAAGTCTTCCGCGCTTATTATTCCAAGGAAGGCGTCGTCATCCTCGTCATCTTGCGGCGGCGGGTCAATGGGGGCGCGTGATAGGCAATCGGCATCTGAGTGTTTTCTTCCGGACTTGTATGTTACAGTGATGTTGTATTCTTGTAGTCTGAGGTTCCGCCGTGCCAGCCGTCCTGAAGGCTCTTTTAAGTTAGCTAGCCAACACAAAGCGTGATGATCGCTAACCACTTTGAATGGCCTGCCATATAGGTAAGGGCGAAATTTCGCTGTAGCCCAAACGGTGGCGAGGTATTACTTTTCGGTTGTAGAATAATTGCCTTCCGCTTTTGACAACGACCGGCTAGCGTAAGCTATCGCGTGTTCATGTCCATCTTTTCTCTGGACTAGGACGGCACCGAGGCCTAGGCTACTGGCGTCAGTGTGTATTTCGGTATCGGCGTGCTCGTCGAAGTGCGCAAGTACGGGCGGCGACTGCATGCGTCGTTTGAGTTCTTGAAATGCGTCAGCCTGCGGTGTTTCCCACTTGAACTCGACGTCACATTTAGTTAGCTGTGTCAGCGGCTCAGCGATGCGTGAAAAGTCCTTGACAAAAGGACAAAGGACGGTGGTTCCCTGAACACGGTTGGCGATCGTCGAAAATCTGATCAACGGGTCAAGCGCGTCAGCTTTTATACATCAATCGTCGAACGTTCCAGACTGATCGTTGGTACCCGCGTGCCTTCCACGAAGTTCTACACCATTCGCGTCAGGCGATGAAATCAGATAACATAAGGTTCGGCGACAACAGAAAGCGGATAGAAGCATCCATAACTTTCCAGAAACTTCGGATACATGCAGGCGCATCCCGCGTTGTGCGATAACATTTGTTAGGCGGCGAAACGTGGTCGCCCTATAAAGGTAAGTACACGTGTCAATATTCAAATTTCTATACATGAGTGATGCAGCTGGGTAGGTTCCGGTGGCTCGAAGGTTAAACGTACTTGTGCTGCCCAAAAGCAATCCTCAGCAGGAATGACAGGCAGCACATTATCTTCCAACACGGCGGCTTCAACATTCTTGCGATCTTGGGCGGATGATTTGTTAAATGAATATAAAGCACTTAGAAATAAACTAAACAGTCATCTTCGAAAGGCAGAAATAGCGTATTGCGAAAACTTGCTCTCTAGTATCAGTACAAGAAACCCAGATGCTACTTGGAAAGCTACAAACAGTATTCTGCGACGCAGCAAGGAAGAACTCATGCCAGTTGAAATTACACTAAACCATCACGCATTGACTGGTGAAATTCTTGCTGATTCTTTCAATAAACATTTCGCTTCCAGTATAGCGCCGGGTAATGATATCTCACTCATAGATGATTTAATTAATCGACGCCCTGAAAGCATATTTTTCAATGCCATAGATGAACCAGAAATTCATAGAACATTTATGAGCCTTAATAACAGTAGCGCACTAGATATAGACAATCTAAAGATAAGGCCTGTAGAATTCGTTTAAATTATGTTGCCCCGGTAGTTCTTTATATATGCCCCGGTAGTTCTTTATATATTCAATTTAGCAGTGGAGTCCGGAGAATTTCCACGTCAAATGAAACGATCTCGCGTATATGTTCTGTGTAAAGGTGGCGACAAAATCATGCTTGAAAACTATCGCCCAATATCGATTATACCAGTATTTGTTAAAGGTATTGAGACAATGTTCCATTTCCGGTTCTCAAATTTTCTCAATAAGACTGATATTATCAGTGATTCCCAGTTTGGCTTCCGGAAAGGAAGATCTACGGAGTTAGCGCTCTTAAGGTTCGAAGAATTCATTTGAGAAAACGTTGACAACAAGCTATATAAATTACGTTTGTTCATGGATATTACTAAAGTTTTTGATCCACTTGACCACAACATACTATTGTATAAGATAGAAATGTATGTCGTTCGGGGCACTCTTCTGGTTTTAGTTAAATCACATTTAACAGATAGATCACGATGCGCGTGTTTGGGCAACTATCGCTCATGATCATTGCCGATTAGTAGCGGTGTCCCACAGGGAAGCGTATTAAGCCCCCATCTTTTTGGTGGCTTTATAAGTGACACCGTAAACATTGACAAGAGAGTGAATTTTATAGTATATTCTGATGATGGCCACACTCTTGCTGTCTGCCGAAAATGCACATGTGTTGGGCGAAAAATGTAATCGATCATTAGATAACATTAAATCATGGTCATTATCAAGTAAACTTAAAATTAATCCGAGGAGAACAAAGGCAAAAATTTTCTGAGCAAGAAACAAGACATTGAACATTAAACAAGATATTATGTGCGCAAAACAGAAAATGGACATTGTTCATGAACACGAGATCCTTGGTGTGACATTTTCATCTCATCTAATCTGGGATTTTCAAATAAATAATTTATTTAAGAAACTTTCTTTAACTGGGGGAGTTTTATCGCGTTGCCCAGAAATTATCCCAACACAAAGAAAAGTTAGAATATAGCATGCGCTATTTAAATCACACATAAACTGCCGTAGTTTAGTTTGGCTTACTACAACTCAGCGTAATATAAATAGAATACTGCTTTTACAGAAGAAAGCTGTCCGTCACATTGCTAGCATTGGTTATTCAGCTCTGTCCTCCACATACCTTCGCACTCACAGAATAATTAAAACTGATATGTATGCGTTTCGCATCCTGCGTTGATATGACCTGTGCTCTTCTGCATTTAAAGACTTCATTGAGACTACTGCATTTCTGCAGCGCTACAGTCATGATATCAATACGCGTAACGTAGGAGAGTGGCTTATACCCAGTTTTCGTACCGACTATAAGCACCAGTCTTTGAAGCATAACCTTTCATTTATTCTAAATAAGCATAATGACTTAGGCAAACCCACAGTACATTTATTAGGTTAAATATTTCTGACTTACTAATTCATTTGTTCATTCAATTCATATATAATTTATCTATTATCTTCATTAGTTACGGACTTTGTTCTACAAAACAGGTTACTCAAATTCTCTGGTGCCTAATGTAATATTATTTCATTCTTGTGAATTGGCATCGGTATACTTGATGTTATATTATACTATTGTGGTTAGTTTTCTATTAGGGGTATTACCATTTCTTTCTGTTAGTAAAATTAGTGTACATATTATGGTAGAATGGTGCTTTCTCAGTTTCTTCAATTTATGTTCGTTGTGCATTGCAACACAAAAGCAGTGTTTGTTTCTTTTCGAGTAAGAGTACACGTTCTTATTTACTCTATAATGATATTCTACTACCTGTGTAAATAACTTTCGTGTGTGGTGGTGTTAAACATGTGTTATCAGTTTACCTGTCACATGTCGCCATATATGTATGGTCTCCTGGGCCCCATCAAGCTATTTTCTTGCAGCTTTTAGCCCAGGAGTCCAGCCACGATATTTTCTGGTAAATAAATAGAATTGAACTGAATTGAAATGAATTGAACAGCTGTAGCGCTACCAGTGGTAATATATTTAGAAATGTGGCGCCAGGTGGAAGCACCGTACTTTCACCGACAACTACCAGGCGTGGCTCAGTCCACAGAATCGCCATGGCAGCCGGGACAAGGGTCTTGGACATTGATGTCGCCTTAGATCCTGAGTTAGGAAACATTTCACATTGACCAACTCCAGTAATGGTTGCATTGAAAAGGAAATACTGTTGGTGCGAGCCGTCGATCGCATTGCGAGCAATGTGAAAGGTTGGTGGATACTGCGAATTGGATGAATGTGGAAAGTTTGACGATTGAGGCTGTAGTAGGTGATTAGACCATGTAGGGCATTCGGAATGCCATATGTCCCATGGCATGACATTGATAGTAAGCACCATAGGCGAAGTCTTCACCGCTATGGAAAGCTAGGGCACCGTAATGCGCAGAAATATGTGGATGCTTCTTGTTCGCTGGCCATGCCTGAAATGCCAATTCTCGGCGGTGCTCCTCAAATGCGCAGCAGGCTCGAGGGCTCTGGATTTCACTATGGACACTCTATGGGCCTAGGTATGCGTCATGACTGCTGAGGCGGCTTCAACGAAGATACAGGATACGACGGGCTTACTTTAGTTTAGAGGCGTTGTGGAGCACTTTTCGAGGCTGGTGGAAGTCGTAATAAAATTATCTGCTCTTGATGGCTTGTTAGCTGCGATGGCGGCAATCACTTGTGGTCTCCGCAGGCCATGCAGCGGGTGGTCAATTTCCTGGGCATTCGAGAGCATGACAGAGCACTGCTCAATCACTCTAAGTTTCGAAAAGGCATGCTGGTGCAGGCTCTCAGTGGGTGTTTGCAAACCTTTCATCACCTGGTCTTACCATGCGATAAGGCATAATTGTGAGGAAAATGCGTCTGAGCGCAGCGGACCATGCGGCCCAAGCTATGTGCTGGTTGTCAAATGCGAAATTCCAGTTCCGTGCGAATTCTTTGAGCTTGCTCGCAGCTATGAGGCGTTTGGTAGCAGCGTGCGATGATGAAAGCTGACGCACTCGTCGCACGTCGTCAAGCCATGAAATAACGCTGTGATTCAGCGAGCCGTAAGATAGTGCGGTTGACGGTGACAGGTCTAGCAGTGCTGTAACTGTTGTTTGAGGGCGAGGCAGCTGCTGTGGTGAGGTTGAGTTGAGGAAGAGACACATATTTCTACAGCCCTATTGGGAGCAGGGCTAAGCGTCTTTGTTGAGAAAGAGATGGGAAGAAAGAGGATAAACGAACGAGGAAAGGGTGAGCGGTATGGTGGTGTCCCTTGGTGGGACTGGCAGTAGATGGCAGCAGAACCCTAGAGTCTGCTGGTTAGCGAGGCATCCTCCAGGAAGTGGAGGACTGCCTTGAAATCATGGCTTTCGCGGCGGGTGGGGAAGATAAGGCCCGCGATGGTGGAGGCAAAGAAGCCCTGTTGGCGGAGGGTAGCAGCGAGTTTTGATGAAAAAGGCGCGAAACATTTAAGGCACCCCTTCTTGCTTGAGCAGCCCTGCCACTGCTAGTATCTTTGTTTGCGAAGTGACACACCCATGCCACTCGATCGTACTGCGGTTAGCAGTCGTATTAACGAGATCTCCATCGCTACGCTGGTAGGCCTGTGCGTATCTGTGTCCATCACCGTGCCTTTCTGTAGTCATCATGCCTTTACCGAGAGTGACTTAGAGGTTTGGTAGGATATAAAATGCGTCACATTTTATCTAGTGACATAACAGCACCCGGTAACACAAGAAACACGACACGAAGTACAGCAGGCTGTCTGCGATCCTTCCCAGGTCGACCCCCACGGCTCACCATTCGAACTCTATCTTTGTACCACGGAAGAACTTTAGGAGGAGCTGGAGCACCTCTCTTCAACATATTTAGTGCTCTCGCGAGAACGAATACTCACTTGTCCATCTTTGAGTTCTGCATCGAATCTTGGACACTCTAGCAAATAGCGGTAGAAGGCATCAAGAGGTGCACACTGCACACACGACCATGAATAAAGGCATGCAGCTTAACTGAAACGCACGCACACGGCATATTCTTTTCTTTCAAGCAATCAACGTTGTATCATCCCAGAAGTGTATTTGCAGCTACCATAGTGACGTGTAAAAAAATTACCATAATTGTAGGCGGATTTGTAAAATTAAAGAATTTTGGCGTTTGTCTGCTTGATGTGGATGGTACGTTCGCCACAATAATAGCACTGCATAGAACTGTGGTCACATTGACGCTTCGCGCAACGTTGTGTCCGGCCAAACGTGCCTGCCAGCTCTCGCGCACCAGGAGCGCCCGAACGCGAACCGATCGCTCGTCTGTGCGCGCTATGCATCATGTATGACCACTCGCGGACCATCGTGACCCTTGGATAGCCGAGCCTGATAAATGACCAGGCAACGGTGAAACAAAAACCGCGCACGCCGATACGCCAGCCGAGCAAGGTACGGGCGGGTTGTAGCTATACGACACAGGCTGGCCTCAGAATAGCTCTCCGTTGGGCTTATCAGTATCTTTTCGAACGAAACGACACACACACTGTGTCCAGGCCCTTCCATCTAATTTTTTTGCACTTTCATTGTGCCGGTTATTAATTCGGTGCAGGGCCAGATGTGAGTGACCCGCTGCCATCGTGGCGGAACCTCCCCTATAGATGTCTGTATTATCCGGCAGTCCAGATACCCGAGCGCAAGTTATCACAACGTTATCATTGCGCCGAGTAGAGCGCATAATGCACCTCGTTTCTATAGAATAAAATTATTTCTGTTGCTGCTACCCTCCGTGTTTCGTATTTTCGTCGTCAGACTCGCTTCCCTTCCTTGTTAGTGCTGAGCGTGCCTTTGAGGGTAAACATCGGTCAATCCGCGGCTCTTGTGTTTGTCGGTGCGGTCATAAGCCTTGATGATGTGCTTTCCACTTCATCCATATATGCAGTAGTAGTAGTAGTAATTATTGTTTATTGAAATACATAAATAAACTTCCCCTCCCAAACCACCTCAGAATGATCGTCGACGTTAATAGTATTGGGATTGAAGCAATGCATCGGCGCACGTCATAACGCCACCGCCGAAACACGTCATCAATGAGGCGTGCACCGCAGCCGATCTCCTCTCTCGCAACGGAGGAACAGGGGGCTTAACTCTCGCGGTTCCTTCTCGCGCCTCCCCGGTAGCAGCTCAAGCGTTCCTCCCGCGGTGCCTGGAAAGCGCTGCACCTTAGGAGGAATTGCCCCACTGGCTAAACTCGTTATATGCTATGAACGAGAGTAAGGACACTGGGAATTAAACCACTACAGACACAGGACGGAGCGAGACGACGACACAGGGTGGTACCTGCAACTGAATTTTTATTCAAAGACAGCATGACTTTCATAGGAGATGGCACATGTAACCCGACAACTTACACACTTACAACAACGACAGTGAATTGGCGGATTTGACCTCCCAGCCTCACCTATGGAACGCGCATTGTCTCGTAACCAGGAGGAAATAAATGACAAAAAAATTAAGATAGCAGAAGCTTCTAGGAAGATTAACAACGACCGCAAACACGTGGAAGAAAAAAAGCTGAAAGTGCTCAACACAAAATGAAATGACTAACGCATAAACTTGAGCAAGACAGAAGAAATGAATAAGACATGAAAAAGAGAACCCAAGATCAGAAGTCTGGAAGTCGACAAAATCGCTCGTTCGTCAAAATGATGGCAAAAAAACATATATAGATGAATGCAACAAAGGACTCACGTGGCGAGAAATTCGTCCGCTTGCGAACGTAAGATAGCCACTGCCTCTGCAATCTCTCTTTCAAGCTGTCCCTTCTTTCTTCCTATAATCTCTGCATGGCTGAACTGAGGAACGCACTTACAACAACGACAGTGAACTGGCAGATTTGAACCCCCAGCCTCACCTATGGAATGCGCATTGTCTCCTAAATTATCATTAAGGCATTTACCAGTCTGTCCGATACAAGAACGCCCACAACTGAGAGGAATCTTACATATAACACCTGTTGTGCATGCGAAACGCTTGTTCTTTTCTAGGTGCTTCTTACCACTCATGCCTTAATCACCTATGTTCGCTGTACTCGTCCTTTCTTGAAGAAAAATCTTACTTTTGGTTATCCATTTCCTGCGTATTTCGACTCAGGCATTGAAACTCTCAGCGTGTCGAAAGGTACGAAGTTAAAGCACCTAAAATATGTAGCACACTTATGTAACCTTGCAGAATTACGGCGCAACTGCGAATGATGCTGCTTCTTTTGTACAGTTTCAATAGGAATTTCAGTTGCCTGTAATTAAATCGCACACTTTAAATTACAGCCCCTATGTGACTGGTTCGTTCGAAACCTTATCATCATATAGCGCTTTCCATCAGCTTATAAGGACACTTATAAAGCCCGAAATCCCTTCATACACATATTACTATGCCAGAATATTCGTCTTAGGGTCCAGGCCTGCCACCTTTCGTTCCGCTAACTGTGATCTCCGTTGAGTTCCCAGTCCCACCAAGTATGCGGGGTTGTTCGCAAAACACAACTTCAACGTTTCAGATCGCTTCCACACTTAATTTACTGCTAATGACGTAAATAGGCCACATATTTTGAACATATTTTACCAGTACTCACGTACGGGGCAGAAACCTGGAGGCTTACGAAAAGGGTTCTACTTAAATTGAGGACGACGTAACGAGCTATAGAAAGAAGAATGATAGGTGTAACGTTAACGGATAAGAAAAGAGCTGATTCGGTGAGGGAACAAACGCGAGTTAATGATATCTTAGTTGAAATCAAGAAAAAGAAATGGGGCATGGGCAGGACACGTAATGAGGAGGGAAGATAACCGATGGTCATTAAGAGTTACGGAATGGATTCCAACGGAAGGAAAGCGTAGCAGAGGGCGGCATGAAGTTAGGTGGGCGGATGAGATTAAGAAGTTTGCAGGGACAACATGGCCACAATTAGTACAAGACCGGGGTAGGTGGAGAAGTATGGGAGAGGCCTGCGCCCTGCAGTGGGCGTAACCAGGCTGACGATGATGATGATGATGATGATGATGATGATGATGACACCTTAAAAATATTGATAAAGATTTTTTGTTTTGCAAATGCACTGTTTCATCTATAAACATTGAACTGCACAGAGAAATTTTCCACAGGTACCCAGCCATTTTCCATAAATACTATCTTGGTGGCATTTGTAGTTATGCCAGAGCTTCGTGCAACATATCCCGGCACTCGTAAAACAGAATTAGATAAGGTTAGGAGCGCCTAAATATGTAATTTATTGTATAGGCTATAGTTACGCCTGGAACTTGAACATCATCTGTGCCAAGCCCCCAATGTGCCTGTTATTTTTTGTCAAATGTGCAGGTTATGTAACATAGAGTTCAGTCAGGACACTTAGGGAAAACACGAAAAGGCGGGAGATGGAAATTCCTGAAGATAGTCAAAGCGAGGACAGGGTAAAAGCGGCACCCAACGTTTCTTCAAATGGACCTGTCTTTCTCAAGGCGACATATACTTTCCTCTGCACAGTGTATACAGGTAGGGTTCTCATAAAGGAGAGAGCGGGTAAGGCGGGTGGGCGAGGCAACGACCGAGGGTGTGTTAGCGGCGAGGGTTTGGAATTGAAAAGAATGTTATTCAACGTCGGTGGAGGAATGTGAGGCAGCGCCGTGCGTCAGCCGGTTGACATGTCCCTGTTGGTTCCTTTTTTTTTTTCGTGAAAGAGGGGAGGGGGGGAGGATTATCTGCTCCGCCGGAGGTTTGGGAACTATCGTCTCTCTGCAAGAGAGTATAAAAGAAGCGGCAGAAAATGGTGCCTGTGGAAAAAGAACTGGAATAAATATATAAATTAAAGAGCAAAAGAAAGGCAAGGAAGACAACAAAAAACAAAATACTAATCAACCCAATGTAAATTAACTAAGTGCTGTTGCCTATAGCTTAAAATTGAGCATAGCGAATAGATTCTAAAGCACCCTTTGAAACGTTAATGCCGAATGGTTCGAATGTCTTGAACTTATGGATGAGGTATGATTCTCTGCATTTTCTGTCTCGCGCAGAACGGAAATTTGACTGTAGGATGTAGAGTATAAGTTTATCAAAGTTATCACTTGGTTGGTTGAAATGCTCGGCGACGGCTTTGGGAAGCTGGGTCCACGCGATGTCCGTTTAACCTCACGTTCATCAATCAATCACTCACTCACTCAATCAATCAATCAATCAATCAATCAATCAATCAATCAATCAATCAAAGCAACTTTATTTCGCAACATTACAAGGCGAAAAAGGTGGCCGAAGAAAAAGCGGCTATACTGCAGCTTGACTGGGCTCCAGCCACCCATCAGCAATGGACACGAAACACATTTAGTATTACTAAACCATAAAAAGCACTGTAATAGACATACGATGAATCCAAGATTACGTTATAATCAAACACGCCTTTATAAGGACATCTAGGAAGTAAGAATGAAATAGAAAGGCTAAGTACTCATAATATACATACATAATGCAATGGCTAGACACAACAAAACACTTTTTTTTATTATTGCGTGAATAGACTTCTTGTGTCTTTCTTCGCTAACGTTGTGAATGTCAATATTTAGTGTGTCATAGTGATTTAATGTCGCTGGCAATGTATGCCGAATTCTCTGTCAGCCGTACTGTGTGTGCGAAAAACGAACGTGCCATGGGGGTTGATACCGAAAAGGATATGTTGTCGGGGTGTGCTCAAATTGTGCAGTATCGAGAAAAGCATCTAATCTGCCCTGAACTGCTTTCTTATAGGAATACAGCTGAGTGTAAGAGTACAAATCTCGAACTTTAAAGATTTTATGTTTTTCAAAAAGAGGCGCGGTGTGTTCTAAATAAGAAGGACTTGATACCGCGCGGACTGCCCTTTTTTGTACTAAAACTAGATTGTGTAGGTTCTGTGTTGTAGTGTTACCCCAAACTAGCACACAATAACAAAAATAAGAATTAGACAGGACATCATAAAGCAATCTTCTAATTGCCACCGGGAGATCTTGGCGGCACATATTCATTATGCCCACTGTTTTGCTTAATTTAAGCAATAATGACTGATGGTGCTGGTTCCAAAACAAATGTTCATTAAATATAATGCCATGTGTTTTTACACATCTTTCAATCGAAACATAGAATGGGCCAAGCATAAGGGAATCAGGTACCTTAACCAATGTTTTTAACGCACGAAACAACCTAAACTTCGTTTTCGATTCGTTCAGTGTCAAACCATTTGTCTTGCACCATTCGCTTGCTCTAGAAGAAAACGCATCTGCCTCTACAGATGCGTTTGTAATGCGACATTGCCCTGTTTCACCAATATATTTTTTCTTAAAGAAAGAACATTCAAGCACATGAGTGACATCGGAACCAGTGCAAGTAAAGCTAGTTTTCACTTGGTGTGTATAACTATTTGCGGTGCTTTTAATTTTAATGTCAATTTGAAGTGCCGGTAGGTTTCGGACCTGGGGCGAAAACATGCTTCTATTACGGGGGAATGATGTTGGCTGACTTTTGCGTTCATTAACATGTCTTTAAGGTTTTTGTTGCGCCGATAGGTCACCCTTGGTATTATCGGGAACGCTTTTTCTCAGGCGCTCGTTACTTGATAATATTGGGTGGTATTTCCGTATGATGTTGTTTATGCTTGGGAGGCCATTCAAATATTTTGGTATAAAGGCTGGTGGTCTCTCAGATTTTGGTGCAGGCTGTTTCTTAGCTAATTCCTATTACCTCTACAATCTTCACTCGACGTCAAAAGTTCTGCCGAGAGGAACTTGTGGATAGTTTCTTTCTGCTAGCGTTGCTTTAAGGGCATTTAGGTGGGCAATATAATCGCTGTTTTCGATGCAGGTTCTTATTCGTTTCGCTTGTCCGACAAAAATTGCTAGCTTGCAGTGTCGCGAGTGATGACTGTTGTAGTCGAAATATTGCTGTCTATCCGCAGGCTTCCTGTAAAGTGTCGTTCTAAGTTTTCCATTTTCCATGTAGACCGTCGTGTCGAGGAAGTTGATTTGACTAGGAGAGTGGTGAGCAGTAAATTTAATAATCAGGTCAAAGCGGTTCAAAGGGCTAACTAGGTGAGTTGACACGCATGTGTCGTGTTCCCATATTATAACTATGACCTCAACGCAACGCATATAGGTGTGGTGTTTTAAAGGGTAAGATTTTATCAGGTTTGCTTCAAACTGTTCCATAAAAATGTTGGCATATATGGGAGCGAATGGTGTTGCCATGCTAGTGGCGAAAGTTTGCCGGTAGGCAATTCATTCGGTTTTATATTTCTTTTTTTTTTTGCCACGAGTGCCATTTTCTGCCGCTTATTTTATTCTCTCTTGAAGAGAGCCTACAGCTCACTGACCTCCAGCGGAGCAGATAATCTTCCCCCCCCCCCTCCATATCGTACAGGCCCCTCCCACGAAAAAAGAACCAGTGACACGCCACAGTGACACGTCAACCGGCTGACACAAGGCCCTACCTCACATTCCTCCACCGACATTGAATAGCACACCTTATTTTCAATTCGACGCCCTCGCCGCTAACACACCCTCGGTCGTTGCCTCGCCCACCCGCCTGGCCCCCTCTCGCCTTTAGAAGACCCCTAGCTATATATACTGTGCCGAGGAAAGCATACGTTGCCTTGAAGAAGACAAGTCCACTTGTCGAAACGATGGCTCCCGTTTTAGCCGTCTTCTCACTTTTGCTCATCCTCAGAAGACTGAGAACATAAAGTAAAATAATCATATAACGCTTTCAAGCACTTGCGAAACTTTTTTTTTTTGCGAAGGTTGTATCCATTCACACGCATTTACCTACGCACACAAATTTACCATAGCTTCCCGAAGTGTGCTCGTGGTTTAGTCTGTAGTCGCACCAGGGTATACCGTGCTAATTTCTTGCGCCACTCGTAAGTTGCACTCCTAGAACTCCGGAGCTCATGCACACATAATTTATTATTACAAAAGTCACAATTAATTTACACACTCTAACCTTTGCCTACACACTGCACAATCCATGCAACTTATGTTCCCTAAATGTAAACAAGCTTACTTAAGTTAACCGAGGACACCGGAGAAACCAACTGCAAACCTGTTATGACGCATGAAAATAATGAGAGAAAAAAAAACGAGAGTCAGAAATTATTTGCAACACATAAACTCAGAAATGTGAAAGTTTCGCCGCATGTTAAACTTAACATTTTCTTTGCTTTCATTGAAGTTGAAGTTGCTGTTTTCCACAGTTCTTTAGGGCTCTGGGAAACATTGCAGACACCGGTGGAATGCCGGGGGAATGTCGGCAGTCTCGGGAGGCAGCATGAAGGCGAAGCACTGAAAGAGATAGCAAGGCGCTGTGCTCGAGCTCCTCGCACGGTCTTCGAACAACATGCGTAGGCGACATGGCACAACGCAGCAGGCGAGACAACCGCTGATTCGCAGCAGGAACGAGGCCCCGGAGGATGTCGGGCGTGTCACAACGCTGGTGCGATGAGCAACGCCGGCGTTATCGGCGTTGTACCTCCATTGTGCCCGAGATAAGACTGACGGAAAGCTGTCAGCATGTGTCATCGCCAGTCAAACGCCAATAAAAGGATTAGATTGGTTTAGCCTGGATGTTTGCTGCCCGTTCTGCTGAGACCAGCGTATGCGCCGTGGTGCGCCTATGCACCGAGCTGGTCAGCGGGATGCTGTTGTGTGCGCTGTACACCCTTGCCAGCAGCGGAAGCCATAACGCTGTCTTGGCTCCAGCAGAGCCAATAGAGCGCAAGGTGGCGCCCACTTCGCTTCGTCGCTCTTGCAGCCAAACGCAGAGCGCCTCTCTGGAGAGCTTGTAACGATGGAGCATGCTTCTACGCCCTCCATGCACTGGCCGCGCTGCGTGCCGATACTTTGACAGCACGACGGCGAAGGTGCGAACGTTCCTTATAACACTAATTATTATTATTGTTATATATTACTCTTATAGTTGCTGTCGAGATATAGCAGGCGCGATCCGGGCGGGAAATTATTGACAGTGCCGATAGTTAGTTATAAACTGGGTTTACTGGCGCAAAAGCGACTAAGACTATGCTGCTCCAGGCACATGGGGATGAAATTTCGTTAGCCATTGCAGCATACAATGCAGTAAGTAAAGATCATCTTAAAAATCTGTTTTGTCTAAAAATCTGATCACATCAGTCAGAGGTACCAGTGCATTTTCTCCTAACATCAACATCGGGTGAAGTGGAGTGTGTGACTTATAGAGTACACGGAAGAATTTTTGTCTATGCATTTCGGGATTTGAGCACGCGATTTTTATGTTTATTACTCTTAACGGTTCATGGCATTAATCACGTTGGTTGTTGCTCCTCTGTTGATAAGTAATTATGTATGGTGCGCGTGTGCACTATCCGAAGTCGACAAACAATTACTTCGGTGAATCGTTGTTGGTCATAAAATGTCTTTCACTCCCCAGGGAAAGGCTTAATCAGTTGAACTTTGTTCAAGTCTTTCAATTTCCATTCGCGTTGCCAGTTATAGAGTAGTGCCTTGCGAACAGCTTGAATCCCATTCCTAACAGGTATGTAAAATGTTGAATTATTCTGGTTCCTTGCAGTTGTTGTATATTCATCCGCCTTTTCATTAACGGGGATCTCCAACGTGGTTTGGTACCCAGCAGAAACTAATCGTCTGCCTTTACTTAGGTGTCACTACATGTAGGATACCGCCTATAATGGGTTCGCTCTCTAAATGTATATTCAGGGCCTTAAGTGCACCTAAAGAACCTGTATAAATTAATTATTTTTCGTATTTGGCACTTTTAATGTTTATAACTGCCATCCACAAGGCATAACACTCAGCAGTGAACGCTGATACGAGCTGTAGTAGTCTAACTCTATTCCCACGTATCTTCAACCGCGCTGCTTCCGATATAAACGGGCGTCTTCGACCTATCGGTTTAAATTCTGACAGTGTCGTACGTGCTTTGCAGTGTGCTAAATTCTTGTGGTGTATGTCCACGAGGCGTTTATTTTGTCTTTTTTTTATATTTCTCAATGAAAACTCGAAGACATTTCTTCAAATCTTTCCAAGGAGCTAGCCTAGTTGGCTTTTGCAGGACAGAAAGTACTTCAGTAGGGACATCGTAGTCACGGCTTTTCTCCTCAGATCCAAGTACGAGTGATCTTACAGCATTTGGCTTGTTCGTGTTGTGCAGTCGGTTGTCGCAGTGCGTGACAATGTTATGGCAAATATGGTCTGACGATGAGCGAACTCTTAGAATCCATGTCAACATAAGTTGCGCGCTTCTGTGATCTAAAGACGACTCTTTTCTCTTCGAATATAAAGTGGCAATAGGCGAGGTCCCATAGGTACGGGTTGATAAGCGTAGCCCTTTATTATGCACGGGATCTAACCGCTTAAGCTACGATTGTCCGGCTGAGCCATATGCTATGCAACTGTAATCCAATATGCTACGTGCCAAAGAACTATAAATATGTAGGAGACATTTATGTTCAGAACCCCAGCGCTTCCGGGGCAGGGCTTCAGGACATCGAGTGCCTTATTTGTTTTAACATTTAGGTTATTAATGTGTGTAGAAAATTTTGCTTTCTATCGAATATGACCCCTAAAAATTTCTGTTATTGTTTATTAAAAAATTAAATTATGTGGTTTTACTTGCCAAAACCACGATCTGATTATGAGGCATACCGTAATGGGAGACTCCGGAAATTTTGACCACCTGAGGTTCCTTAATGTGCACCTAAATTTAAGTACACGGCTGTTTTGCCATTGTTACATGGGTGTTTTGCCATTGCCGGGATTCGATTCCGCGACCTCGTGCTTAGCAGTCCTGTGTTCTTGTTTAACTGGTGGTACTGTTTCATTTAGCTTCAGGAGAGGTCCGGCTGTAAGCCCCTCTTCTGATAAAATATGAGGGCAAGAGTTGTAGCAAGGAAAAGAGGAAGCCATTTTTATTAGCCCATTGTGTCAATTTCTTTATATGGAGTAATTTGAATCTGGCGTTCACACGTTGTCATATTAGCAATTTAGAGATCATCATCGTAAAGAGGATGCATAAGGGTAGATGGTATGGCTTTGATAACAGCGTTCATCTTAACGATAAACAGTGTTGTGCTTAAAGCACCGGCCTGAGGCACACAGTTTTCTTGGGTGAATACACGTGACAGCCAACACGCACCTGAAATATTTGATCGGAGATAAAATTAGAAAGGCACTTCAGCATTTTGCCCCGAATCCTCAAGTCTGCCAAGTCCTTCAAAATGCCGAATCTCCATGTGGTATCGTATGCGTTCTCCAAGTCGAAAAAGACCGATAGGCAGTGCTGTTTGTGTGGAAAGAGATTGCGTATTTCATGAACTAATCGCACCAGGTGATCAGTTGTAGAACCACTCTATTTATAGCCACACTGATATGTGTTTAAAGACTTGACTTTGCCAAACAACTGGTGAGTGCTATGGTGTGGTAGGTGCTGGGGGATGTTGGGGGTGTTTCAGATTTTGTAAAAGGTGTACTTACGCCATTTTCCAATGTTTCTGTCATTTAACCAGTTTTCCAGATCTTAAAGAATTTTGGTAATGCTTTTATACAAGTTTCTTACAAGTGGGCGAATATGTTGTAGTTAATACAGTCTGTACCAAATGCAGTTTGCTTGCCAGCAGAAAGTGCACGATTTAATTCTTGTAGTATGAGGGGAGCATTGTACGTTTGATCGGATGCACCTGCTGTTTTTAATCTTTATTTTTCAGCAGAGTTCAGCAGAATGTGTCCGTCTAGTTGGCTGAGCTCCACCAGAGTGGTTGCTTTTTCTTCGAGTGTTGTTTGTGTACAAGAACTTGAGAGTAAGAGAATTGTGTAGGATGAGTAATTCCCTTTGAATTTCTTTACCTGTTTCCATATGCGTTTGGAGGTGACTCAACTATGCATTGGTGAGCCGTGTTTCTGTCAAGAGTGTTTTTCGGCTTGTCTGCGGATGCATCGTGCATGGGCTTTCTTTCTGTATGAAGTTAACTAGGTTGTTGTATGTTGGGCATCTTCGAAGATTGCCCCAGGCCTCATTCTGTTATTTTTTCGCCACCATACATTCCTCTGCCCACCACGGGTTTAGCTTCTTCTGATGTTATTCAGAGGTCTGGGGTATAGCTCTTTCAGCTGCCATGATTACGCACGGCAGCAAATGTTTCATTGATCTTATCGACACCTAGATCAGCTGAAAAGTATTCTTCAAGTTTGACAGTTTCTGTGAAACGCGGCTTGTCTGTCAGTTGTATTTCCCAACGACGTAGCCTGCAGATGATGATGGGTAAAGTTGATGACAGTTTTGTTATGACAGGTAAGTGGTCACTGCTGTATGGATTGTTCAACACTTCCCAGGTAAAATCAATGAAAAGAGAAGGTGGACAGAAAGCTAAATCAAGAGTGCTAAAGTGACATGACGTAGGTGAAAAATAAGCAGGTTCTCGGAAGTATAGAAGACGGGTGTTAGGCAGAATAAAATCTTCCATGAGCTGTCCTCTTTGGTCAGTTTTCTCATTTCCCCAAAGAGTACGATGGCGTTAAAATTGTCTGTTTCTCTCACTAGATCAACTACAAGTGTAAAAGTGTCCGGTAGCTGTTCAGTCAGCATTTCTAGGTATTTTACATTTACAGTTTCGTGGGGCGGTATGTACAAAAACAGACTGTTTCAGTTTTAAAAGAGATGATAGTGACGGCAACCGCTTCGAAAGTGGCATTGAGTTTAATTTCTAGGGTGGGAGTGCCGCCTTTAACGACAACGGCAAATCCTCTAAGCAGTCAGCTGGTGATTTCCCGGTCTTTTCGACAGACGGAGAAACTTCTAAAAAAAATTTGGTTTTTTGGGACTAGTTTTGTTTCCTATAAGCAAAAGGCAACTGGGGAGAAACTATTTATAATGTCTTTCATGTCACTTAAGTCATGTCGTAGACCTCTACAGTTCCAATGTATAATAAAAGCCACTAAGAAAAAGAATTGAGAATACTTAAACAGAAATTGGCATTTAAATACAAATTATAGGTGAAAATGTTTAAAAAGTCGCCTGTGGATAAGAGCGGTAACCGTGACGTTACCCGTTCTTTTTCGAATCAATTACTGCGAGTTTGCCCTTTGCGCGCTCGAGTGCGCTGGTCCTTGGGTGTCAATGACACCGAAGTTTTGGTGTCAACGTCAATTCCTCTCACAGAAGCGCTGAAGGACCGAGCGATTGACGCTGAGGCACATGCTTCAGGCCTTGACGTTCGAGTTGTCGTAAGGCCCTGCGAGACCGTGGCCTCCGGAGCCTCTGAGAAGGATGGGGTAACAGTGGCTTCCACCACCAAGGTGCGGGCGGAGGCACCGCAGGGCTACTGCGAGCATATCCTGTATGCTCGCGGGGCTTTTGTGGCGCTACCCCCTGATGCATAACATTGACCTAGCTGAGTTGAGGTAGGTGTGATAAAAGTTTCTTAGCTTCATAGAGTGATATTTTTTTCTTTGACTATGATTGCAATGACTTCCTTCTTTTTCCAGATGGGAAATGACCATTAGTAGGCAGGGAAAAAACCTTTGCAATTCACGCAGTTGTCGTGTTCATAATCATTCGAACAGCATTTAGCACGCGTCGCTTTGCCTCTGCAAGAAGGAGAAGCGTGGCAAAACCTTTGGCACTTATAGCATCGTCTCGGATTGGGAACATACGGGCTGACATTAACCTTGACATAGCCAATCTCAAGGGAACTGGGCAATGCACTGGTGGCAAATCAAAGAATTACACGCTTTGTGGGAATTTCTTAAGCGTTTCGTCGGAGGACGCTTCTTTGGACTTTTGTGACGCCTTGGTCCTGGAAACCCTCAAGGAGTTCCTCATCACTCAAATTCAAGAAGTCTTTCCCGGAGATCACGTCCCAGCTCGTGTTTAACGAGCGGTAGAGTGAAACCATGACTACTACATTACGGATACTGGTGACGTCTGAAAGCTTTTCAACTTGCTCTTTCTCTTTAAGTTCCGGGAGTAGATCCCCACTAGACATCTTTCATGCCGTGTAGACTGGTACAAGTTTTTCCGTGAGGCTTTTTGCCGCCAAAAATGGCGAAAGCTTCCTCGCAGAAGTGTTTCCTACGCTATGTATAACATGATACTTCATATATGTTGGGGCATAGCAACGGAATGTAAACTGAAACGTTGCATCGGTGCGCCTTATTTTCTGAGGGTGATGTGGTAAGGGGCGAAAGTTTCTTCCACAGAGTTTCTTGGATATTCTGCAGCGATGGCAGCCACCCACCACCCAGCCCAACAGGGTGATGCTGCAGGCTTCGAGAAACCTGAAGACGCCAGCTATTTACTGCCACTATTGCCTAATATATACCCACGGCTGGATATAGTAGACAGGTTTAACCCTTGCCGCCAGAAATGTTGGAAGTAAGTGGAAGGCAGAAGAATACAGGAAAATTGAAAGTAATAGAGAGAAAGAGACGAAGATTGGAGTGGAGGAGAAGAAAAAGCAACTACCGATTTCACCCGGGTGGATCAGTGCGGGGGTGCCGTCTATGTGAAGCAGAGACCAAAGAGGTGTGTTGCCTCCGCCAAAGGGCCTTGAAGGTACAAACACTCAGCATCGGCTCAGCCCCCAGTATCCCCTTTTCCCCGGACACGGCTAAGCCACACACGGTTAAACACGGGAGGGACCAACCCCCATGGGCTCGGGTCCGTGGTGTCGCAAAACACCAAACGCCTGCTGACGCAGACGCCCCTGCGGGGAGTGCCGCAAGTGAAGTGGGAGTAGCGAACCAAGGAACCGATAATGAACAGCCCGCCTGGAACGAGAACTAGCCATAACAGCACGCTGTAACGTTTCGCCTACAACGCGCGGTATAGCCGGCGCGGATGCAACGGACGCCGGGGCTTCGTTCAAAGCGGCGGTCATTTTGGCCCGTTCAGCGCCGCCGATACGCCTCCCCGCTAACCGCGTCCAGGCATGTTTCAATGCCACGTGTCTTCAAGTGTGCGTGTGTGTGTGTGTGCATGTTGGTGCCCACGCTTGTCAAAGCGCGGCAGCCGGGGAGAGGAGCTCCCCAAGTGTGAAGCGAGGAGGTCTGACGGCGCCGGCCCGGCGGATGCGTCACTACACTCGTCCCAACTTGTCTCTCAGCCTGTCCGTGCCGCGCATCACGTGCGCTTCTGACGAGGCGTTCCTTCTTCCCCTCCACTCCGAGAGTATAAGAGCAGCTGCTCCCGGACGCCGAGAGAGGCTCCGATTTCTTCAGTTGAGTTACGTGCTCTCCCGTCTCTCCACTTCGGTCGACCTGACCGCCCGCTCCTTTGCGATGCTAGAGTAAACAAGTTGTTCTGTTACCAGTCGACTCATGCTTTCCCGGGACCTTCGGATGCTTCCAGTTGTGCCCCAGGCCGCCAGGCCAACGCTACCCTTGGGGCTTGCGACCCATATGCAACAACGGGCGTCAGCGCTGAGATTCAAACAGCTGGTTGTCAGCGGTGAGATCGCGACAACGGAGGCCAGCAGCGAAGATATGCGGTTGACTGTATGCTGAGCAGCACAACGACCATCCGGGAGCAGTGCAACGAGCCCTGTGTGATGACTGGTTGCCTGCAGCGGAACGACTGCGCTGAATTCTTGGCTGCGAGGTTTGGTGAGTGCGGGACTTTCTTCTTCTGAGTTTTGCCAGGCTTTTGTTAGTGTCAGAAACAGAGCTGGTAATTGTGGTTGTCGTTGCTGCCGGGTTAGTTTGCGGCAAGACAATAGTAGGCAGTAGAGAAAGCAGCATTCAGAGCAGCCATGGATTTGAAGTCGTTGCGCAAACCGAAATTGCTGGAGCTTGCAAGAGAGTTGGGTCTGGATGTCTCAGACAAACTCAGAAAACCAGAACTGCTAAGGGCTATTTTTGAGTTAGAGGCTGAGGATGACGAGCTGTCGGAATGCCTTGAGACTATTGAGGAGAGGTCAAAAAGACAGGAGCGCGAACTTAAAGAGCAAAAAGAGAAACAGGAGCGCGAACTTAAAGAACAGAAAGAGAAACAGGAGCACGAACTTAAAGAACAGAAAGAGCGAGAGCAACAAGAGCGCGACCGTCAACACGCTTTGGAAATGAAGCGTCTCGAGATAGAGATGGAACGCGCTCGTAATGGAAGTCAGGCACACGGTGCAGGAGAACGAGTATTGTTCAAAATGACTGACCTGATGCGGCCGTTTAAGCTTGGAGAGGACATTGGTTTGTTCCTGGTTAACTTTGAGCGAACGTGCGAGAAGCGGGGGTTCTCTCGGGAAACGTGGCCACAGCGCTTGCTCACTTTGTTACCCGGCGAGGCGGCCGACGTAGTCGCTCGCTTGAAGAGAGAGGAGGCAGAGGATTTCGACAAAGTGAAATCGAGTCTGCTAAAAAAGTACAGGCTGTCAGCGGAGGCGTTCCGTCGGAAGTTTCGGGAAAATGAGAAAGGCAAAAGTGAGTCATATACAGAGTTTGCCTACAGGCTTATGTCAAACATGCAGGAGTGGCTCAAAGAAGAGAAAGCGTTTGGTGACCACGAGAAAGTTGTGCAGTGTTTCGGGCTGGAACAGTTTTATAGTCGGTTACCTGAGAACGTGCGGTACTGGGTCTTGGATAGGCCAGACGTTAGTACGGTGGCTAAATCCGCTGAGCTAGCCGAGGAGTTTGTGACGCGTCGGGCTCGCGGAGCTAAGGACGGTCAAAAGGGTGAATTTGGCTCCAAGTTTGAGAGGCCGAAGTTCACACCCATGAGAGCAAGGGGCGACACACGTAGTGCGGATGCGAGTGAAAGCAGTCCGACCGAACGTAAGGAGACGGCGGCAGCCGAAGCCGAACGCAGAAAGCGGTTCGAGACGAGGCAAGCGCGCGTGTGTTATACGTGTCAGAAGCCGGGTCACTTTTCGGCGCAGTGTCCGGAAACAAAACCAAAAGTTGTGTTTTTGTCATTATGCAGCACTGACGAGAACATGAAGCTTCTCGAGCCTTACATGCGAGACCTCCTCGTGAACGGGAAAGAGTGCCGAGTGCTTCGCGATTCCGCAGCTACGATGGATGTAGTTCACCCCTCTTACGTAGAACCCGATATGTTCACGGGCGAGTGCGCATGGATCAAGCAAGCCGTGGAAGCTCATAGCGTGTGTCTGCCCGTAGCAAAAGTGCTTATTGAAGGACCTTTCGGAGCACTTGAGACGGAGGCCGCAGTGTCATCTATGCTGCCCCCCCAGTACCCGTACCTATTTTCGAACAGGTCCGATCACCTCCTGCGCGAGAAGGGGCTTTTGTTTGGTAAGGCTAGCGTTCAGGCCTTAACCAGATCGAAGGTTCGGGAGCTCGCTGCAAAGGCGGTAGTTGCGGGGCCGACGTTGTCGAACAATGAGAAAGGGTCAGAGGCGCAGCAAGCTGATATTCAGAGCACGCCCGAACTGAATAAAATTGAGCCTGTAGCGTTGAAGGCACCAGATACTGGAGAGGAAACACCCGACACGGGAAAGTTAGAAGAGCTATCTGCAGATTTGCTCATCGCGCCTACGTCAGACGGACTTAATAGGTTGCTAAAAGTCAGCCGGTCGGCTTTGAAAGCCGAGCAACAAATTACCGACGATTACGTTACTTCCTAATGCGAAATTTGAGCGCAGCAAATAAGCTGTTTCACCTTTTCGATAGATTGAGTCAAAGAAATCGAGCAACACATGTATGCGCTATCACAGAATTTTTTTTTATTTTTCACACGTATTCCTTTAACAAAGACTCCACTAGGTAAGCTTCTGCTTCGGCGGCACGCACCTCTGGATTCTGACGGCGACGGCGCTGGGCCTCTGCTCTGGCAGCTCGTTTAGCAGCAGCAGCAGCAGCAGCAGCAGACGGAGGACTTCCATCGGTCGTCTCGCTCATGGCTCAGAAAGAACTGGCAGATAATTTCGCAGTGGCGAACGGCAGCGGCAATTTCGGCTCGGGCGGTGCACATATACAGATCCGCCGCCACCGATCTGGCTCTCTGATTGCCACCGCACAGGGCGAACGGCAGCGGCAATTTCGGCTCGGGCGGTGCACATATACAGATCCGCCGCCACCGATCTGGCTCTCTGATTGCCACCGCACAGGGGTTGCATTGGAGGAGGAGCGAAGAAAGGAATTAAGTTCGAGCCGGCGCTTTGACAACCGGAGACTCGCAGGAAGAGGGGGGAGGGGGGCGGCGTGTACACCCAGCGGCAAACGATGGGGGCAGAAGCGCGCGCAGCAAGCGGACAACACGATAAAGGGAGGAGGGAAGAGATAGCAGCGACTGACTGATGCCGCTGACGCCGATAGTGAGTCAACCCCAGCTGCGGAGTTGGTTTCAGGGACAACGCCGCCGATGCCGACACAAACAATACGATACCCTCGCTTCCGCAGCGCTAAGAACCAGGTCTAGCCGTGGGAAGGTGGTCACGTATTCGTCGACGTGCCGGGGCCTACGTGAAATAACCGGCGCGTCGGCAACTGAAGAGCACCCTATCCGCCACACAAGAACAGGGGGGGGGGACCCTTTCCTCCTCTTTCTGCATGGCGGCGACGGTGTTCTATGCAGTCACGTTATCTTGACTCTCTAGCGGCGTCAGCGGCATCCAGCGGTATCAGTCGGTCGCTGCTAGCGCTGGGGGGATGAAAGGGGGGCGGAGCTGGTTACGAGGCCGACGACAACGCCGACGACGACGCGAAACCCAGGAACGGACGCCAAAGAGCTGCGCTCTAAAAAAGGATGGCAGCCTAGAAAACATACGCTGCATTGTCAAGGAAGGTATCGCCAAGAAAAATGCTCGCTTTGTGGAAAGAGGTGGGGTCCTGTACAGGAAGTATCTAGACCGCAGGGGAGTGGAGTTCGATCAGCTGATCGTGCCTCAGTGCTACCGTCAGGATCTGTTGCACTTGTCGCATGGGGGTTCGTGGTCCGGACACCTAGGAGTTAAGAAAACTAAGGACCGTCTCTTGCAAGAGTACTATTGGCCAGGGTGTTTTCGGGACGCAGACCACTTCGTGAGAACATGTGACACCTGTCAGCGGGTGTGCAAACCAGGGGACAAATCGAGGGCACCGCTGAAATTGGTACCTATCATTACGGAGCCTTTTAGACGGCTCGTTATTGATACAGTGGGACCTCTGCCGGTAACAACCACGGGGTACAGGTACATTTTGACTGTGATCTGCCCAGCGACAAAGTTCCCTGAAGCAGTGCCGCTTAAAGAACTCAGCTCAGTTGAGATAGTCAATGCACTACTGTCCATATTTGCGCGAGTTGGTTTTCCTGCGGAAATCCAGTCAGATCAGGGCACAGTGTTTACTAGCGCTTTGACGACAACATTTCTCGAAAGGTGTAGGGTAAAGCTGTTACACAGCTCAGTGTACCACCCACAGTCGAATTCCGTTGAGAAGCTCCACTCCGTCATGAAGCGCGTGTTGAGAGCATTGTGGTTTGCACAACAAACTGACTGGGAGCTGTGTCTGCCTGGGGTGATGTTTGCATTGAGGACCGTGCCGCATGCGGCTACGGGGTTTTCGCCAGCTGCGCTAGTGTACGGTCGCTCGCTGCGATATCCGCTTCGCATGCTTCGAGACGGATCACTGCCCTCTCCAATGGCTGCAGACCATCTCTCCCAAAAATGGCCGCCTCCTGCGCTGGAGCCTCGCTTTGCAACAATATTCCTTTGAGGTGCGTTACAAAAAGGGGAGTCTCAACGGTAACGCCGATGGCTTAAGTCGAAGCCCCTAACGTAGGAATCAGCCTCAGAGTTGTTTCTTACTGATGTTTTTCTTCCTGAGGCAGGATATTTAACATATTGCTTTTGTTTAGTGTTTCAAAGTGATGACGTGCTTTCTAGTGCAATTTTCCAATTTGTGGACGCGTTCTGAGTGCTGCTAGACTACTGTAAGGAACTAGGCAGTGGTATAAAAGGGAAAAGAGCCTGGCAGGACTTGGTGAGGGTTGTTTCGTGCTTGCTGACTGAGCGGTTGAGTTTCGGCGTAGTTCTAACGCTTGACGGGAACGAAAACAAAAATGTCAACTCTCCCGAAGTCACTTTGCAGTGTCCTGTGTGAACCTGAACGAGAGAACGAGGCCTTCTCTGTGCGCTGCGCTCAAGAAACGCCGAAGGACGCCCGACTTCGGTTATGAGCATCATCGAGCGACATCCCTCCGGACAGCGGATGCAGTCCCCTGACCATCGGGATCTCCTTCCCCCGGCGGGGCAGTCTGTTACGTTTCGCCTACAACGCGCGGTATAGCCGGCGCGGATGCAACGGACGCCGGGGCTTCGTTCAAAGCGGCGGACATTTTGGCCCGTTCGGCGCCGCCGATACGCCTCCCCGCTAAGCGCGTCCAGGCATGTTTCAATGCCACGTGTCTTCAAGTGTGCGTGTGTGTGTGTGTGCATGTTGGTGCCCACGCTTGTCAAAGCGCGGCAGCCGGGGAGAGGAGCTCCCCAAGTGTGAAGCGAGGAGGTCTGACCGGCGCCGGCCCGGCGGATGCGTCACTACACTCGTCCCAACTTGTCTCTCAGCCTGTCCGTGCCGCCCATCACGTGCGCTTCTGACGAGGCGTTCCTTCTTCCCCTCGACTGCGAGAGTATAAGAGCAGCTGCTCCCGGACGCCGAGAGAGGCTCCGATTTCTTCAGTTGAGTTACGTGCTCTCCCGTCTCTCCACTTCGGTCGACCTGACCGCCCGCTCTTTTGCGATGCTAGAATAAACAAGTTGTTCTGTTACCAGTCGACTCATGCTTTGCCGGGACCTTCGGATGCTTCCAGTTGTGCCCCAGGCCGCCAGGCCAACGCTACCCTTGGGGCTTGCGACCCATATGCAACAACGGGCGTCAGCGCTGAGATTCCAACAACGCTTGCAGAAGCGCCGCTCAAAAGGACAACTGTGAACCGCCCCACCGGAAATACGTGTTAACAGCGTATAATAGGGTGCCTATAGCAGGACGACGCCTATAGCTGGCGATGCCAGGAGGTGAAAGTCTGAAGTGCATTACAGTTGAACCACTTTTCTACTGATTCTTTAGTCGTGATATACATCAACAAAGGCACAGTTTCCTGTTCTGACAAACATGACTAACAATGCGCATAGAGGTACTCTGAACAGCTGGGGCCTGCAACAAAACTGGAACCATGACACTAACGAAAACGCCTTTAAGTTTTATTACGAAATTGCAACAAGCACAAACAATAAGTATGGGCGAACGAGCTGCCAGGCATTATAAGAAGAAAATCTGGTTTATTTACTGTTGTGTAGTGGCAAAAGTCAGAACATCTGGCCATCCCGACTATATCAGGTTGGGGCACAAAAAACTCACTCTAAAGTATGTACTGTCCCGTCAAATTCGAGACGGTTGGCCATCCTACTGCCACGTGATCCTCCCCTAGCCTTAACAGCATAAAGGTTTCCGACTGACCCTGGGGCGCTCGCCCTGTATTCATTTCAAGATTGTAGATAAAACAAAGCATGCATGCAGGCGCCCGATTGTTTACAACATGGCCGACTAGCAGATCAGTGGCGTCCAGACGCTACTGAGGTGGACAGTAACAACATTTTGTGGTAGCCAGCAGCACAGTTTTTTAAAGCAAAGCATTATTTGGCTTATTCCTTGCACCTTTAGGTAGATAGGGTGCTGTCTTGCCTCGCTTTAAGAAAACTAAACCAATGTGGGAATCGAACCTCTACCATTATCTGTTACCTGTATTTGTTACCTGAAACGCTGCATTGGACTTTGCAGGGACAGTGACGATAGCTCAGAACTCAGAAATCCTTTGACCCATGGCGCTCGACGAAGCGAGGGCACGAACGGCCATCCGAAGGTGGGGCGCCACAGCAGAACCTGTGAGAATCTGTGCACCACGTATTCTAACGATTAGGCCATGATGACAAGCATGCTTCTCTCGTTCCAAAGGCGGCCAGCTATTTGAAACATCCGGCGCGTGCTCCCTTTGCCCCTTTGTCGTGTTTTTTCCTTGTGGCAGCTCGCCCGTTGAGGTGACGTGTTAGGCTGCACCATCTCCGGGACTGGCCCACTTTAGTTTTCTGCAGATTAATTTTCAGACCCACCCTTCTGCTCTGCCTCTCCAGGTCAGTCAGCATGCATTGCAATTGTTCTACTGAGTTACAAAGCAAGGCAATATCATCAGCGAATCTCAAGTTGCTAAGGTATTCTCCATTAACTTTTATCCAATATTCTTCCCACTCCAGGTCTCTGAATACCTCGTGTAAACATGCTGTGAATAGCATTGGAGAGATCGTATCTCCCTGTCTGACGCCTTTCTTTATTGAGATTATTGGGATTTCTTTATTGGAATGCATGCTCACTGACCTGGAGAGGCAAAGCAGAAGAGTGGGTCTAAATATTAATCTGCAGAAGACTAACGTAATGTTTAACAGTCTCGGAAGAGAACAACGATTTACAATAAGTAGCGAGGCACTGGAAGTGGTAACAGAATACGTCTACTTAGGGCAGGTACTGACAGCCGATCCGGATCATGAGACGGAAATAATCAGAAGAATAAGAATGGGCTGGGGTGCGTTTGGCAGGCATTCTCAGATCATGAACAACAGGTTGCCATTATCCCTCAAGAGAAAAGTATATAATAGCTGTGTCTTACCAGTACTCCCCTACGGGGCAGAAACCTGGAGGCTTACGAAAAGGGTTCTACTCAAATTGAGGACGACGCAACGAGCTATGGAAAGAAAAATGATAGGTGTAACGTTAAGGGATTAGAAAAGAGCAGATTGGGTGAGGGAACAAACGCGAGTTAATGACATCTTAGTTGAAATCACGAAAAAGAAATGGGGGCATGGGCAGGACATGTAGTGAGGAGGGAAGATAACCGATGGTCATTAAGGGTTACGGACTGTATTCCAAGGGAAGGGAAGCGTAGCAGGGGGCGGGAGAAAGTTAGGTGGGTGGATGAGATTAAGAAGTTTGCAGGGACGACATGGCCACAATTAGTACATGACCTGGGTTGTTGGAGAAGTACGGGAGAGGCCTTTGCCCTGCAGTGGGCGTAATCAGGCTGATGATGATGATGAAGGTGTCCCAGCTAACGTGAGCTAAACTGTTCAAAGAAAAAAAACTTAGAAGCATGGTGCAAGATACGCTTTTAAGACCTACGGTGTTCGATCATCCGACCTCTGACGACCGAACACAGTAGGTCTTATAATCGTATCTTGCACCGTGCTACCTCAGTGTTATTTTTTTTTCGTTGAACAGCTTGGCGAACGTTAGCTGGGATACACGGTATTCCTCTGTGAAGCGTTCTAATAATGTAAATAGATGCTAATGTCATTCGATTGTAATGACAACAACATGTCCAGTGTTACCGGGGTATTATACTTGTGACGAACTTTCTTTGGCAATGAAGGCAAGCCTACGCTGGCAGAGTGCGCAGAAACGAAAGCGTTTCTGGAGAAAGTCCCACACGTTCATCCCCGTTAGTTTAGGCTGAGGTAGAGAAAACTCGAAAGCTTGTTTACAACAGCTAATGAAGACAAAATACACATATGAGTGTTAAAGTTGATTTGCTTTGCGGCTTTTCCCTTCCGTGTTTGGGCAAATGCTAAACCGTAGCACGTGGAAGCTGCGTCGATTCGGCGCCTGGTCCGAGCAATCAAAAGCGCTGCCAAACACTGCAGGGCAGCTCGGCGTGGTAACACGCGTGCATGAGCTCCGCCCACATAGCTTTCCCATCATCGCCGCAGAAAGTTGTCCGCGAGTATATAGGTACGTTCACCGCCTTCCCTCGAGTACTTGCAGGTCCGCTGGAGTATTCCACGCCGTAGTGCTTTGGGCGCCCCCTCATGCGGCGCTTGCTATGAACAATATTTCTTCGCAACCGCAGGGGTTGTTCAAGGAACATCTGCATTTTCTCCCAAAATATCCTTTACTACACGCAATAGTGCAATATTTAAACACATTAACCAATTATTTACCTATTTGGGTGCGCCTTTATGTCCTTGCAATGAATAAATATTTCAGACGATATTTTTACGGCGAAGCTGTTGAACAGACTAGAAGTGCTCAAAAACCTAACATATGTCTGTTTTCACGGCTTCCTGAAGAATCCACGACAACGAAGAACAGAGTGACCGACCGTCGCTCGATGGTGTACGCACAAACGAAACACATCTTTATGAGCAAGTGAGTGAGTGTTCATCGGCAGATAGCTGTTGAACTAAAGCATTCCACCAGAACCCATCGCGCTATGACTGCAGACATTAAGGTGATTATCGTTGAAGCAATGTTGAAGCACTGTATCGCTAAAGGCACCTTCTTTATTCTCTGTAATGAACATTAAGATTTCCATTGCTTCTATATGCGACATTACACTGTCTTCGTGATTCTATATGCGGCATAACATTGTCAGCGTGATCAGCCCACTTCGCTCTGACACTCGCTAGGCAGGGTCGGCCATGAACACGACCTCACGGCGACATGACGATGGCTGGGGGACAACGACGCAGAGTCGATATAGAAAGACGTACAAGGAATGGCGTCGTCGATAGAACGATGAAGGTTGCATGACCACGACAGCATGACGTCAATAACATGGCGATCCTGAAATACTGACGATCGTATAACAGTGGGGGCGTGACGAGGGTGGCATGCGAACAATGGGATGACGACAAGAATGTGACGACGATGGCATGAGGACGATGCTATGAAGAGAATCGGATGGCCAAGCTGCAGTGACGACGATGGAAGGACCATGACGGCAACACGGGGACGGTATGACAACGATTGCATGACGACGGTTGTATGAAGACGACGCAGTGATGACTATGGCAAGACGACTGCGGCGAAATCACAACTCAGCGTAATTACGATGGAATGTCGAATCAATGACGTCGATGGAACGACGAACCCACTATGACAACGATAGCACTCCAATGATGAGAGGACGGTGACGATGTACGACGAAGCGTGACGACGGCTGTATGAATGAATTATTTATTAAATTAATAAATTTATTCAAGAAAATGGAAATGTGTCATAGAGTCTTATGGGCCGTGCCCTCCGTCCAGGGCACCGCTCTTTCTTTCTTTTCTTTTTTCTTGACCCTCTACTCAGGCGAGAAATATGCAGCCGAAAGTAATGGAAGTTTTGAAATGCATGTCAAATATTTCATCACAGAGTCAACGCGGGATCACCCTTGCAAAGTTAAACGTCTAACACATTATGCTTGCGTCAATGTCCTGGTAGGACTAGCGGAGTACTCACCGCGGACAGTTCATGTCTCAATATACGCCGCCGACATTTGCATCTGAGCCTCTGCAGTGGCTCGTCCTCAAGTACGACCCAGGCTTGAACGGGCGGCAACCATGACGGCGTCTTATCTCCGAGAACAAGGCATCAGTGTATCTACTAAAAAATGCGCATTGGTTGGCTTTACGCGCAAAAGAAACATCAATGTATCCTATTTCAATCAATGGTCAAGCTGTGTCCTATGTTAAGACGTATCGCATTCTGGGTGTCATCACTGACCGCAACCTCCCGTGGAGCCCTCACTACGTCTGTCTGAAAGAGAAGTTAGTTGCCATCGCTCAGATCTTCAAATTTCTATACGGGAAGGACTGGGGTACGCCAGTCTATTCTATGATGCAGCTGTACGGAGACCTAGGGACGTAGTAGGGACGTAGTAGGGACGTAGTAGGGACGTAACGTAGGAGTTATTTGGACTCCTACGTTACGGTCTACCAGTTTTGTCAAATACATTCAAGACGAACATTCGCGCTTTGGAGAGCGTACAAGGTCAAGCCCTACGTGTTTAAGGCTACCTCGGCTCACCTCAACAGCAGCAATACTTTCCATCACGAGAAATCATGTGATCCAGACATACGTAGCCGTCGACTCTCTCAGAGTGCACATTCACCATCTGTCAAGGACCCCCAACCATCACTTAGCTTCCCTACCAGACGAGAGACCTCAAGCGACCTTTTCAAGAGTGATTAGCGCTCATCAAGAGTACATATCATCATCTTATACACCGGCGTCGAAGCCGTCATCTCCGCTGTGGTGCCTGCGACAGCCTCAAGTGAATTTTCCTATTGCCGGAATGAGGAAGAAGGCCAATCATCCATCGCCGGCCTTGAAGCGACTGACGCTACTATTACTGCACCAGACGTATCATGACCGCATACATACATACACCGATGGTTCCGCCTTACCTAACAGCTCAACTGATGCATCCGTCATTCCAGCTAGGCAGGTTACAGTTAGATTCAAATTGTCAAACATGACTACATCTACGTTGGCAGAACTTGCAGCTCTCCATTCCGCTATGACATACGTCACCGAAGAGGCTACAGAGAATTGGGTCGTATTTTCGGACTCTAAGGCAGCTCTTCACAGTATCGAGCCTGCACTACATCACATAACCTACGAGCAGATAACATCTGCCATCAGGATAGCGCACCACCATGCTCTGGAAAGAGGGCACAACATTATTTTTCAATGGATTGCTGTTCACTGGGGCATGGTCGGCAACAACCTTGCTGAAAAGGCCGCCCAATCTGCCCAGGAAGCCACCCAGACGCGTCCACCACCTTTGACGAGGATGGACACTGCCAGGGAACTTCGCCCGCTCGCCCGCAAAAAGTCACACGCTCTCTGGAGTTCAAGTGCCTTCAATTGCCGATTGCATAAACTGGATCCCGCGCTACGGCTACAACTGCCATCAAGCCTTTCCTGCGGCGAAACAACCTTGCTGTGCCGCTTGTAGATGAAAGTGGCGTTCACGAACGCCTACTGCTATCGTATGCGAATGGCCGAGAGCCCGGTGTGCGACTCCTGTGGGTGTGAAGAAACCATCGAGCACCTATTGTGCACCTGCCCTCGCTACGATGTACAACGCCTCTCTCGGCGGGCAACTTTAAACAGACTGCACTCAAGAACGTTCTCCGAGTCAAAGATACTTAGGACCGTGGCGACACCCATCACTGGCACGAAAAGCGATTCGTGCATTAGTACAACACTTGAAGTACACCGGCGTAAGAGACTGTTTATAGTGTCCCTGTGCATCCTCCCACACGCACTCAGTGCTTACTCTCTCCCTTTTTCCTCTTCCTATTCCCCTTTCCCCCACTCTCAGTGCGGGGTAGCAAATCGGGTGCTCGTTTGGTTGACCTCGTTGCCTTTCCTGTCCTTGCTCTCTCTCTCTCTCTCTCTCTCTCTCTCTCTCTCTCTCTCTCTTTCTCACTCATACCACTTACAATTGTACATAGGAACAAAAGGTCAAAAATGTCACTACTCAAAGCAGTATAAACAAATTTCAACAACTCCAACGAATTCAGCGTAGTGACTAACACGCCTTTCCTTAAAAGCCACATGTCCAATTTGTTTGGCCCTGACGATGTCCTAAAGTGAAACGAAGAGTGTTGGTGCTACTGTTCAGTTTCTTAGTTTGATATTTCCGCGGAACAATGCGTTTGTCGTGCCATTCGACCTAAACTTCGGACAATTAATTCAAGACTATGCTGGCTTCACGTGCAAAGCTTAACTTTTTCCATTTACTTCCTTTCATGAATTGAATGCGACGTTCTCTGTAATGTGGTCAATTATCACCACTAGGGCCGAAAAGATTTTTGTTCATTTAGACCTTTTGCATATAGCTGAGAGGCCATGTGCGCACATTGGATTCCCGCCACCATCGTGAACGATGGACATACGGGCAGACGCAGGACGCGCGTAAAGAATTTGTGGTCCGCGTGCTCTCTGCTACATGCCTCGTTGACCTAGGGGAAGTTGCTATTAAGCTAGTTGGTGAAAGAACCCCTGTTCGTGAGGGCTCCTTTTGGGGTGCTCACGAACAAGGGTTTTTAGGTGCGTATAGGCGGGTGTTCTCTTTTTTTTCGCTCTGATTTGTAATAGCATTAAGGTCTCATTGAGACAGACTCAAGGGTGTCCTCGCTTACGCACGGCATGTTCGGTGAATAGCGTGGCCCTGCGAACGCAAGCTTGGTTCCCCGTAACGGGATAGGTGGTATACCCTTACGTTCCCGCACATGCACCAAAGCTGCCTTTCGCTACAAAGCTACGGCGGTGGTGACAGAAAGGCGCATTGATTCCGGACGCTACAACCTGCTCGTAGATTTCTAATATTCACAAGTGCACAGACACCAGGACCTGTTACATATCGAAATGACGAATTAATAACTCACCCAAGTTGTAGTTTGATTGATGTTCGCCGAATTTCATTCTATCAAATTATATCGTAGCAAACTACACAAAGAGGAGGGAGGCAAACCAAAAAGCGGGGCATGCTGCGATGTCTTATATCATATCTTGGCCCCAAAAACACTCGACTGCCGTCGCCTGCACGGCAATAGAGGCGAGTGGCGCGAGTTGCTATCACGGTGGGGCAGCTCATGTGCGCGGAAAATTGTCAACTAATTAACCATTACGCGCTCTACGCATTCCTTTAGATATACTCAGTGCTGAGTCAAAGCTGCTACACTTCGAACAGTCCGAACGGCCACGAAGCGGCTGAGTTCGCAGGTGAAGTCGGTGCATCCAACGCCGCATTGAATGTTACGTGCTGGTTATGCACTTTACATCGCAGCTGACAGCACTTGGTCACTATTCCGAATATCAGTGAAAGAAATGCTGCAGAAACAGAACAATAGATACAAGTACGCGGTAGGGCAGGCGACCGCATGCTACTGATAGTGTCCATTTCCCACAATAGTGGCCCGAAACCCGCGTCACGCGACAGCAGCGCAGGGTTGTCGGCATTATGCAATTCCCCTGTACAGCTGCGTCGTTTTGCCGTCAGGGACTTTACGTCCGTTGAATACGTTGCATGTCTAACTGTGTATTTCGAGCTCCTTCACAGTGACTTAACGCATGTTTTGCGCACTCTTGACGATGCATTGTTTAGTGGGTTATTTAAACGTCATGTACTGTTTCAAGCCAATCTTCCCGCTTATTCGTGTCGTGTTCCTCGTGTTAACCGTGTTTCCAGGTTTACTAATTATCACTAGATGCGCTTTTGCACGATTCTAGTCGGTCGCCCCCCCCCCTGCGCCGTCCTTTACCGTACTCTCTCCGATGGCGAACAAATAAAATAATAAACTGAGTAAACGTGTATCAAGCACCCAGAGTAATCACTTCTTTTTCTTTTTTAATATATGTTCATATGGTGCAATGTGTCCCTCCTGAAAGCCATGTGATCGCTAAACGTAATCTTTGCCTACTCTGCTAACCTCGCGCGCAAGAAACAGTCCTTACTTCTCCTCTTGGCCACGCGATTTATTAGTTTCATCTTTTCCACAAATGTGGAGAGCTGAGGTTATAGGTTCAGCACCGCGGGGCCATTCAAGCAAGCAGAAAACGAAGGCCATCGAAACGCGGGTGGGAGAGGTGTGCCGCGAGGCGCTCAGGGGTCGCCGGAGGTCGTCGAACTTCCCCTCCTTGAGACTATTTCGCAAAGAAGACGCACACCCTCCTTTGGCCCGCCCTCCCGTATGGTGCTTGCTGCCGCGAGCAGCACCCCTGTTGCCCGTAACGTTCCCAAAACTTTCCCGAAATCTCACCTTTCCTTTAGTTGTCTTTCCGCTCTCTTCTCCGTACCGGCAGTGTACTCGTGCCAACCTAGCGTATATTTTTTCCCGCTCTCTCTTTTTCGCCCCTGCTGTAGATTCCGTCGTATTTTTACGTTCAGCCGTCGCCTCTTGCTCCCCGTTGTGGGCTGAGCGCTCGCTTTCACTTTTTTCCCATGCGAAGACAGCTCCTTGCCCTGTTCGCGCAGGTGCCCTTCCGCCAGAGTTTCGAGTTTAGCGGTTTGGTGCGCCTCTTTCTCCTCCTTTTTCCCGACAGTCTTCATTCACCGACGAAAGTGGCTGCCGACCTAATACGCTAGCATTTCTAGCGTTCGTTTTCACCTACCTCGAAACGTGATGTATAACTTCCTGTTGTTTTCCTGTTTCGCTCATCATGCGAGCGTTGGCCAAGTCTGTTTTGTCATACTTTTCTAGCACTATTTTCTTTCCAGTCACTTCTAACCCACTAAAAGAAAAATTCACTCAAGGAGATGAACCCTCAAGTTCATATCCCGATCCACCTCTTCGTACAACAAAAGGTCTAATGAGGAAGCTCACGTTGTTTGCAACTATCAGGATGGTTGCTTTCTTTGAATTACACATGTTCAGATTACATAGCGTACAAATGAAATATGTGATTTGAAAGACATAAGCATCTACGCTGAAGTACATAAAAATAAGCATATCGGGTGTGAAAGGCTGTATAATAAAACGCGGAGTAGGCTTCACACACATGTTACTCGAGCGCCCAATGTCGCACGTCCATTTCCGCTTCCAATGCTTTCTTGGCCGACAGATTTTGTGCGGTGCAACAATAAGCGGGAACAAAACTTAGTTCAATTCTATAATGTATGCCTTAATGTTTTACATAGCACTAGATGATCAGTTCCAAAGGTTTGTGAAGATGTGGTTATAGCTAAAGACAGGGCATAAAGAAAATCCACCACGCAGAGAATACACGCCAGATTGTTAAGAAATAAAAAAAAACATAGGAATATACTTGCGAGAAAAGCATCGAGCGAAGCGTGATAGTGATACCTGGATAGAAGGAAGAGGCGTGTGCTCCACCCGCCAAGCAATTAATAACTTCATTTTATTCACACCATGAACTACAGCCCAACCGACCGCGCGATATTATCAGCTAATCAATTACCTCATTGCTGTTCCGGCAGCTCCTATAGCAGCCACGGTTTAAACTGGAGGTGTCCAGATTAACTTTCTTCTGTATGTCTACCAGGTACGCCACATCATGAACTATTCTAGCAAAATACAAGAAACGTTAAAGTTATGCGCTCTCAAAAAAGAAAAATCTCAGCGGAACGGAAGGAGCTGCTTCTTTTCATAACAAATTATGAGATTTTACGTGCCAAAACCAAGATCTAATTATGAGGCACGCCGTAGTGAGGGACTCAGGAAATTTGGTCCACCTGGGGTTCTTTAGCGTGCACTTAAATCTAAGCACACGGGTGTTTTCGCATTTCGCCCCATCGAAATGCTGCCGCTGTGGCCGGGAAGCGATCCCTCCACCTCGCGCTTAGCAGCCCAAGTCCATAGCCACTAAGAAACCACGGCGTGTTCTTTTCATAAGTATCACAATGCTCCTAACTTTTTACTGCTTTTTTTTTAAGTGCGCGGGATACCTACAATCGATATGGATGTTCCATTAGTCAACACAGGCTAACCAATGAAACAGCCGGTCTGTTATTCAGTGTGATCGTAATCGTAAAGCGTTGTTATGACGTTATAAGGTATCATATTCTACCATATTGTGTGACCAGCGATGCCCTGTTTTTCTGAATACATTATTGCATGAAATGAGATTGACAAGTAAAGTATAAAGCAGTTTCTATTTGCGCAAAACACGAAACCACTGACTGTTCGATTGATGGGCTTAAGTAGGCGCCTATAGGCAAAAAAAAAAAGGTTATGCAAAGAATACGTAACCCCCTGCTGAAATGACTACTTTGCTGGTTGTTGCGCGGATTAGTTATGATGACATGTTTCTCTGATCTGTGTACTCCCTCGTGTTTCGCGTGTTCACGTGCGATTTTGTTTTATGAAAGATTGCTCACTGTACAGCATTCAATACTTACTAGGAGTTTTCGCTAAGTCTGTCACTATCTAAGCAACTATCCTGCCCACCCGGGTTACATTAATTATTCTTACAATTTATTTATTTATTTATTTATTTATTTATTTATTTATTTATTTATTTATTTATTTATTTATTTATATTTATTGATTTGTGTATTTATTTATTTATTTGTGTATTTTACCTTTGAAATTGACAGAGATTACACATGGGAGTGGTTAATGCAATAATGTATGTAAGGAGAAGCATAAAGATGTTACTGGCCATACAATGTCAGTCAGAACAACATAAGGGCGCCACAAAAATCTTACAAAATATTGACCAACAATGTCATGTTCGTAGCAGAGAAGGCGCCCCCCCCCCCCATTAGCACCTTAATGTTACTAAAGACATAAAAACACTAGTGATACTTGATTACTAGCCTTATATGATAATAACGCAGTTTTTCAGCAGTGAATACCGAATATTTTTTCAGACAAACTGCAGATGGTTTTATGAGTAAGTATTAATATGCGCCCACGCACCTTTCTGCATATCATCACGGACACGTTACAGGACAGCAATATATTATGCGCTGCTAACGAAAGTGTGCATTTGAAAAACGGATATCTTTGCGACAAGGACACGGCTTCATGTGATTGTATACCATCTATGCATTCGCCGGTGGCCATGGTCTGCCGCAGTTTTCTCAGAGGCGAAGAGCCTCGCGACGGATGTTGTAGTGATTTCGCACCGAGCTTGGCTTTTCTAAGCAAGACACCTAAGCAGCTGGCAGCAGCAACCCTGTCAGCGCGAACGTCGTGTCACGCATCGCCGAAACATTCTCACGAATCCGGCAAACAGTTCGTCAACCTCGCGGCGCAAAACAGAGTGGAACCTCCTTTCCAGATCCGCCCCTAAGTATTTTAGCCACGCTAAGAGTTTGTCGCAGGGTGCAGCTCAACGTCAGAATTGTGTGTGAATGAGGCGATTTTGCACACGGGGAAAAAATGAGATAAGAGATATAAGGGGAACAGAAAGATAGGCAGGAGTGAACTGAGGGATAAATAGAAAGGTGGAGGGAAAGAAAAAAGGAAGAAGTGAAGCAGTGTTCTTTCAGAAAACCAGCTGTTCATTCCATGCGTGCTGCAGCGTGAGCGCGCATACGCACCCACAGGTTCGTCCATCGGCGGTGGCAGCAGGGACAGGTTGGGAGCGTATCCCGTTGCCGTAGCGCAAATAGGGAAACAGGGTCGCGACAGGTCAGAGACCCGACCGCGGGTCGCAGCCGGTGTTGTTGACCCCCGGGCGACGCGGCCGCCGCTGGCACCCGTGAAAGACGACCGGGCGACCCTTCACTAAAAGCCGAATCGCGCCGGAAAGGCGGCCGGGGAGCGGACCCCCATCGCCGGGAATTTACGGGACTCTTTCTTACCAGGAGAATAGGGTAAACGAAAGTTATATCTTCGTATTGCACGAGAGGTTGTTGTACTGATCGGCGGCGCTTTTCGGGAAGGAAAGCTAAGCGGAGCATTCTCTTTCTGCCCGGACAGCGGAGCAAAGGGACGGGCGGGTTTCTCCGCTGCCGTGTTTGCCTTCGAGGAGGAGGGACGCTGCTGTACAGCGCCTGTGTCTGCTCGCGTTTTCTACCCCAAAACTTTATTCTCCCACACACTCCAGTATTCAACGGTCACGTGGGCATCTTCGGCCCATTCTTCCGCAACGCTTTGTGCGCACCGTGCCGCCTGTGACCGGGACCAGGAAGCGACTCAGACAGCCAGAGTTCTCCGCTTGCGTGCGGCAAGAAGTGAACAAACCTTCGCGGGCGAAAGGGGGCAGCGCGAGAGGCTACGTGGCGATCGGGAAGCAAAGGGGCCGGAGGAGGCGAGGGCAGGTGGGGGCGGGGCACCGATTTCAGACGGGCGACGGTTCCGTAGAGGAAGTGGAGGCCCTAGCACTATGGTTTCGTTGGCACCCGCTCCCTGCTCGCAGGAGCCGTAAAAGGTTGATCGTTGCCATGCGCGTCGTTCGGGAAGTTCTCTGGACGAAGAGCTGGCTGGTGTTGGTTTTGCGGGGGATAGTTGAGGACGAGGGGAAAACAGGAAGCAAACGCGACGACACTGGAAGGTCCAGCTGCTGCAGATGAGCGTGAGAGCTTCGACGTGGGCTCGGTGGCGACCAACGTGAACGACGGCAAACTACCATTAGCGCGTTCTGTTCCGAAATTATCCGTGCTGCCATTTCTACTTCCTTGTCGGTACTACGTATGCACCGTCTACCATTATCACTATTTATTTATTTATTTCGTAGGCTATACAATATTCATTTTTTTTCAATGCTGCTACAAATTAGGCTAAGGTTTCCGGCAGAAGGGTGACGACGTGAAACAACAAAGCTCAGAAAGTGAAATAAATTACGGCATCCCTTCGTGGTGCAAAATGATCGGTGGCCTTCATATTCCTACTGTGCTGCCTTCCTGCCCTACTTTGTTGCCAAAAGGTGCTACTTATTTCCGCCGCATGTATTGTTTGAATGCTCTCTTGTGTATCAGTACAGCAATGACAATGACAATGACATTTATTTTCGCATCAGTACAGTGTAATGATACGAAGGGGCGTGCGGAAAAAGTTGTCATTTCGACAGCAAAATGTAAATAACCAATGTGGTTTGTGATGTTGAAGAAGCTGAAATTAAAATTACGAAACTTGCCTCAGATGCCGTGTGGTACAATCCTCACTCAATAAAGATGCGAAATGTTCAGATATTTGACCACATGAAGTGCACAACGTAAGTGCTCACTGCTTTGCTGTTAGACACATATGTTGGTTTTTAAGCCTCACTGCAGACGACCAAATCACGCTGCTCGGGACCGTTACCATATGTTTATGGAAATTTAGTTGATGCCAAAAACATTTCATAGCTCGGAATGTCACGATAGCCTAATAAAAACTAGCGATGCGCAAGAAACTTTCTTCTCGCCTGTATCTTACTGTTCGTCCGCGCTTCGTCGATCAAGGTTGCTCAATAGCCCGACAGAAAGGACACAGCCGTGTTCAACCGCATTGTTTCCACGTTCATCTACCATCAAGGCAGAAAGCTGGGCTAGTTGGTGTGTCATCATTATTCAAAAGACTAGCGCAAAATAGCGGGGACAAAGGCAGCGAAGACGACAGGACGCTCGTCCTCTCTTCTTCTCTGTCTTTGTCCCTGCTATTTTGCGCTAGTCTTTTGAATAATGAGTTCATCTACAGTTAGCAAGTCTGCGCGTGATAATCTGTTCCATTTAGTTCTGATTGCTCTGCTTGAGCAAAAAAATCACCTGATGTCAAAATATTGTTTCGTTTATGAGGACTAAAAAAAAAATTGGAGGACGCTTAAGCTTCGCCTTCAAGAGTGGAACGCGACAGCGTTCCCGTCGACCCGCCAAGGGGTGTAAGACAATGGGCTACGACGCAGCGACTACGCGCCCCGCATCGGACGCGGTGAGCGTCGAGCAACGCAGCGTTCGGCGCGACAACGAAATGTGCGCCTGAGCAAGCGACGCACGCCTGAACAGCTCGTTTCTAAAGGCAACACCGCGTTCACTAGAGGCGCTTTTGTACCGCTTTGAAGCATCGAACTCGTGGCTCAGTGGTAACGTCTCCGTCTCACACTCCGGAGACCCTGGTCCGCTTAATTTTGGGGGCGGCGCCCCCCCCCCCTGGGTATATGCCTGTAAACTACAGAACATCATGCGTTACAATAAAGAACAGGCACAAAAGAAGCATCCGAGCCACACAATTGATGATAAGGCGCTCTTGATACCAATGCGAAGTACGTAGCACTCCCCGCACACATTTCCCGGTAAAGATTATTGTTCGGCAAGCTGCCACGGATACGGCAGACTGTGACGTGAGAATTGACGTCCTTAGCCTTTCGTATATAAAAGAACCAGCCTAGCAACTGATTTCAATGTTGTTGCAGCACCATGTTACGGTTCACCTTGCGCGGCAATCAATGGAATGGATGCCAAGCCCCTGAGACTCGACCTGCCTAATCATGAAAAGACTTGTCCGTCGGGTGTTTCAGACGGGATTATGTACCAGGGCAAATCCTACTCTCCTTTGCCCTATACGTTCATCCCCTCTACGCCAGGGAGTGGTTTCTATCTGAATTCCTGTGTGTGGGTTAACCAGTGTGTCGACCCAACGTGATCTACACTGCCCACTTCTGCACCAGTGAACAGGTTTTCTCCGTGTTCATCTGTGTGGGCTGCCAGAAAGCAATTTTTCTTCTCGTTCCTATGTGCGGGCTAACTAGCGTTCTGACAAGGCCCTCTACCAGGGAGCAAGCGAGAATGTGATTGCCCGGATTGTGCAGGGGATAAGAAGGCCAGCGACGCCACGGACGGATATTCTCTGGCCATGCGTGCCGGAGCACGCACTGCTCACTCGTAACGATGTACTAAACTTCTGTCATTTGTTTTTATATCACCTCGTCTTCCCAGCCGTACCCTCTCCGATGGTCAATCTGGTTCGAGCTCCAAGCAGACGCTGTTGAAGGTCGCCGAAACTCCGTCCCCGTAACAACTGGAGGTACCAGCTCGTAACAATTGGTGGTAGACGTGACAACAGCTATGGGTGGCGGCGTGCTGTTAATATTACCATTACTACCATTACGCTGAGCAGTTGTAGGGGTGGTTTTTAACAGCTTCGCTGGACATCCACTTTCGAAAAGATGGTATGGCGAGTGAATTTTTCTTTTAGATCCGATTCATTAATTTCCTGGACTTTGAGCGCCAATTTCCGTACGAGACCTTCTTAGGGCACCCTATGCTGTCATCATCATCATCATGAGCAGCATCATATCTTTATGTCCACTGCAGGACGAATGCCTCTTCCAGCCATCTCCAATTACACCTGTCTTGCTGATTTCGACTTGTGCGTGCAAATTTCCGAATTTCATCACTAATGCTAATTTTATGCCGTTCTCGACTGCGCATCCCTTCCCCTGGCACCCATTCTGTGGCTCTAATGGTCCACCGGCTATCTACCGTATGCATCACAGGCCTGTCCAGTTCCATCTTTATCTTTCCTTTTAATGTCGCCAAAATACAGTCTATCCCTGTTTGCCCTCTGATCCACACAGCTGTTTTCCTTGCTCTTAACGTTATGGCTAACATTTTGCGTTCTATCGCTCTTTGCGTAGTCCTTAACTTGTTCTCGAGCTTCTTTGTTAACCGCCAAGTTTTTACCCCGCATATGTAAACACCAGCAAAATGCGATTGCACACTTTTCTTTTCAACGATAGTTGTAAGCACCCAGTCAGAGTTTCGTAATGTCTGCCGTATGCACTCCAACCCATTTTTTTTTCTGTAAATTTCCTTCTCTTGATTAGGGTCACCTGCAAGTAACTGATCTAGATAAACGCACTCCTGCACAGACTCTAGAGGCTGACTTGGCGATCCCGAATTCTTGTTTCCTTGTCAGTCTGTTGAACATAAACTTTGTGTTGTGCATAATAATCTTCAACACCACTTTCGCACTTCCTCAGTTAAGGTCCTCAAACGTTTGTTGCAATTCATGTCTAGTGTTGCGAACAGGACAATGTCATCTGCAAACCGAAGTTTGCTGAGATATTCGTTGTTGATCCTCATTCCTAAGCCTTAGCAGTGTAATTGCTTGAGTACTTCTAAGTATGCAGTGAATAGCATGAGAAAGATTGTGTCTCCTTTCCTGATCCCTCTCTTGAAAGATTATTTTTCTGCTTTTCTTGTGGAAAACCAACGTAATGGTGGAATCTTTGTAGATATTTATACAATTTGTGAAAACTGAATCTGGCAACACTTAATACAAGAACTCTCTCGAATGAAGCCAGCTTAGCATGACTCTTCAAGAAATATCGGGCATTCTTTGGGATATTATTGACCTTAGTAATGTTACAAGAACTGGTGAAGCTTAAACAGTGCCGACTAACCGCCACGTCTTCTGTTACAGAGGTCTTCCAGATAAGAGAGATCACGGGGTAGGATTTCTAGTACACCAGGGCATACCGGGGCAACAGTGATGAATTCTACAGCATAATTGAGAGGGCAGCAGACGTCGTAATAAAATTAAATAGGAGATCCATATAAAAGGCAGTACAAGCCAGCCCTCCAACCTCCAGTCATGACGATGAGGAAATAGAACAATGTTACGAAGGTCTTGAATAAGTAATTAGAAATATGCAAACTCAGTATACAATAGTGATGGGCTATTTCAATGCAAAAGTAGGGGAAAAGCAGGCTGGGGAACAAGCAATTGATTATGAAACTGGAGCGCGCACAACAAACGAGGCACAAAGCAAAGGTAACAAACAAGCTGATTGGCAACTGGGGCATCGATTTCAAGAAGACTAGAGGATAGATATTGGCAGAATTCGTGGAAGGGAATATACTCCGAATAACGAATACCTTCCTCAGGAAGTGCAGTAACAGGAAGCGGACCTGGAAAGGCCCTAATGGAGAAACAAAAAATTTCACACTCTCTGCCGATCCCAGCGTAGTGTAGGACGTAGAAGTGTTAGGGAGTGCAAAGGGCAGTGCGCGCAGGTTAGTGAGGTGTAGGATTTCTCTTAAGTTGGATAGGTAAAGAGTAACACTAGCCAAGAGGAAACAGGCCAGCCTACGTGCAATAATGGCAAAAGCCAACGAATTCAGGATGGTGCTCGCGAACAAATATGCGCCTTTAGAACAGGAAGATAAAGATAACACAAAGGTAATGAATGAAACTGTAACTAGGCTGACTTCAGAACTAGCAATTGAAGTGGGAGATAAGGCACTAATGCATCCAGTAGGTAAGCTCTCCCAAGTAACAAAGGATCTAACAAAGAAAATACAAAGCATAAAGGTGTCTAACTGAAGAGATCAGGCAGAATTCGGTGAAGTGTGAAAACTGATCAACAAGAAGAAAGCAAGGGCTATTCGAAATTATAACCTGGGAAAATTGAGGAAGCAGTAAAAAGAGGTCACAGCATGAGACCAGTGAGAAAGAAAGCTTGACATAAGACAAAGCAAAATGTATGCAGTTAAACATAAGCAGGTTAATGTCATCAGCGATTTCATTGATGTAGTAAAATTGTAGTAAATTAAGAAATGTAGCAAAATGTAGTAAAATTTTGCGCTTCGTGCAAGATGATCCAACTTCAGGTCATTTAGGGTTCGCGCGGACACTTCATCGTGACAAAGAAAGATTTTACTGGCCTCAAATGCGCAAAACAACGGAGACATACGTAGCAACTTGCACCGAGTACTAAAGTCACGAGAGACCTACTGCAGCTCCAGCCGGTGTCTTGCAGCCTGTGGTGCCACCCAGTTCCCCCTTTGAGCAAGTAGGCATCGACCTCGTAGGACCGCTCCCACGTTCTTCCAAAGGCAAACTGCTGGATCATAGTATGTGCCGACTACCTGACTCGGTTCTGCGAGACGGCAGCACTACGCTCTGCACCCGCAGGCGAGGTTTCAAAATTTATGCTGCATTGCATTAAACTTTGTCATGGTCCCCCTCGAGTGACCATGGTCGTCAGTTCCCAGCTGATGCTGAAAAACTTCTACGTTTGTGTGCCTCCAACCTGCGATACTCAACGCCTTATCTCTCGCAGACCAATGGTCTGACAGAACGTGCGAACAGAACACTTGTGAACATGATTTCCATGTACGTAAGCTCGGACCACAAGAACTCAGACGAAGTATTGCCGCTCGTCACTTACGCATACAACAGCGCCCAGCAGGAGACCACTGGATGCAGTCCCTTTTTTCCTGCCTCACGCTCGTCCGCCGGCGCACACATTGTTTGCGTCCTAGACCGCCTTTTGCGCTGCTTACATAATTTATTGGGGATAGCCGATATTCTAGTTGACTTTAAAACAAAAAGAAGTCGAGCTGGGTGGGCCATGTAATGCGTAGGGTTGATAACCGGTGGACTATCACAGTTACAGAATAGGTGCCAAGGGAAGGGAAGTGCAGTTGAGGACGGCAGAAAATAGATGGGGTGATGAATAGGTGGGGTATCTTTCCTTTTGGTAATAACCAGGACGCTTGTATCGCGGAAACCCCCTGCCGAGCGGAGGAGGCTCGGCGCCTCGCTCGTTAACATACTCTAGCTTCACAAAATCAGTCCACGTCCCGATACGATAGTCGACACTGACAAGTCCCTTACGATCCAGGTGGCTTAGTTTGGCTATGGACTCCCGTGCGCAAACGCAGCCTGTGTCAAACTGCTCGCTGACTATGTTGGACCATTCATTATGCTTGAGCGTCTCAGCGAGGGGAATTACAGAATTGCGCGCCTCACTTGCAGTGGAAGATGGTCATCCAAGACTGACATCACGTATGTAGCCCGCCTGAAGCCGTTTACTCAACGAAAGCCCCACTGACTTCTCACACGGAGGGCTTCATCTGCGAGAGGAGCCTTGTTTCAGTGCGTCAAAGGTAGAGGAGCAGCAGCAACAGCAACAACAACAACATTAAGACGGCAGCCAGGAAGAGAAAGACAACGCGCAGTACCGGCACCCTCTCGCCCTACGGCTCCCTGAAATACACGCCTTCTACACACCCCGTAACAACGTATACATATATATATATATATATATATATATATATATATATGTGTGTGTGTGTGTGTGTGTGTGTGTGTGTGTGTGTGTGTGTGTGTGTGTGTGTGTGTGTGTGTGTGTGTGTGTGTGTGTGTGTGTGTGTGTGTGTGTTCATGTATAGTTAAGCATCTTACTTATTCAAATGTAGTTCTAAGAAAGTCCATCCAAGAGGCAATGCCATGCACTTCTGTGTGCAACTACGCTTATCCCCCAGTAAGAGTACAATTAATTACAGCAATAGTGTTGCTAGTAATTGGCTGCATCGTAATTATGGCAAGGTAGATGCTTAACATCCTTAGGTGGAGCAACACGTCTCGACAATTCGCAGATCTGGCGGCGGCAGTAATTACTTCCGGTCTTTACTACACGGGCGAGCTGCAAAGGGCGTGTGCTTCGCGAGTGCTCTGGCGTCCTCGATAAGGCTGCCTCGTCGGTCACTATCCTTTCGCTGATCAAGCGAGAACCGCTGGCAGTGCCACAGCTTGCGAATAGGGCGCAGTGTTACATTTTTCTTGCAGGAGTCTCGTACGTTATCATAGGATCAGCTACGCAGAAGTCTTTGTAAGCAGTTCAGAAAGGTGTAATAGATTATACTAGCGAAATTAGCTCAACTGTTTATTTTTAAAAAGGAAAGGTAAATCTGTGCAAATTCACATTGCAGGCAAATGAAGGCCCCGGCAGTGTGCCAGGCACTGTACCTCTCCACGCATGTGGCCCAACACTTTGTTAAGTAAAGCAGAATCTCGCCTCCTATACGGAGGCGCGCGAAGATGCTGCCAAGAGGCTCAAGATGGGCCGGTGCGTGTAGTAGTGCGAGACGTACTTGTATTCGCTTAGAGAATCCGACGCGAGAGCGAAGGAGCAAAGAACTGTAGAACGTAAACAAGGGCCGTATAACGTAAAACTATTCCAATATGTTTTTATTCTAATCTCTTGACGTCAAATTTGCGTAACCGCCGACGCAAGCATCGGGTGGTCATCCGCAGGGTTGTCTGAACAAACCAATCAAGTGTCCCCTTGTTCATAGGAGGTCACTTTTGTTTGCTTAAAAAACGAATAACATTACATGCACTGTGCGGCTTGTCTTATCTAATTGGCTCACAAGAGGCGAGGAGCATGCTCAAGTGGAGAGGGATTCGATGGGGCCGAGCCAATGCACTGAGTATCGAAAACCGGATGAAGAGGGTGGTGCCGGAGTCTGCGATTGGTCCGCTTTTTCTTAGCTTGCGGTGGCTCGTCGACAATCGCGGCGGCATGCAACAGAAGCTTAAGAATGACGCTAAAACGGCTCCTCAGCAAAGAAGAGTTGGCAGAACGAGGTCGTAAACGTGTTGAGAGTTCTCGAAAACTTTACACGGCCACGCAAAAGTAATTATTACACGCAAATAAACCCATGCTCTCCGGCAGGGGCGAGTAGCGAGTGCCGGATCGGACGGTGGCAGCCATATTTTATTCCTTTCGGAACGGGGCAGCCTGCGGCTATTCAGAAGAAAATTCAGTTTGTTCGGCATATTAATGCATCTTTAACGCGTACGCGCCACTTTGACGCGGCAAGTTTTTGCGGTTTTGTGACGTTGCGTGAGAGGCAGGTGAAGTGGGTGCAGCCCGAAAACTTTTGACCAATATCCGACGGCTAATGGCAAAAAGGCGTCGAATCAGAAATAACTGTTTTTGTTTTTTTCGGTCAAATTATGCATAATCAGTCTGTACACGTCATATCAGATGGGGAGCTCTCTCGATTTTCGTGACGTCGCGTGACGGACAGGTGAAGTGGGGGGTGGTCCAAAAAAGTTTTTGACCAATCGGGGTGGGCTGATTGCACAATTGGAATAGAAAAGTTTGGAATAGTTTTACGTTATAGCGCCCCAAGACGCATATCATCGCTGGCTATAAAGTTGATGCCGTCTTGGTCTTGTTTACGTCTTAGTCCACCTTTTGCGCTGCTTACATAATTAATTGGGGATAGCCGATATTATAGTTGATAACAAAAGTAAAGAAGTCGAGCTGGGTGGGCCATGCAATGCGCAGGGTTGATAACCAGTGCACTATTAAAGTTACATAATGTGTGCCAAGGAAAGGGAACTACAGTTGAGGACAGCAGAAAATAGGTGGGGTGATGAATTTAGGAAACTTTCAGGCACAAATTGGAATCAGCTAGCGCAAGACAAGGGTAAATGGAGATCGCTGGGAGAGGCCTTCGCCATGCAGGGGACATAAACATAGGCTAATTACGAGTTTGCGAATCAGCAACTATCGGAATCAGTACTAGCCCAGCCACTATACAAACCAACATGAATCAACAACTATCTCAATCAGCCCCCCAGTTAAATCTGCCTTAAGCCGCTTATCTCACTTCTCCGCGCTAAAGAATTAGGTGTAGTAAATTGCTATTTCATAGAGCCAAGGACTTTGTTACGGTTACTAGAGGCGTGCTGTGCGGTCTGTTCAATTATGCGTATAGCTTGATGCTGTGCAAAGCGGCTAACCTCAACCTAAGCAGTGGACGTTCAGTGTGTTTGCGAAATACTGCCGGCAAGATCCGAAGCAAAGCAGGTTTGCAAACACTCACCGAAAAGATATATACACAAAGCAAACTTCTTTTGCATATCGCAGGTACTCTGCCGAGTGCACACAGGACATGCTCCAGCGTACATGAGCACACGCGAGAGCCGCGCATCCAGGTTAATCATCCAACTCAATCTAAGGGAAACGAGATGGTACTAGCTCAGAGCGCAAATATATGGTGCGGCGACAGGCAATGCTCATATTGATTGATTCTATGCTAAAATAAACTTTGTAGAAAATGTATATATACCTAGCAACGTTTATTTGCATATGCGTTTCACATTGTGGCTGTATGAATACACGAAACCAGGGAGCTTCTTTCCGGATTAAATGCAGCCGCCTGGCATTGCATGCCGTGCTCCGGAATAACAGCACAGGGACGTTTTCATACATCTGACTTAATAGTTCTACGGAAGCCCGCAAGGTGGATAGAAGCAATTAATAATGGGAAAATGAGACATCCACCCAATCGTAGCAGTTGCTACAAAGGAAACCCATACGGCTTCCTCGAAAGAAAAGCCTGACAGTTGCAGAAACGACGAATTTTTCTTCGATGTTGACGATGTTGACCAATTAATTCGATGTTATCCCTACTAAATGGAACCTCAGACGATTGCGAACACTTCCTCAGATAAATAATTTACAGATTGCTTCGTTGAGCGCTGAAATTCCTCATCTGGTCCAGTCGTTGATGCAGTTCCACTCCTCTCATGGCAGTACAATGTTGTCAAGCCTCATAGGCACGGGGATGACGTCGCTCTGCCAACTCTTCACTGAGGACCCATTTTGACGGCATTTCTAGCCCCGCGTTGCAGGCCGCCGCGATGGCCGCAGAGACACCGCAAGCTAATCAGAGGGAAGGGAACCAATCGGATAAGCCGGCGCAACCCTCCTGTCCTGGTGATCCACTTTCACTGCGCTGGCTTGGCCCCACTAAAACCCTGTTCCGTCCACTCATCTCGCCAACCGGTGAGATAAGAAAAGCCTGTCACGATAGGCATTGCGATTTGCTTTAAAACGAAGCAAAAGGGGCGTCCTGTAAACGGCGAGAGCGTTTGAGTCGGTTGTTCAAAAAATGGCTGTGGCTTAGCTAAGGTTAAGCCCAGGATGCGAAGCATACTAGCCTTTATTTTAGTTGTTGAACCACTGTTTAGCCTGGTGAACTGCTGTTGCTTGGCTATATTTGGTTCGGCTAGACGAAGAAACAACTCATGCGTTACTCTGCTTCGCCTTCAAGAGTGGAACGCGACAGCGTTCCCGTCGACCCGCCAAGGGGTGTAAGACAATGGGCTACGGCGCAGCGACTACGCGCCCCGCATTGGACGCGGTGAGCGTCGAGCAACGCAGCGTTCGGCACGGCAACGAAATGTGCGCCTGAGCAAGCGACGCACGCCTGAGTAGAAACAGCTCGTTTCTAAGGCAACACCGCATTCACTAGAGGCGCTTTTGTACCGCTTTGAAGCATCGTTACTCGTGGCTCAGTGGTAGCGTCTCCGTCTCACACTCCGGAGACCCTGGTTCGATTCCCACCCAGCCCATCTTGCAAGAGCTGAGCCAAAGCCACCTAGAAACAAGCGCAGCTGCTTATATACCGCCGCGACGCCGCGAGCGACGGCGCGAGTTTGGAGCCCCGTTTCTCCTCTGTCGTGACGTCACGGTGTCACGTGGTCAGCCTTGAAGGCGACGCCGCGAGCGACGGCGCGAGTTGGAGCCCCGTTTCTCCTCTGTCGTGACGTCACGGTGCCACGTGGTATGGCATGGGGTCAAAGGTCATTGAAGGCGACACCGCCGCGCCTGAGGAGCTGGGTTGAGCTCTAGTAATATGCTTCGCATAAAAAAAAAAAAAATGTGGGTCCCTGTTTGCATCGCCCACGCTTGCTTTGGCAATTACGTAAATTTGAAGTCAGGATCGAGATTGGAATAAAATCATAACGGTTATGCTATACCTCACCTTGTCTTAGTCTCTCGGATGACAGGCCGTTCTCGGAGAACAAGATCCTGAGGCCTTTGCCAAAGTGCTGTTGCATGTAGAAGGGGCCGAATGGCCTGCTGCCCTTTTTAAACGCGACTAAACTTTACGAACGCTCGTGAATGTTAGCGAGCATTCCTCTGCGAGTTTGTTGTTAACGATTACGGCCTCTTTATTTTTTCACAGCAAAGCTGTCTATGGGGCTACCCTCCGGAAAAATCGTGGCGGCGAAAAGAAAACGCCTTGCGGCGAAGCCCAATTTCTCGCGAATGCAGTGTAGCTATCAATCTAATGTAGGTATCTTAGAAAAAGATGTGCTTAAATTGGCCGCTAAGGTGACTATTATTACGCCGAGTTCCATATAACTTGTCATAATTAGTTAGTTCACAGGGAAGTTGCAAACGTTGCATAATTCCCGTCTGCTGTCAATGCATGGCCATCAACGGAGGGAGTACAATTACAGAAAACGGCTGTAACTCTTGGTTTATCGGAAGTATCCCGATATGACAATTAGCTGCTAAGACGACTCTAACATTACGCCGAGTTTCTTTTACGTTTCTTAATTATGTAGTTCACAGTGAAGTTCTAAATATTGCGGGATTCCCGTCTGCTATCAATACACGAGCCTCTAAGAGGACAACCCCGTGTTTATCCGCTAGAATAAAATTCTGGTCTTTGCGAATTTCATTTAGTTGATTAACTAGCAAGTCTGTTCAATTGCAAATTACAAACAAATGGGATTTGATTCGTGCACTCCTTTGGACTGCGCCCCGGTGAACGCATAACGTCGCTTGCATCGAGGCTCGGTTTAACGGCCACCAGCGTCTAAACGGCGCTCCGACGCAGCTGCGTCGACAGCACCTGCGTCTTTAAAGTGGCGTCGTAAAATCCCATCAGCGGTAGCTCTGTGTGCGTACGACGTAGTGCGTGACGTAGTGCGAGCCCGATATTTCTTCGAATTTCGCATAAATGACGTGCATAATTGTGCGTATAGTTACACACCAACAAAACTCTATACCAACATAATTTATACCACCAAAGTATCTTCACTGGTCAACCACCTTCACAGGGTGGAGTGGCTTCTCAACTTTTTTTATATGGTTAGCTTTTCTTAGCTCGTTCCTTAGTTTCGCGTCGCATCCACCATCTGCTGGGAAAGAGACCACGCGAATCCGCGTTTTACGAGGCGGGAGTGTAAGGTAATCGGTCCACCTAGTGGACATGTCGATTTGGTCTGCTGCATGAAGTTCTTATTGGCTGGGCTGAGGTACGCGTCAGGAAGGAGATAGACGTCCCCGAGGCAATCAGCCCTCAGCAGCAGACAAAACGGACATGTCGAGGTGGACACTCATCGAATCCTCCCCCAGTTTGGCACCGTTCGCCGGCGCTCATCTTGGTAGCCCGCCAGAAGCTGATGCCAGAGGCTCAAGCGTGCGCTTCCAAAAATGAGAGAGGACAGTTCGGTCAAGTTAACGCAACGCCCCGACCCGAGTTCACGGTTCCCTTAAAAACCTAACTGACGAAGCAACTGCTACTGGTCTTATGAGTGCCACTTCACTAATTGTAAAGCTTTGCAGAGTAATGTCTAAAAAATAAATTCATCGAGGATTACGGTACTCCCGAAATTCGAGCGCTGCTCTGCACGTGTTTCCATTTCGCGATATATTGGCAGGCGCGGACAATCTGTCTCCAGCGGCACACGGAGCGAAGTGTGGCGCGACCAGTGTGTCGGAACGGAAGGCAAACAAAAACGAAAAACGGAAAAAGAAAACGATTATTTTGACCGGAATGAAAACGTAACCGAAACGTTATTTATTACCGTATCTGTGCGATTCTACTGTGCCACCGATTGTAGAGCGTGCTTCTATTACCACCGAAATATCAGTAAAAAAAAAATAACTTGATGCTGATTCTACCGCGCAAATCAAGTAACGAAACCTGAGTCGATGCGTACCGTGTCGAGACGATATTATGCAACAAGCAAAGTCACACGGATAAGCACGCAGCTGAATCTTAGCGCCTATCGGAGACCGACGACACTTCCCTTTCACTGTCTGCCGATCACAGAATGTCATATTCAGTTCCATTTAATGCATTAGAAGTGCCACACTTCTGGATGCTCGCGCATCGAGTACTTAGCTGGATCCAATCGTGCCTTTCGTCTCGCTCCCAATTTGCTGTATCTAATGGCTCCATACCTAACGCGGCTCTAGTTGAATCCGGTGTTCCACAAGTGTCTGTCCTTGGTCGTCTTTTATTTTTAATACATATGAACAATTTACCTGATAACATTTCCTCACAAATTTGTTTATTCGCTGATGACTGTGTTATACATCTAAAAATACGTAATGCCTCTGATATAACTACCCTTCAATCTGATTTAAATAACATATCTAATTGGTGCCTCACTTGGTGCATGGAACTTAACATTAATAAGTGCAAATCTATGCGAGTTTCTCGTTCTAACACAACTTTCCCTACCTACGCCCTCAATGACTGCCCCCGTCAATCCGTTACATGCTACCGTTATCTTAGCATTCATATGACTAGCGATCTTTCTTGGACGCAGCATGTACAATATCTAATATCTAAAGCTAACCGCTTCTTAGGGTACTTGAAGAGAAATTTTTCGCGTACACCTGTTTCATTAAAACGGCTGTTGTACACAACTTACGTCTGCCCCACTTAGGGTAGGCCTCATCCATTTGGGATCCTCATAAGATCACGTTAATTAACGAAATAGAATCAGTATAAAATTGCTCTGTTCGTTTCATCCTAGCTAACTACCATCGCACTGCTAATGTTACATTAATGAAGAGTACCCTTCAAATCCCATTATTATCTCTTCGCAGAACGAAACCACGCGGTTCCCCTTTTCATAAAATCTACTACCACACGCACCTCTTCGCCGCTTTGGATAACCCCTGCGCCATATTATTCAGCTCGTCGTGATCACGTACATAAAGTTAACGTACCCCGTCATAACACCATCGCGTGCTCACAATCATTCCTTCCAACGACTTCAAGTGACTGGAATAATCTACCTACATCATTAGTAAGCATCAGTGACCCCACTCTTTTTAAGAATGCACTAATAGACATGAAGCAATCTCTGGTGACAAATGGCATAATTACGTACTTATTCGTGAACATTGTCTGCTTGGTAAAGTGTACTCTTTCTGTATTTTCATATTATGTGTCTTTTTTGGTTGTTATGAATACATTACTAGTTTTGTCATATCTCTTTTGTTCCCTGCACTGTGAATTCCCACAACTAATACTGTATTTTTTACTCTTGGAATGTATTCTCGCCCCCCCCCCTTCCTTCTGCAATGTACAACTGTGTACCTTGAGGGTCTCACAAATAAAAAAATATAAGACCGTCGTCTGTAGGCGGGCATTCCACGCACCATTAACCACCTTTCCTTTCCGTGAACCACCTTTCTGCGAACATCGTTTTCTTCAGACGACCAGTTCCATGGCAGTGTGGTTAGCTACCTTGCATTGCGTTTCTTTTGTTTAAGAATCCGCTTCATATTTCATTTATCAAAATAGAAAATTATTTACGATTGTAACGCGCATGCAAATTTGAACGCACCTTTTATTGAAAAAAGTACGCGTCAGAAGCATTCAAATACGGTATTTTGTTGCGCAGTGAAACCGAAATATTTCTTATCGGCTTTGGTTCAAAGGAAAAGTCGGCAATTCGAAACAACCGCCGTCAGGCAACGTCATCATTCGCGCGTATCTCACGGGCTCGCATAAGCGTGTATCTAAGGCAGCGATGGCGCAAGCGGTAGCCGGTCGAGCGTTCCACTGATCTAAGCCTGCCGCTCGGTGCATTAGCAGATCGGCATTGTAGCAAAACCAAGGACTTGCGCACTGAATAGCTGACCGTTTCGTTTTCTACGGCTACAACGCTTTGTTACCGAAGCTTTATCGTTCGTTTACGTTTGTTTAATACCCTTGTTACACTGGCACTTTAACGGCCGTTAAGGAAAACGGCAGTTGGCCTTAACGGCCGTTAGGCAGAGTTACACGGTAGCGCGAGCGTCGTTGGAAATCCAACGGCGATTGACACCAACGGAGCTCGCCGGTCTCCGTTCCGCCGCTGTTTCCGTCCGTTGCAGCCCCCCGCAGCAACGTGTCCCCGCTGCAGGCGAGCGCGCCGGCGCAAAAATGCTTTGCCTGGGCAGCGTCACTGACTCATTTACTTATCAGCTTGTGGCAGGATCACCTTGCCGCACTGCGAGCTCAGAAACACAATGCGCCCGTGTACGCAAGGATGACGGCGCTGTTCAACCAGCTCTGTTCAGCCAGTCTGTTCAGCCAGCCAGGGCGCGAGGCGCTGGTGTAGGGGTATGCACGCTCGCATGTTCGTACCCTCCGGCGCTAGTGAGGGACACGAGCTCACGATGTAGGCAAATGTGGAATGGGTCACGCGAAAGTTGACCTTGAAATCTTGATTCGACAACGTCGGCACGGTGGTGTCGTACCAAGACGGTGGTCTGGATAGCGCCCACACGCTCCTTTGCCATGGCAGACATCACCACAGCGAGTGCAGCGAGGTTGCGACGTCGCCTCTCGGCCGCCGTCCGCTTCTTCTTGATTGACGTTTTCTTAATGCGAAGAGCTTGCAGTTCAGCCATTTTTGCAGACAACAAGGCCTCGTCGTGCGCAACCAGGAGAAGCAAATCGGGTCGACAATCACGGTCGTATTCATAAAGCGGCCGGCTAAGCGCCATTCCACGGCTGTTCTCGGGTGCGCGTCGGAAAGTCGCGCCACGTACACTGCACCTGCTGAATCGCGCAGACGGTCACTCGTGGTACGACAGAAAAAAGGAAATGCACAGTGTATTTCGGTTAGTACAAGCGATGCGACGTGAAATGGAACGCTTCACCACGTTGAAACCACAACAAACACAGTCATTTTGCAACGCCATGCATCGAATTGGATCGGGAAACAAACTTTTTTCGAGTTAGCAAGGTAAAAAGTTCACGAGTCACGTGATAAATCGTTTAAACGGAAGTGAACCAACTGAACATGGAAAGTGCCGTGTGAGCGCAGCCACCACCGTTCCGTTTCCATGGCACGGCGGTTATGGCGTTCAGCTGCCCCTTGGGCCGCTGCAAGTGCCCGTGTAACAGGGGTATAAGTTTGTTGTATCGGAACAGCGGTCTCGCACTTTGACAAGTACATTCGATGACATGCTGTTTCTGAGAGAATGCTCAGTGCCTAGACTCAAGGTCCTGAGCACGATCTCAGAATTCGCAATTCACTTATTGAGAAAAATAAATAGTGTATTTTTGTCGTTACATCGCTTTTAAAATTTTTGCATGCGAGCCAAAACCGTTATGAAGCGTTACGGATCATTTTTCTTTTTTCGTTCTGGTGCAGACTCTGAACGGAATTATTTCAGTGGGACGAAACTAAAACCAGAACGAAAAACATATCGTTTCGACACCCTGGGCGCGACTGCCTCACTAATCGGAAGATCGCGAGGCGGCGCGTGAGTGACGCGTGGGCGCGATTCACAGAAACCGCCGCGCAGACAGATCTCCGTTGACGCAGTGCTTTGTTTCCATGTATGGTATCGTTGGACGCACTCGCCGCATGCCATGAGTGAACAGACGACGGCGCGCTACTCTGGCGCCATCTCTTAGCGGTAGTCGGCGCAGAGCCTATCTTGCCGCATAACGCTTTTTTTCTAACCCTTTGGCCATACCCTTCTTCGCTTTCCACCTCATGGCTCCGCTGCACCTTCCTCATCCGTTTTCCTCCTCGTGCTCTCTTCGCTATCGCCGTCTTTCATCCCCGGCTGCGCTCCGCGTTCGCTTTTTCATCCTTCACTGTGCTCGTTCGCTCGGTTACGCCGAGGAATGACCCCGATGCGAAACGCAGGAACGGGCGCGTAAGAGCTGCGCCTAAAACAAAAACAATGCCGTTTCACCCTAAGCGTAAGCTGCTGGAGAGAGAGAGACGAAGAGGCAAAGGCAAGCAGGTTGTCCAAAGACGCCGATGTTGGCTGCTCTAAACTTGGGTATGGGGAAACGGGGAAGAACAGATAACTTTGGCAATCTCTTTAAAAGTAAACCCATCCCTTCCATAACCAAAGACGTACTTATAGCCATTAATAATCTAAAACAGCCTTTTCAAGTATTCCATAACATATTCGTTCACTAGGAAGTCATTAGAAAACAGGAAATACCATACGGTTGCTGAGCACAGTCAGTACTTGACTGGAATAGCCCGCCGTGGTTACTCAGTGGCTATGGTGTTGGGCTGCTGAGCACGAGGTCGCGGGATCGAATCCCAGCCACGGCGGCCGCATTTCGATGGGGGCGAAATGCGAAAACACCCGTGTACTTAGATTTAGGTGCACGTTAAAGAACCCCAGGTGGTCGAAATTTCCAGAGTCTTCCACGACGGTGTGCCTCATAATCAGAAGGTGGTTTTGGCACGTAAAACCCCATAATTCAATTCAATTGACTGGAATTGTTCACGCCGGAAAGCTGCGATAATATTTAACGTATTACGACTTCATTCGCAATGAAAGAGGCCCGACTTGCTCACGCTGACGATAGAGGGAGAAGTGTTAACTGATAAAAGATGAGCTAGAAACGTGGCCTTTTACATCAATCTAAGTCAACACTCTTCAGAAACATAACAATATCGTCAGATATGTCACTAGGCTATGGATGTTAACGTGGAAGGATTTTAGAGGCACGCTTCATACTGAAGTATACGAGATGAGATGATGCATTAACTCGCCTCAGCACTACTGCAACCAGTGAGTAGAAATTACGGCCTAAGGCTTCTGAAAACTGATTTGGTGTATTTTATCATGTGTTTAGCCATTAAGCAGGGAAGGCACGACGCGAGAGACATGTTTGGGCGCAATTCGGCCAGCTAGCATTACGCTAACGAAGTCGCGTATTATGCGACTTGCATTTATGTAACAAAGCGCGGAGGTTTATGAAAACGAAGAAAGGCAACCGCTTTCCCACCTATATCATTCAATACCGGCTCTTTAACTGCCCGAATATCTCGAAACTCGAAAGAATGTGACCCGGTTTCTAAACGAGGCTGCATTTTAGTTTTTTTGTTTCCCGAGAGATGTCACCGCGGTGCCGAGCGAGGCGCTAACTTCGCCGGTTCGAGTCACGGGTAGCGGAGTTGGCCTCGACGAAGCAGAGGGAAAGAAGCCTCGCCGCGCGCGCGAGGAGCGCATGTCTTTCGGTTGCAACCTGTTGCACGCGGAAGTAAGCGACGCGCTGCACGAGCGGGCGATAGAGCGAGCTCAGAAAAGGGGGGGAGAGGAGGCCCCGGCCGACAGAAGGGGAGGTAAAAGTAAACATCGCCAAACTAATGTGCCACGTAAAAAGGCAACTGAGAGAATGATCCTTCTTTCATAACCCTCTCTTCCAACGCAAGTTCTCCCCGCCGAAGCTCGCGCTTCCTTCCGGGTTGACAGCCGGACAACCCTGACTTCCGGTCGCTCCCGGCCTCCTTTCTCTTCCCCCACGCGGCGCAGAGACAGTCCCATTGTGCGCGAGTGACGCCGTGATGAGCGAGGTTCTCATCTGCCGCGGCAATAGCTTACCGCTACGAAGGGCGCGCAAATGAATGTCTGTTCACAATACTGCACGTTGTTTTAAAGATACGAATTCTGGTGGCATTCTATGTCGCTTTTGTGAAAAAAATAAATAGCCGTCGAAATCTTCCATACTCGGTGAAACAGGTTGGGCGCAACAAAAATTTATGAAGCACAGAGAAGTTCTGGTTCGGAATTTTTTGTCGACTCGCCATGGTATATTTATTCCGGATTACACAACGTTCTGCGGAGGAGCAAAATGGGAAACCACGCACACCTGATTTTTTTCCGTTCTAACGCAATTTGGTCATTTTACCCCTTACTCATTACAGGCTCATTTCACCCTTTAACGAAGCGCACATGCCTTTTACTTTCGTAGAAGAACCACCTCTCGTCGTGATCTTCACAGTCATTCACAGGTGGAAGACTGTTAGAATGACTGGTGCGGTTCAACGCTCCAACGCAGCCCAGAAGCTAAAGTGCACATTGGAGGAGGTTGGGCTGTGTAATTAGATTGGTGACCTGGGCTTCTTTAGCATGCACGCAGGGCTCGAGAACACGAAAATTTTTGCAGCCTGGCCCATATAATAATTCAAAAATACGCTTGTCCAATTGGCGAATTTTTCCCAGACTTCTCGAAGATCGCGCCAGTTCACCTGCGTTCCAGGGTGTGAAGAAGTAATAAATATGGCCAGTATGTGACGCAAGTAGTTCGGAAAATAAAGAGAGTCTAACGCTCGGTCTAACGAAGGTGCCGATGAGCGGCCGTCCTGATGGCGGCACGAAAACAGCGCCCGTCGCCTCAAAGCTACCCACGCAGGGCAATGTGTTCCCCGCGAATGCGCCAACAAAGGTCGATTATGGTCTCGTGATTCCCGCGTCCTTCGCAAGGCACGAGTGAACAGGCTTCCTTCGGGAACGTCTAACGAGCGCCTGCCATGCAATGTGGGTCCTTGGACCAGTCGGTGTGCCAGCGCATTCGTGGTTGCCGCAGTCGACACCGCGACCGTAGTTGCGCCTGCGTTTTCGCGCTTGCTGCCCTGACGCCAGACTTAAATTCGTTTATTTTTTCCCCTTTTCTTAGATACTGGTGGTTGTTATGCACAAAAGTTTCTTGTAGACACGGACAAGGTTTTAATAAACTGCCCGTACAAAACAGGGATTCTTCTGACGTGCCCTGGCCAATTTCTCATACCTTCATTTAATAAAATCAGGTCTTTTGACTTGTTTCGTCGCGGTGACAGGTACTACCACGTTAGGTCCAAACAGGAAAGCATGTGCAAAGTTCCTCTGTAGGTTCTCTTGTTAGGAGTCCTGCTCTATTTATTTGTTATGTACGGCTTTTATTTTTCTTTTTATGCTGGCAAAGAGACGAAGATGATTCACTTCAATACGGAAGCAGGATAAAGCCATGGGAGGAGCTGTTAGGGCATATAATAGGCACACCTTCTCAATTAACATAGTACTCTTTTTCGTTGCGCTAGTATGGATTCAAACATTACAGAAGAGTGGTATCATGTATGAGGTACCCTTCTTTTTTTTTTCCGTGGGTATTTCTTTTCGATCAAGTGTTGCTGTTAAACGCCGGATTCCGTCGTCTTGACGACGGCGACATGCGAAATGTGTTAATACATACGAGTCGTCCTGCGGGAAATAAAATCAGCAATGAAAGTACGTGTGGTGTTAGCTGGCTGGTGTGGCTTAAAAAGTTGTAGCAAGAACAAAAGCTTTGGAAGAACTAGCCTACCAACTAAAGTGTTCAAACTAAACTAAATTCAAACACCAACAAGACGGTAATGATGCGACCTCGCGATTTCAGGTCCGCCTGCGTTTGTAACGGTTGAGTAATTCAGGCACGATGACGGGAGCATTCGGGACCGTGCCATGCACGTTCACGAACCGGCTACAGAGGCTTCGCACATCGCACCCCGTGCTATGATTTCTCATGCTGTTGAGTAACCCATGCGCTCGCATGCTTTGATCGAAATTTGGGCACGAGCTCGTCATTCAGAGACTACAGTTGCACGGATGGCTATTCCAGCGAAATCCCCGTGTAGGCCATTTGCAGATGAAAGTGGAGAAGAAAAATCTGCAGAAAATCGCCGAATTGAGCTGGTTGAAGCATTACTGAAAATAGAAAGAACAGCGCAAATGACGGAACGACGATTACGTAACCAGACTGCGCACAGCATCCTTGCCTTCGACTCATCAGTTGCGCGGTTCGCTCGTGATTCAAACAAAACCTTGGACGTTGTGATGGAGGTACAGTCAGCGCTCAACATAGCTGGCCAGGGCTTGCGCCGGAATATAGCTCATTGGCGTTGCACTGTGAGCGGCCGAAAGAGTCCAACTGTCGCCTATAATGAAGAACCTACACACGGGTTTTCGAACTATGGACGTGGCGACAAGAGTTTATTATGCACAGTGCGTTTAAAAGAATTAATCGCACTCTGTTGGTTGGATGTTTCAGCCAACCGTTTGTTTGTAACCGTTTCAGCCAGCGTTTGTAATTTAGCGACGAAGTAGCTAAATTTAGTAATTTTTAGCCACCTTAACGACTTCGACGTTTTGAAATCCTACAGCGATTTTCTACGGATATTTCTTTCTTTTCTTGTCACGTTAGTTAACAGTCGTGGTAAAATTCCTCAGGAGAGTTTAGCTAAATTCAGTGCCTCGACCCGACCTTGTCCCACGGGCAATACTTGCATCTCCATAGGTCGTGTCTAAAGACATTCCGGTGAGCTTATCAGTGAGTCATCTCTATGCACTTAAGCTTTTCATCTATTTACGCAAACAGTCTTCAGGCCTTAAATATAATTTCGGGCATTTCGAGCCACGACCCGGTGAAATTTGTCAGAAAAAAAAAAGACACTTCGCCACACTGGTTGCAACGTGGCCACCGTTCGGTGCCTTGGCAACAGCCGGCACCATGCAGGCCAGCGTCTGTGCAGCGGAGGCAGGTGTTGCGCTGGCTCTCGCAGCACACGAAGGCGACCGTCGTAGCCGGACGATCGAGTGAATACCGGAGAAAAAGCCCGCATCGTAAGATAAACGCGATAGCCGCTATCAAAACCTTTAAGCCATGCTATCCGGACGTAGTGTGACCCACATTGCGGACCCAGAGAGCCGGCCCGCCAAGCGCCGCCGCTCATCGAGACACGCCCGTGGCGCGTAGCGCGGAACTTTTTCGGTGCACCGCGGTGGCGTACCGCGGAACGGCGTGCTCCACTACAGTGGAGAAGCAGGAATAGGTACACAGCCAATACGAGTATTATGCTATACCAATACTGAGCTCACATCCATACTGAGAATGTATATATATATATATATATATATATATATATATATATATATATATATATATATATACGGCACAAGTACTTAACAGCTTTCTTTAAACCCTCAATCAGACTTTATGAGGTGTAATCTAAATTGTGGAAACAGCTTCGTCTTGGCGAGAGCCAAGGTGTGAACACCGACACACACAAGTTACAGCGCACCTCACGAAAACCCGCGTCGCGCTTAATCTAAAGATTTCTATATGTTTGTTACTTGTTTGGGTCTCCAGGGGGAGCAAACATTTCGATGAGCTGAAAGGATTACTTAATACTTGCTTCATTGCAGCCGTGTCGCTAACAGTTTAAATATTTACGCCGAATATTCGTGTCAGGATTACAAATTGGCACTTTTACGATGACCCGCTCAGGTGGGGAGGCAGCTTCGCTAGCGCTGCGTGGAATTCGCGCGGGCCGGGGGGCTAAAAGAGATGAGGAGCGGCGTTGTGCGCTATCAAGCAGGCAGCAGGAAGCGAGATAAGCGAAGGGGAAAAGGCAAATGCCTCCAGGAGAAGAAGCTCAGCTGCCAGCGGTCAAGGAAAAGCGCGCGAGTGACGCGATTAACGCGCCGCGTATCGGTCCTCTCGGCCGGGCTCCGCTGGTTCCGTCGTACCACGGTGGTCGTACCACGAAACACGTGCGGGTCGCCGGTCGGCCGTTGTGCTAGCGCCGAGCGAAGCGTAGTGCTCGGACGGCGCTATGCGGCAGTGCAATGCCGGCGAACTTCAGGTGTGGTGCGTCGTGCAGCCTGACGGAAGACGGGAAGAAACCCGCTGGAGGCGGCCGACGCTCGCTTGCAACTCGAGTTTATTCGAACATTTTACGTGGAGCCGAAACGGCACGCGTGCGCATTCAGAATGACGATGAACAATTCGCAACTTCGGAAGTGGATCGAGCCTGCGATTGAACGTAAATTTGATCAAGCGGATTACGGGGGCACAAAGACGTGCTTCTCGTGTCACTTCGTTTTTCAGCCTCAGTATTACGATTGCTCATCACTCAGCAAAATTCGTGCCTCTATCTTTTGCGCGTACATGCGATTATTGCTGTAACTGATCGATTGGCAGTCATGCGCAACGTATTTGAGCGGCTGGCACTGGTTTGCATCAAGCGAGGACATTTTATAAAAAGACTGCAAGAGGAATTTCTCACTGGATGCGCTTTCTATATTTCTAATTAATTGCGAAAAGACCTGTCTACGAGCAGATTCCTTCGTCTTGCAAGTTCATGAAGGCCTTGAACGACTTCACTGACGGCACTGCACAGTGCATATAGAGTGGGCGCTGCGACAGGACTCCGTTACCTAGTTCATAGCATAACTCTGACTCGGACTCTTCGCGTCTCTCCAATTGTTTGGATGTGCCTTCTCGATTCCTCACTGAAAGTGGAAAATCTCGAGAGAGTGAAGGCCTCTCTTGTTGGAATTCACACGGTGGCGTCACTTGTTGCTGGTAGACCAACGAAGGCTTATTCGTTCCCCCATTAGAATGGGCGAAGCACCTCCTTGGTATGATTTAGTGTATCTCAAATGCAACAACCCTGCCTACGGCAACCAACCCCTTCAAATTTGGGCAGGACTCATTCTCATGATTGTAAGCCTAACACGTGCCCACTGCAGGAAAAAAATTTATTCCCCCAGTCTTTACCAATTTAAACCCATTTCTGGTTCTCCCTCCTGTACCTGCAAATTTCTTAACCTGATCACATTGCCTAATCCACCGCTGGCCGTGATTGTGCTTGCCTTCCGTCGGCACCTATTCTCCTATTCTAATTAGGGTAGGGCGGATATTTGAACTTTCGGATACGAATCGAGTACTACACTGTCTAGCTATTGACATACGTATTCAAAAAGGAACCATTCGATATTTTCGAAATCGAAACTAAGCAAGGATTTCGCGAGTACCGGCCTTCATTGTCCGGTTACTGTTCAGCGTCTGCTAAAAAGTCTATAGCAAATCATCAGAAGTGAGGCAACAACAGACATTCATGAAGCAAAGTAAAAACAAAAAGACTAATGCAATTCTTACTTTCGGATATGTGGTGAAAACTTACATGACGAACTCTGGTTATTGCTTGTAATTTGCCATTTTGTGTTTTTTGGTAGTTTATTAATTTAGCAGTCTTATCTATTATGCTACAACCACTAATATTTTTCTTGCAAAGGGCCATTTCACGTGCATATACGACGCACAATTCCTCAAGCAGTTTTTTTCCCCACAACTTGTTACTTTTTTCAGCAAGAATTTGTTTAGAATTTTCGGAAAGCTAGTGAGACCGCCGCCATTCTTTCTTGGAAATGTTGTCAGCAACTAGGTTGTACGGTTGTGCAATGTGTATTCGTGCAGTTATTTTTTATGACAGTCAGTGAATTTGCACTGAAAAGTGATCTTTTGCCAATAGTAGTTAGCTGCCTATTTTGCATAGGCAGCAAGGGCGTGGTACAAAGTTATACAGAAATAAGTATTCCGGCTGGAAATCTGCGTTTCACTATTCGACAGTCAATTCTATACTCTATCATTGCTAAACGTAATCGATTTGCATTCAAAAGAGACGGTATTCGTCCACCTCTATTTCTAACACTAAATCATTGCTGATATGCTCTATAGTATTACACGAGATGCCTAACTGCATCCCTTTCACGAAATCTCAGTTATATAGGTGTTCATAAATGTGCGTTTGCTCTTCATATTAGACCAGTGAAATTGAATAACGCTTTCGGCAACAAATATTATTCGGCTGTTTACGCACCACTCGTTGCCGCAGAGCCGCATTTCTCGGTTTGTTCATAAGATAGGACAGCTGGTGCTGATCACCATCTTCAATTTGACAAAATTTACATATAATGCTCACATTGACCCCGAAATCACAATTTTGTACGTGGTTTCGCAAAGCCAACATTTGCTGACTTTTTCCGTCGTTCCACCATCCTGCTGTGAACGTCTGGCTTCGTCTTCTAAATGCATAGCACTGGGCTTCGGCTAGGACTTTTTGAAATCGTCACATAGTAGTGCAGGCGAAAACAACACAGTAGCAAAACTGTCAGTAGCTTAACAAACTTTTTATTGGGCGAACCTGCGCCCACAAAAGCAAGTTACACTCAAAGCACAACGATCGCGGCGAACACAGTCGGACCCGCCGTGGTTGCTCAGTGGCTATGGTGTTGGGTTGCAGAGCACGAGGTCGCGGGATCGAATTCCGGCCACGGCGGCCGCATTTCGATGGGGGCGAAATGCGAATACACCCGTGTACTTAGATTTAGGTGCACGTTAAAGAACCCCAGGTGGCCGAAATTTCCGGAGTCCTCCACTACGGCGTGCCTCATAATCAGAAAGTGGTTTTGGCACGTAAAGCCCCATAATTTAAGAACACAGTCGGCGATCATCGAAAACGTAATCTGGGGTGCGATCGCGCAAACAGCTCGCTTTTCCGTTCGTTCGGTCTGGCTGCGACGTCACAAAGTGGGCCGTCCGCAAGATTTGTGAGAACGGGAGGGAGAGTGCAGCCAATGAACGAGCGAGCCCAGCCCCGGAAGTTTGCGTCACCAATTTGGGCTTCGATCGGGGACGATATAGTGCAGAATGTTTGTGATGCTTCAATAATTAAACATGTAATATAAGAAACAATCTCTTACTGTTGCAACATATAATCTGCGTCGGAAATGTCATGCGAGAGAAGAAAACTAATTTAAGCGGCATATATTTTGGTTTAGTCCGCTAGGTGGTATCGCACACGGCAAAACAAATTGGCAGGAGCGCGCAGTTCAAATGGCGATCATTGTTCATCGACTGCGAATCGTTATGTCGTCGCACAGAAACATAAGACATGGCCCACACGTGTCGCCGCACCAACGCGAACTGTTGGTCGCGTTCATGGAGGGCCACGCGTACCTTGTGCGGACATCGCGCGCGCTGGCCCAAGAGCGTCCCGTCGACACAGGGCCGGTATTTTGTAGCGATGCCTTTTCCGATTCTATGCTTTTTCAGGCTTTTTGCGCTAAGCCAGTGGTCAGAGCGACGGTCTGCCCACATTATCAACGGGATCAGGCGGCCGTGTGTGGTGGATGATAAGAATAGCCTAGAATAAGGCATAAGGCATCGCTACAAAATAGCGGCCCAGGCCACTACACCGGGAATGCGGCCGCGATCCGCAAAGGCCGCCTTTGCACTAGCCTTGCCGGCCGTTGTCAACGGGAAGCTCACCCAACCCTGTTGCCGGCCCACCCCGGTTATTTTTTCCGCAACTGCGTGAATGGTCTCGCTCACGGAAGCCTGCCCCATAGGTACGAATTCTTCGCTGCCGATGGATCTTTGGAAGCTCCCCGTCGCGAAGAAACGGAGAGCAGAAAGCACCTTGTCTTGCGTCGTGATGCCACCGGTCCGAAGGCCACCGATGGCGTCTTCCAGTTGCTCGCAGAGCCACCGCACAGTGCTCTTCGAGAGCCTGAAGTGCTCGCGGAACTCCTCCTCGGTAAGCTCGTCAAATGCGTCCCGAAAGATGCGTCGCCGAGGCTGCCCGAGAGACTCCAAAAGCGCGATAATAGGAGCGGCCATCGTGACTCGTGAGCGCCAAACCGCCGAACAATGAACGCGATTCTATGAGCACCACGTGAAACGGCGAGCATTCTCGACAAATGAGCTCAGATCAAACAACATTAAAAAGAACACTAGTTATATTTATCACAGCGCAGGCACAACATTTAATTTCACTGTGATCACAGTTGTTTTCAATAATTAACATCGCTAACGTTCTGCGATGGCGGATCGCGCTTTAATCTCGAAAAACTGGACCCCCGCCAGGGCAGCCATGTTCGGCGAGCGACGATATTACGAGCAGACGACAGGCGCATCATCTGCTACTAGCGCTGCTATGGCAACGGCCATTCATTCTTCGAAACGAATGCCCTTGTCTAACGTTCCACGCTAGCGGCCGATTCCACTCGGTTTTGGACTGATCGACAGGAGTGTGACGTAAACGCATTTTGTGGTCCCGCCCCGGCGCAATGGCGGCCGTGACGAAACGCGCGGGCGCCAACGAATCACGAGAGGGCAAGCGAGAGAACGGAAAAGCGAGCTGTTTGCGCGATCGCACCCCAGTCCCCGAGAAAAGGACAAATAAGTACACGTGTCCGTATCTCGCTTCAGCGGTGGTCGGCCGCTCCTCTGGGTGCCTGCACATTCCTTGCTCCACCATGCAGACACAGTAACCTGCAGCCGGTTCACCTCATCAGCCCTAGCATAGATGCCGGCTGGTTAGTTGGTAGAATTCATTACTTATAGTTAAAGCGCCGCGCTTAGAAACTACGGACACACACGAAACACTGAAATGCAACTGTCGTTTTATTCTCAATACCACATTTTATGTAAGGGCACTGGGGCGTTTTCCGAAAACGCACGACGCTTGCAAGTGTTTGATCGCGTCGTAGCCCGCTGTACTGCTACAGCCCAATGAATATTTTATTGTCCATTTTAGATACTATTTCATGGACAACCATTTCACAGGGAACATCGTGTGTGCACATTTTAGCCAGGTAGATTGCAGACAAGGATTGCCTCTCACTGTATCATACCTTTACTCAGGAAGTCACTCAAGGGCAAATATACCGCATAGGTTGACTAATTCATACGTTCAAAAATGATTGCTTGCACCGCTTTTTCGCTATTCTCGTCATTCGGAAGCACCATATATGCGCTGTCACTGTCAGCGTCATTCTCTGTCATTCGTCTTAACTTCGCCTTAATTAACATCAAAGGTCAAGGATTCGACTCCCACCAAAAGTCGAAGGTTGAACTCCCACCAAAGGTCATGGGTTCTAGTGCCTTAATTAACTTCACCTTAATCAACCCAAAATTCGTGACTTCGACTCCAATGAAAGGTCGGGAGTTCGTAGCCTTTCTGGACCATCGAGTGCCCACGCCAATGCCGGATTCTCCGCATCCTGAGCCATATAGTGCTTTCGCATTAATAAAAATTAGTTGCGTGAAATTGTTACACTTTACAGATGCTTTGCAGAACTCCTGCTAATAAATTAGTGGTATGCTTCAAATCGGTCTACGATACATCAGATTTGCCCACTTTAGATTTATTATTAGGTTCAGATTACAGGGTTGTGGTATCGTTTTTTTTTTTTTTTTTATTGCGGAGCTGTAAATTTGATGCTTGAGTTTTCTGAAATATTGCATTGAAAATTTGTTTTCAAAAATCATGTTTGTCATAAACTGACAATCTACTTGCTACTGATTACTAGACGTTAACCACTGTTAAAGGCAACAATTATCATCACAATCATTGCAGCCGTTGCCGACAAAAACCATTTCTTTGTGTCCATGTATTTAAATTGGAACTCCTGAGCTAAATCCTCCGGGCAGTACGCCGACCGTCTGTCCTGGGTACGAAGCATTCCGCACATTGCCAGGGCAAGCGGCTCAAGCGGTGCACAAACGGCTTCGCGATGGAGCGGCCCTTACACCACCTGTGCCTAGGGATCGACGGAAGGCCGAGGAAGGTAGCGCAGGCGCTGAGCTCCGGTAACAACGTCACATGCTCTACACCTGCCTTGCATGTGCTATGGAACGCGGGCAATCAGACAGAATCTAAGGAAGGCTGCACTGAAGCCAGACCTTCACGAGAACTGCAGCCGTTGCGTGATGAACAACAAGTTCGCAGAGACGTTGCTTGAATTGTGGCACGAAGCAGTGCTAATCACTGCTCTCCAGCCTGCGAGTTTCCGCAGAGCTATGATGACGAAGCAGTGTTGTAAGCTTTTATTTAACTTTCTTTCATTCTTCATATCCCTTACGGAAAATCCTCCTTAAATAAATAAAGAAAGCGGTGCCCACGTGCTGGTTCGCCAGTGTATCTCATTAAGATACTGCTCTGCTTTAACTTGGACCTTTTTTCGTAAGCCATGGTGTTAACATACAAACAATGTTTGTAGGTAGGCAGTAGGGGGCCGCAGATTATGGGGTGGTACGGTGGGATTAGAAAATTTGCTGGTATAGAAGCGAATTGCCTGGTGCAAGACAGGGGTAGTGGGAGGTTGGTGGGAAACGACATAATGTAGGATGACGATGACGATAACAAGACAGCTGTTAATCGTGATTATTATTATTATTATTGTTCTCCCGCCGTGGTTGCTCAGTGGCTATGGTGTTGGGCTGCTGAGCACGAGGTCGCGGGATCGAATCCCGGCCATGGCGGCCGCATTTCGATGGGGGCGAAATGCGAAAACACTCGTGTGCTTAGATTTAGGTGCACGTTAAAGAACCGCAGGTGGTCAAAATTTCCGGAGTCCTCCACTACGGCGTGCCTCATAATCAGAAAGTGGTTTTGGCACCTAAAACCCCAAATATATTATTATGATTAATGAATCTTTAGTGATGATTGTTTATTGAGAAAATTGGTGACAAGAAAGGGGAAGTACACTGGGGCTAGAGAACTATACGGAGCATGGGATCTGTGACAAATTCAAATTCATAGCAGCAGAAGCTTGATGTGGGCGAGTTGGTTTTGACTACTTGAAGAAAAGAGCGCTACGAAGACGCGGACTAAAAGAAGAACATGTACGACGGACAAAGCGCTACTTCCAACTAAATGTTTTCTTTTTTTGAATAAACAGGACTTTAAATAGATACAACCTAGAATGGCCCATCGTGACATCGCGACCTCCCTATCTCATTAGAAAAGCTCTCTCTTTTTCGCTAAGCGTCACTGAAGGGCAGCTAATGCACGTGCCCTCGGCCTTTGCAATGTAGAAAGCTTCCAATATCTCCCGTTCCAGTCTATCTCTAGACCGCGCCAGAAAGCTGGTGTCGCGAAGATACGGACGGCAATTGTGACGATTACAGTGTTCTGCCAGATGGCCCCCCGCATTGTTATTCACGGCCCAATTGTGCTCACGCGCCCTTTCATTGAAACACCGTCATGGTTTTTCAAAAGCGTCATAAGCTTCTTCAAAAGATCAAACAGGCAGGAGAGGGCACTAACACAAAAAAGCCATTTGATAGGAAGAGATTACATGTGATTCCTTATTGGCACAGGGTGTCCCACAACCTCAAGAAGGTGGCGCAAAGGCACAGTGTTAATCTTCTCTTCAGTGCGCCGTATAAGCTGGCCAAGATATGCCCTATGATGACAAAAGCAAAACCCGAACCATGCTCTAAGAAACATGCAGCGCAGTACACGGCCTGCAAAAGTAATGTCGTATATGAGGTACCCCTAAGTTGCCAACAGGTTTATATCGGTCAAACCGGACGGTGTTTCAATGAAAGGGCGCGTGAGCACAATTGGGCCGTGAATAACAATGCGGGGGGCCATCTGGCAGAACACTGTAATCGTCACAATTGCCGTCCGTATCTTCGCGACACCAGGTTTCTGGCGCGGTCTAGAGATAGACTGGAACGGGAGATATTGGAAGCTTTCTACATTGCAAAGGCCGAGGGCACGTGCATTAGCTGCCCTTCAGTGACGCTTAGCGAAAAAGAGAGAGCTTTTCTAATGAGATAGGGAGGTCGCGATGTCACGATGGGCCATTCTAGGTTGTATCTATTTAAAGTCCTATTTTTTCAAAAAAAGAAAACATTTAGTTGGAAGTAGCGCTTTGTCCGTCGTACATGTTCTTCTTTTAGTCCGCGTCTTCGTAGCGCTCTTTTCTTCAAGTAGTCATCGGATCGGATCGCAAAACAATTATTGGGCTCTAGAAAAGAGATCTTCGCGGCTTCAGACGGCCTCTTCCATCTTCTGATGGATTCTTCTGTCTGCAATCACAGGGTTGGTGCCCTAGTCCAAGGCTCCACTGAGTATGGCCAACCCGCGAGCTCGCTCTACTAGGCGCTTTTGGCCGTTCAAGCTTACGCTGGAAAGCATACTCTCCCACTGTTCCGCACTCGGGTTTTTAATTTTATACATAGTTGGGGACTCAATATTTTGACAGGCCCTTGATATGTGGTATAGATCTGGTTTCTCTCCGCACCATGGGCACTTAGCCTCATACTGTGTAGGGAAACTTTTATTGAGAAGGTTTAGATTCGGGAAAGTACCCGTCTGCAGTTGTCGCCATGCAACAGCATCCTCTCTGCATAGATCCTTATCTGGGGGTGGGTACTTCAGTCTGACCCCTTTATAATAATTTAGGATATCTGAGTAGCCCATGGGTATTGACTCGGGTTTCTCGAGGCTGGATGTGTCGCACACCAGGTTGGTATGCCCTCGAGCTATCCTATCCGCCTCTTGGTTCCCTGTTATGCCAGTGTGCCCTGGTACCCAGATTATGGTATGCTGAACTTTGTTTCCCGGGTCGCATGAGCAGAGTATGTGGCGTGCTCTGCGGCGAATTCTGCCGTTTGTATAATTACGGCATGCTGCTTGAGAGTCTTTTATTATTGTTTGGGACCTGCCAGATCGATAGCCCTCCAGCGCTGCCAGAGCCACAGCTGCCTCTTCGGCCTCGACTACCGTGCGGTCCTGTAGTGATGCGCTGGTGATCTCCTTGAGGTCCGAATTAACCACCGACGCCACTGCTCTGCTGTTTTGTCTTCCGTCTTTGACGAACGTTGCCGCGTCCGTATAACTTGTGTTGTCCTTGTTCGCCAAGGTTCTCAGCACGTACTCCGCTCTTGCTTCTCTACGCGCCTTGTGCAGGTTCCGGTCCATATTCTTGGGTATCGGTGCGACTCGCAGTGTACTGCGATACTTGTCCGGAATGGCCTCGGTACGTTCGATCTCTTGTATCATGTTGCCGCCGCCGTATCTTCGCAGGAGCACCCTTCCCGTGGGGGTCTGCATCAACCTATGTGCCTGAGAGCATAGTAGTGCTTCTCTTAGTTCACTGAAGGCATTGTGCAGTCCCAGGGCCAGCAGTTTCTCGGTCGATGTGCACTGCGGCAGGTGAGGCGCAGTTTTGTACGCCTTTCGCAGTATGGCGTCCGCTTGTTCTTCTTCTTGCTTGATGCATTTGTGGTAGGGAAGGCTATACACCCCTCTGCTAACCACGAGGCTCCTGACTAGCCTGAGTGTGTCGCTCTCCTTCATACCGTGTCTCTTGCTAGATACTCTGTTGATTATACGGGCTACCTGCATGGTGGCAGTCTTCAGCAGTGTCAGAGTATGATTGCACCGTTCATTGGACTGAAGCCACATCCCCAGGATCCGAATGGTGGTCTTCTCCGGAATGCGTTGTCCCGCGAGGTATACGTTGAGGCTGAGCTCATCGCTTGTAGGGACCGTTCGATTTTGTTTGCCTAGCCACACCCTTAGGAGCTCGGACTTCTCCGTCGAGCAGGCGAGGCCCTTGGCCCTAAAGTAGGTCTCTACGCAGGTGGCCGCTTTTTGCAGGCACTCTTCTTTTTCGCTGAGCGATCCCTGGTTCACCCATACCGTGATGTCGTCAGCGTACATGGCGTGCCGTATGCCTTCAAATTGTTCGAGTTGTCTTGCTAGCCCGATCATTGCGACGTTGAAGAGGATGGGGGAGATGACCGACCCTTGAGGAGTTCCCTTGTTTGGGGTGCGAAACTTCTCTGATCTGACTGCTCCCAGGCCGATTGTTGCTGTCCGGTTAGAGAGGAAGGCCTTGACGTAGCCATGAATCCTTCTGCCACAGTTCAGGCTATCCATTCCTGTGAGGATGGCTTCGTGGCTGACATTGTCGAAGGCTCCTTTAATGTCCAGTGCCATGATGACGTGTTCGCTGTTCCGTGAGACGTTGCTGAGCACCTCCTCCTTGAGCTGGAGGAGCACGTCTTGCGTCGATAATTTAGCGCGGCATCCAAACATGCTGGGGGGGGGGGTACAGCTCGTTGTCCTCCACAGGATTTTGTAGCCTCATTGTAACCACCCGCTCATACAGCTTGCCTAAGCATGACGTGAGAGAGATTGGTCTAAGATTTTCTACTTGCAGTTTTTTGCCAGGTTTTGGAATCATCACTACCTCCGAATGCTTCCACTCCTCGGGTACTGTCTCCTCCGCCCAGTGCTTGTTGAGATAGTCAGTAAGTTCGACTACCAGCTCATCACTGAGGTTGCGAATCAGCGCGTTCTTTATCTTGTCTGCGCCTGCAGCCGTATTCCTAGTGGTATTTCTTATTGCTGCGTATACTTCCTCTTTGGTTATAGGCCTGTACAGATCAGAATTTTCTTTCCCCTTGTAGCACTCCGTGTAGGCTGCTGGGTCACCGTCCCCGAAGCACTTGTGCCTTACTCTTTTTATGAGCTCATACTCTGAGCCATGAAACTGGTGAACCAGCCTCTGTATGGCCTTGTTGTCCTGCGACTTGGTTTTAGTCGGGTCCAGGAGTGCTTTGAGTATGCTCCGCGTTCGGGCAGTACTCAGGGTTCCGCTTAAGGAATTGCTAAATTGCTGCCAATTTGCTCTCGCCAATTGTTCCGCATAGTCTTCTGTCTTTTGCGTAATTTCCGCAATCTTCAGCTTTAGCTTCCTATTAAACTTCTGTCTCCTCCACCTTTTGGTCAGGCTCTGTCTTGCCTCCCATAGCCGAAGCAGTCTAGAGTCAACCTCCGGTATTTGCTCTGTGCGGTCAATCTCCTTGGTGTACTCACTTTGCCTTTCCTTCAGCATATTCCGCCATTCCTCGATTGACAGTATCGCACCCAGCGGATGTCCATCACAGGCTTCTCTAAAGGCATCCCAATCCGTTATTTTTGCTGTAGCTATCCGACGCTTTACGTGAGCCATTCCGATTTGCGTCTTGATGATGTAATGATCACTACCCAGGCTTCCCAGCATATTTTCCCAGACCGCCTGTCTCGCTCTTCTTACGAAGGTGCGGTCAGGGCTGGTGTCCTCCTGGACGCTGTTTCCCATCCTGGTGGGGACCTCTGGGTCCGTTAGGAGTTGGCAGTTTATGTTATTAGCCGCCTCCTTGACTGTCGTACCCTTTTTATCGGTGGTCTTGTATCCCCAGCTAGGATCCTTGGCGTTGAAGTCTCCAACGATTACGAGCGTGTTGTTTTTAGCCAACCTGCTGACACCGTGGAAGAGATGCGTCAATTTGCCCTTCTTCTGCTTGTAGTCAAATTCATAGCTCCAGTGTGCAGTAGCCTTTGTGTCTTACACTGTGATCCGTTAAATTAGAAGCGACATACCTTTGCAGAGCAGTAATTCGCATTTGTAGAAGCACCAGTGTCTTGCAAAATTTTGTGGCCGACTGTATTGTCGAGGGTGGCAAGGGATTTGAATGGTCTGACGGGATTCGGAAATTTGCGCAGCAAGAGTGCATTTGGCTGATGGAGTAAAATTGGAGATTCGCCCTGCCGTGGACATAGTGAGCCGATGAGGATAAGATGACGACGGTGATGATTATGACGACCATGATGACACAACCGAAGCACTTTTATTTAATAGCCCACCGCTATAAAAGGCCAGGCGTGCCATCAATCACCACAGCCCACTGGTGGACGCGACAACACGGCACCGCAGGGCTCCTCTCCTTGCCAGCAGCCTCGGCCGAGCGGCGAAGGCGGGCGGTGAGGAGGCGGGGCCGCGCAAGCGGAGTGCGAGGGGCAGAAGTGTTCAACCGTGGTTATCGCAGTGCGGGAAGAGGCGCGGTGGCGTGGTTTCCGAGCTCGTTCGGTCGAGTTACTGAGATCGATGGCGTCGCTTGCTCCTGTTTGCTGATGGAGTTCCTGTGTCAGCGCGCTGGGCAATACTTCATCATTATCAGACAGTGCACACCGACTCGGCCCGCGCCGTTGCCGCTGTCCCCTCGCTGGCAGTGGCCGCCTTCGACGCCTCTCTGTATCTGTTTGTGCGCGCACCGAGATCAGCGCCGTAACTCTTAAAATAACAACAGCAGGGAGAAGGAACTCTGCGTTTAATTGACGCGAATGTCCCATTAGCCTAAACAGGCCTGTAAGGAGCCCGAGAGCTAGAGAGGAACAAACAGCACTTTAACTTGCCTTCCTTTTGGTGCTAATGAACACACAAACGCGAGCGCACGCGCAAACGCATGATATCTAGCTCTTTTTCGTAACGTTCTCGAAGTAAGGTAAATCAGGCATTTCTGTAGGACTGTTTTAGAAAAGAAACTTCGTATTCTGCCGCATATTTACTCTACGGCGGCTACTTTATGTGATGCACAGATAGCATTAGTGCTCTTTCGATGTTTTTCATGTCATAACATCTTGCCATAAGCACAGCTCCTTGGCAAAACCATAGATTGTTATAATTATGCCCTGAGTAACCTTTCCTTGGCTCTTTGTAAATCCACTTGTAAGTCGTCCCGTATTTCTGCAGTTTATGCACCTATCTCTGTCTTTCTCGCTTTCGCGCTGTCTCGTTCTTCATCCGACTACGCCTGTGCGACTGCACGTGAGAACATTTACACTTCAATGGCTACGATAGGAACTAGATAAATTAATTCCACCATTTTCAGCCATTGAAATTCTAATCATTGTGTACAGTTTCACCTCTTAGTCAAGACACTGTGTTCCGGTACGTTCATTACTAGTAGCTTAAGACCAAGTCACACAAGGTCGAGAAAAAAAACACGGAAGGGGGGGGGGGCGAGGGGGGTAGCAGAGGTGACAAGAGTGACATATCTACACGCATAATAAGGCATCCGGAACCGAGCGCCTTGCATTTCTTGTGGGGACGCTGATGATGCAACAATACTCTGCTTCTGTTCTTTTCACATTATTTCCCGCGATCCCTTGTCTCTCACCCCACTCGACCCCACTTCTACCTTCCCTCGTGTGACCTGGCTTTCTCGTTACTTCCTCTACTTCCACCTTCCACAAGAGAACAGCGTGCCTCTTGTGCTGCTTCCTTCATGTTCATTCTTGAAAGTGATGGTAATATTTAGTAAAGCCTATACTTTTACTCCACCCGCTAGAGAAATTACCCGCTGCACATTTTCCACATTAAGGCCACCATTATTGTCAGTTCAACCTTGGTGTCTTTTTCGGTGAAACTTGTGGTCGCAGAAAACAGTGCTGTGCATGCTTATGTGCGACTAGGTGTACGTCATTTCTGTGTGTGATTTATACTGTGTGTGATAGCTAAGAGCCTTAGCGATAATGTATCGGTGGAAAACGACGTTTCGGCGCCCGTTTCCAGATCCCGGCTTCAGATGCGCTTTTTATTCGTGTCCGGTTAATCCCCCTGCCTTTCTCATCTCCTCTTACCTCTCTCTCTCTCTCTCTCTCTCTCTCTCTCTCTCTCTCTATATATATATATATATATATATATATATATATATATATATATATATATATATATATATATATATATATATATATATATATATCCCTCTCTCTTATTCGTCTCCAGTTCAGTGAGTAACGTATCTGACAAAGACTCAAACTAGATGCACCTTAGGGGAACTGAACGAGATATCGCCTTCGCTAAATATGCTCTGTGCCACCTAGCGGAGTTAACATCATAAGTTCATAGTTCAAAGTTCATAACAGATCATAAGTTGCAACAAGAAGTTGGTTAATGTTTGCGGTAACGAAAAGGGGTTGAAGCTGGTAGTTAGGTGACAGTGAGTGGATGGTGAAGGATCACGGCTGGCTGCGGCACTCCGGAAAATACAGAGACATGATAGATGGCAGCACCAGCGCTCAAATAAGAGCCGTTGCTACGTGCGTCTTGCCTTCTCCGTGTTTCGTGCTTTTTTTTCATTTGATTTATATTATTTTATTACCAACAATTTCTAATGATAGGGGTATTGCATAAGGGTGAGAGCATAAGTTATCATGGTCAGCAGCAGCAGCAGCCTACTTTTATGTCTGTTGCAGGTGATACGGCATAATTTATACAGATATGTTAATAAAGTATACACAAGCGATACCGGTATAGTGAAGTCGTAATATGAACATAAGTACCAAACAGGGGTGCGATCGGAGATGGTTGTTAGGCGCGTTCGTTCGGTTACCGGCGCGCGCGATTGGCCTACTCCGCGCCGACATCGCCAGCCGCGGGGCGCGGCCACGTTTTTGATGACGTCAAAATGACGACACGCTCCTGTCAATCATCCTACCACCGAGAATTTCGTCTGCTAGGCGCCGAACCCGGCGGGAGTTGAGAAGTTTGGAGCGATCATCGCTCGTTACGAGACCGGCTTCGCATGGCGCGTCTGGTGGATTAGATCCAAACGGTGGCTTGGGCAGTTGATTAGCACGTTCGAATCCAATCCATAGTTTAATTCGAGAAAAATGGCGCTTACGTGGGGAATTTCGGTGTTGGGAACTTCGTTGGGAACTCCGCTGGCATTGCTCGAGTACGAAGGAGAGCGGGCGGCATTGCGGAACGCGTTTGAAGAAATGGCAGAAAGCGAATTCCGGCGTCGCTTTCGTTTCTCGAAACAAATAGTGCGTTGGTTGTACGGCGAAGTCGACCCCATCATCGGTGCCAGCGAGCCAATGGAATGTTGGTGCTGCCTCTTGAAAAGTGCGCCACTGCTCCCATCGTTTCTTCTTTCTTTCTTTGTTCTCGCTGTGCGCGACACCACCTAGAGACGACGCAGAGAAACTAACAGTTATAAATTGTAGTATTCACACTTACTACTATTTGAAAACGTGTTTAAGCTCGAGAAGACAAAATTTAGATAAATATTTCATTCATTGGAAGACGAGAAAATTTCGTTTTGTAGTATACTGTCTGCAAGCAGACGACAAACGAGGGAAGTAAACTTCCGGGGAGTTCACCGCTTGCCGATTGGCTGCTTTCTCCATCCCGTTCTCAGAAATTTTGCATGCTGCCACTTGGTGACGTTGCAGCAACCGAACAGAACGCGTATTCTCCGATCGCGCCGCAGGTTATGCACGTATATACAGCAATAAAATAGATGCTGAAGAACGCAAGTGGTTACATAAAGCGTTAAAAATGCCCTTTAGGAGCTGATAGTAACAATGTTCCGGAAAGGACGTTGCAGTCACTGGCTGCTCTAAAAAAAATTATGCTGAAGATGTCATCGCATGGACACGCGTGGACGGGCAACTTAAAAGGGATGACTAATGCGATTAGTCAGCGACAAGATATACCTGATGGAGCTCAGATGTAAGGCGCGCGATTAGGTGACGAATAGCAGAACTTGCGGAACAGTGCCAGACTAGACGATGGGAACGAAGTGGAAGGTCGGACTGTGCGTTTACCAACGTAACACTTATACGGATAGAAGGAGTGAGATGAATTCTTAACTGACTGAAGTGCATTTATTAAGCAAGCTTTGTGTGTATCGGTTATGGCAGATGTGTACTCTAGTTTTGTTCTTCCAAATGATGGGAGCGCGAGCAGTTTTGCGTGTGGTGGTGCATGGTGTAAATGACGTTTTAGGAAGCCAGGCATTTCGTTAGCTGATAAATATATGCTACTTACGTGAGGATGCTAATACACATTATTAGAGAAGATAACACCGAGATATTTAAAAGAGTTTACTAGTTATACGTTGAATTTCAGAATTTATTTATTGATGAATATACAGAAATATTACATGTGTGTAGTATACATAAGGAGGTTCCATAGTCGTAGGCTGTATCGGGACCTCCTGTTAAAGACACTTTTAATGGTATACAATGTTTAAAGAAACAGTAGCACAGGTGAGAGCTAAGAGCGGTATAGAAACATGTTTATAGCATATGAACAATAATAACACTTGTTAACAACATGGCAGTATAAAAAACAGAATAAAATTAGAAAAACACGGACACTATCAGTAATTTAAGAGACACAGAGAGAGAGCAGTTTGGATCAGAGAGCAAACGGGTATAGCCGGTATCAAAATTGATATTAAGATAAAAAGTGGAGCTGGGCAAGTCATGTAATGCGCAGTTTAGATAACCGGTGGACCATTAAGGTTACAGAATCGGTGCCAAGAGAAGGGAAGCGCAGTCGAGGACGGCAGAAGAAAAGGCGGGGCGATGAAAGTAGGAATTTCGCGGGCGCTAGTTGGTATCGTTTGGCGCACGACAGGGGTAATTGGATATCGCCGGGAGAAGCCTTCGTCCTGCAGTGGACATAAAATAGGCTGCTGATTATTATTATTATTATTATTATTATTAGTAGTAGTAGTAGTAGTAGTAGTAGTAGTAGTAGTAGTAGTAGTAGTAGTAGTAGTAGTAGTAGTAGTAGTAGTAGTAGTAGTAAGTATTACTTCTATCTTAAGTTGGTCAAAATACCTTGCATTTTTTATTATGGGTGATAAAGTATATTACAAAGCGATATCGAGGAAAATTCCGCAGTCTGTTTACCATAGTTAGATTTAGGTAGAAGAAAATTACTATTAAGTGCAAATCTAGTGCGACTGTGAGCTATCAGGTCACAAGGTAAGAAGCCGATCGATAGTAGTTCCTTAGTCATATAATTCTACCATAAAATCTCTAGATTACATTTGGTGAGTTCTGAAATGCTTAGGATGTTGTTTTCATGTAGTAGTGATTTTCCATTTGCAAAGCGTGAACTGCTTGAAATAATTATTATGGACTGGTTCTGGATTACCTGGAGGATGCCAAGTGAGTGTTAGAAGTGTCACCCTAGCTTATAATGCCGTAGTTAATATGAGAGGGAACGAATGAATGATATAGCGAGATTAATGCGTCATGTGCAACGTAGGGGCGAATCTTAATTAGAACGCGAATACCGCATGTTATTTCCTTTTTTATTTGAGAAATGTGATCTACAGTAAAGAGAAATACCAAGGAAATATGAGTATGTTCTGGGAAATATAGCGTGTGAACCAAAAGTTAAAGAAGGGAAGGATGCCGAATCTTGATGTCAGGAAAATACAACCAATTTAGTCTTGGTAGCAATGATAGATAATAAGTTAGCATTGCACCAACTTCAAACATTTTCTAGATCAGCATTTAGCTTGTTAATAAGAAGGGGCATGTTTTTATGAGACGCAAATATGGTAGTATCATCAGCGTACAAATAGCACTCATTATACGACAAACAGCTACATCATTAATTAAAATGAAAAACGGTAGCGGTCCAAAGATGGATCCTTGAGGGGCACCAATGTTAATCGTTTGTTGTCTGGAATAGACATTAGACACAGACACAACCTATATACTCTGTTAGAAAATTAGCTTTTTAATAGGGAGAGAGCAGGATCAACTACACTGATAGCCTCAAGCTTAGCAAAAAGGATACGATGGTTTAAGCAGTCGAACGCCTTTGTTAGATCGATGAAAACGGAACCTTCGAATACACCTTCGTCAATTATTTTTTAATTGATCAATTAGATGTACGAGTGCCAGATCTGTGGAGTAATGATTACGAAAGTCAAATTGGCTTTCGTATTGGATCAGCAATTATCAGCAATCAGCAAGTCAGCAATTGTGTAAGAAAAGGCAGGAGGACTGTGACGATGAGTAAAAGACGCAGTTTCACATTTAACATAGGGTTAGACGCCATTACCCAATGTTCACTCCGTTCCTGTGCACGATTAATATCTGCTTGAAAGGCGAATTGGCCAGAAGATAGAACGTTAGATCACACAATCATCGGCGAACATACGAAAGATACAGAGCGAAGTCGGTAGTATAAACTAGGAAAAGAGTAGGACCAAGAACAAAATCTTGTGGTGTCATCTACCAGATACCTACAACCTGTGCCGCTTGCTACATCGGCCAGACTGGGCGATGCCTTAATGATAGGCTAAGAGAGCATAATAGCCACCTAAGCAAAGCGCAGGCCAATGACTTTCTTGCACAGCATTGCAAAAGATGCCTCGGCCGGCCTCTCTTTAAAGATACAGCGAGTCTAGCAGAAAGCCTTCACGAGATGACCAGGCTCATCGTTGAAGTATATCACATCGCCACCTTCAGCGGCTCTAGTTTCAGCAAACCATCCATCTCATTATCACGAAACGAGGCGAAATTTATGTGCTTGGCATGATTCGTTCAAAAAGATTTCCTATCCTGCAGCGAGAGACGCTATCAGGTTGCTCGGAGCACGTGTTCTAATGCACACGGGGAAAGGTGTATATGTATGCTGTGATACCGCAATAAATAATCGTTGAAAGTTATCGCCAAACGTGTGTGTCGCCTGCGTTCTTCTCTCGTCCTGTTTCTGACTCGCTACCCTCTTTGCCTCCATCATGATATACCAACAAGCGCAACGTGCAACTTCAGTCAACTTGTGGGACATCTGACGCTACCGGGAGAGAAATGTTTGATCACCTATAACGATACACCAGAAGCGTTTCGTTACAAATTCTCTAGCGAGGGTCTCGAATCCTGCATCATTAATGCCTTCGGGTAGCATGTGTGGGTTTACTGACCAGATACCTTCACCCAAAAAGATCACGTACTCGTGACGCCTGGGGCAGGAAGGATGTTCCACAGCCGCTGCCATGGTTTGTGAGTGGTGGCGCTGGCTAACACTCGCAAGGGTAGCTCTAGTAGCAACACATAAATACCCCGGAAAGTGGATAGGAAAACGGTGCCGCGGTAGCTCAATCGCTTAGAGCATCGCACGCGTAATGCGAAGACGTGGGATCATTCCCCACCTGCGGCAAGTTGTTTTTTCATCCACTTTCATTGCGATTAACTTATCAGTTGTTTCATTCAATTAGTAAGCAGAAATAACTTCCCCTATGTTTCGCTTCGTGTCTTTGCTGGCCTTCTCATGATATGATTAATATAAACATCGAGCCCCTCGGTTAACCCCCTTTCTTCTCGTTCTTATCTAATTCAGCGCAATAAGGTGTAGACATCAGACCTTGGTGATGATTTCGCTTAGTCCAGAAAAACGGCATCCGTTTGAAGGTATCGATCAAGTTTGGAATGTATATGGCGCGCGTAAATCGCCAGTTGCGTTTCGCAGGACGCACCCTTGCGAAAGTCATGCTCGGATGCATGAAAAAAATATATTTGACTCTAAGTAGACACTTTAAGAGTGAATGGCATATCCCATGATTTTGAAGCGCTCTCTTGTTAGGGATGTGGGGCGGTAATGTAAGTATTTGGCTCTTTCGGTCACCTTACTTTAAGGCAGGCATGGACAGATGTTTCGATCAAAGCAGTCCCTGTGTAGCCCAGTGGCCGTGGCGTCGGGCTATACGGTGCTGGCGGTCGCGGGATGGAATCCCGGCCGCATTTCGGTGCAGGCGATGTGGGGAGACGTTCGGTTACCCAGGCTTAGGTGGGCGTTAAAAACGCCAGGCGGTCAAAATTAATCCGGAGCACCCCACTACGGCGTGCCCCATAATGAGATCGTGGTTTTGGCACACTTAGAACCAGAGAACTTAATCTTTAATTATTAGATATATTTCGGTAGTTTTAACACCGTGGTCGGTAGAAGGCCGAGGTTTGTGTTTGTGTTAAACAGTGACGATTTCGCAGTAAATGTGACCCATGATCTAATCCGCGGTCACCACAGAGGAAAGAGTTGTTCATGAGCTCACTCGACACAGCGCCCTACCTCATCGAGGAGGGAAGTGCAACCGACGGTGGTCTGTGATATATATATATATATATATATATATATATATATATATATATATATATATATATATTACAACTGCTGCTGTATGCTGTTGATATAAATCACAGGATCGATCACAGGATCGGCGGCCGGTATAGTTCAAAGAATAGAAGCACGTAGGAAAAATAACACGATTTTGCTGATGGATACCATGCTAATTCAATTATATATATATATATATATATATATATATATATATATATATATATATATATATATATATATATATATATATACGTGGCTTCAGCCACAGGACGAAGCATTCCAAGGGAATGCGAGGTTTAGCATTGTGCTCAAACTCCTCAGTATGCACGGGGGTGGCGTGTTGCCAGCGAGACAGCACACTAGGCAACTTGTGCTGCGCAGCGCAAATATCGCCCTGGCAGCCACGAGGCGTCGCACACAACGCCCCTGAATCCTCAGTGGTGCGGGAGATGAGACAGAAGGAAAACCGTGAACGCTCGTAGCTGGAAGTGTGCCATCCGTTTCACTTGGGCCCCTCAGTGTGCACATCGGTGTGTTGGTGTGGCTGCTCAGCTGGCGCGTTGATGCTTGTGCGCACAGCGCCCATGCCAAACGCTGCCGTGCTGCGTCAGGGTGCGACCACTTGGCTTCGTCGTTTTCGCAGCCAAAGAAGGCAACTGCGCGCCTGTCGTGCCTCTGCAGTCCTTCGAGCCTGCCGCGCGCGGGCCGCATGTGTGCTGCCGGCACCGTGAAAGCACCGCGGCGAAGACGGCTGAGCCTCTAGTGCCCATGCACTTGCAGTCGCAATAGTAAACCGTGGCCGAAAATACGGGTTAATGACCAGCAGGGAGATTACCTTCTGGAGTAATTCAGGCTCCGCCCGAAAGCAACCGTGCATATGTTCTTTCGTCTGTGGCGCCCTCTGCACACTTTGAACCCACTTAACCCCCTAAGCAATGTCAATAAGCGCTGTAGCTGGTTGCGCAGCCGTTTCATTTTCGTAAAAAAAAATAGTTTGTAGTCGTTTTGGTCGATTAAGTACCTGCAACGCGCGACATTTCATCTAAATTGAACAGCACAAATTACTGTTTCACGTAGCCTCGAAGGTTACGTGAGGCTGATATCGTGACAACAACCCTGCACTGGTGGAAGTATGCAGTCCCGCTCAGCGGTGGGCAAAGCCCTTGACTGAAAGCCGAGTAAATAAAGGCTGTCTGCTCGTCAGAACTTCTTGCCCTATTTAATTCCCACGCAGCTACACAGTAAACACTCGAATACATTTAAGGGTGTAAACAGTTTGTTGCCAGACGAGCACATTTGTGAGACCAACCCCCATAATGACAAAATTTGGCAAAATTATAGGAGCTAAATGAAAAAAAGAATAGACTTCGCATACAAGGAGTCGTTTCCCCACTTTATAATTCCCGCAACGTATACTGAATCAAAGGACAAATAATTGACCCTCAAATAGGTCGCGCAGCAAATGCCGAACCCACGAACTTCAGGCGGAAGCCGGACACTCTATATCCGCTACGACGTAAAGTACTGACGTTGGAGCTCTTCAGATGTCGGTAATTGTCCTGTAGCTTGCGTGATGTTTCCTTACAGCTCCCGCACTGTCTCAGTCTAGAAGGCATAAGTGGCCAGAATTGTAATATACTAGATTCTCGGTGAGCGATGGCACTTGGATGACTCCTCAATACCAGACTTATCATCGCGATGGATAATTCGTTGTGTTGTTCGTTCCGTTGAGTCAGTCGGTACATGATTTTAAGAACTAAAGAAGAGCGAGAGACATCCAGTTTTTAGGCATGAAATGCTTTTAGCTCCTATTGTCGGCGACATCAAGAGACATTGAGCACAAATCCTGAGACGTTATCCGGGCACCCATGACGAGAATGGAACGAGAACATCGGGCACCGTTGCTAGAGCAAAATGAGATCATCCGGGGAACCAGTCAAATCTTAAGAAAGTGCGCCCTTTGGTCCCCCAACCCTTACTGTAGGACCGCAAATATACGCTGGTTACAGCCCAAACAAGTTACAAAAAATATTGCTTCGAAGTTCTTCCTGTTTTCTTACAGCTCCTGCACTGCGTCACTCAAGCTATAACTTCTAGTACGCTGAAGCTTTATTTGTTATTTCCATTAGCGACGTTGAAAAGGCAGATACAGGGCACTCTGCAGTCGAATGTCATCTTTTCGCGGCAGGGTTTCTTGTTCTCTTGGAACCCGAGTGGTCTATGGACGCGCCGCAGATGGCCGTTTGGCCGAGACGAGACTTGCTAGGCGGTTCTGTCTGTGACACTGTTGCGTCCATTTGGACCAGTGCACAGTATGGCATCGTGTAGTGTGGTCCGGTGTCATGTGCCGTTGCGAACGTGTACAGCACCCATTTTGAGATTGTGGCTAGTATCATCTGCAAGCAATCTGCTTTGCCGGCAGCCATTTCATGCTTGCATCTGCTGTCGATTACGGGAGAGCCAGCATTTTTTGTGCTGTTTGCGTTCTTTACAGAAAATGTAAAAAAAAACGCATCGAGGAAGCCTGTGCGGCTTACGAAGAAAAAGAAACTGTCGTGCAATCTGATAAGTGCACTAACATGCAAAGCATTCGTTAATATGATTGTTATCTAACATACAAATAGGTATTGATAAAAAAAAACTGTTTCTACCCCCGAGCTGCTACACTTCATAAAAATCTTGGATAAGTCGACGAAAATACATCAGTACTTCAGGCAAGGCAGCAAGTGCATTCGTTGCGCTTGAAACCTGGTCTTAGCACCTTCACAGTTGCAAGGAGAGGTTCCAGCGGCAGCGCTTATGAGTTCAAGAACACGCCTCTTATAAGGTGCACTGAAACAGCCTGAAATTTGTATCCTTGAAGGGTCCAATGACATGCACAGATAAAAAACACCCATTAAACGCTCTTATTTGTGTTTCCGGTTTCACCACTCCATTACATTATCTGTTTACTGTGCCTCAGCGCTACCAATCCTCTACAATCTTCACAACCACATTAATCGACCAATCATACCTTCGCGTTCATCAACCAAATTCATCTGGTCAGGGCCGAGTGGTTTAAGCGTGTCTCGCGTCCTCATCGTTTCCGTCGGCAGGTTTCACCGCACGAAGGCCTCCTCTTCCGCGGTTGCAACAAAGTAGCGCCACCCAACAACGTATTTCTTTTCCTCGCTCGCCGAGAAACCGAGCAGCGGCGGTGCTGCGGAGCCGTGGCTTCGGGAGTGCGTATGGGCGCGTCCGATGCGGGCGTTTACCCGTGATAAATCTCATTTCCCGCCGGCGGTTACCGCAGGCCGTAAACACGCGCCGAGGCGGAAGTATTCCGGCTGCCGCCACCGGGCTTGCATGCTGCGATCGAACGCACCTCGCGGCCCGGTGGCGCCCTTTTATCGTGCTCCGCCAGGTGGCCGCACCGTCGCGCACAGCTCGGCCCGTCGGCGCAAGCGGAAAGGTGCGAACGCCAGGGCGGGACCTCGTCGTAGCGAGGAAGCGCCCGAATGCTTCCGCCACGCTCGGAAACGCTCGCTCTGGGGACCACAGTGTTTAGAATACACATCGGTGTCTCTGTGGCGCACGTTCCCAACACTACTGAAGAGCAAGCGCACTTTCTTCAGAGGCTGCCCTTTTCGGTGATTCAACGCGGGCAAGTTGGTCTCAGCGCAAATATCGAACATGAAGTTCTGCTATAGCTTTGAGAAAGCCGCCAGGGTATCATCGAACCTCGCACATCACGATTCACAGTATTTTCCCATGATGATGATGTAACCAGTGCAAGAGGGAACACATAACACAAGAAAGGCGACAAGAACAAGCGTTGACTTCCAACTGACGTTCATTACAAAAAAGCCATGAACGTATAACCTTGCGCACTCGATCACAACCAGATATAACTGCGCAAGTTAACATGCGCACCACAAATCAACAAGGGCGTGCCAAGGCCTAAGGTGGTCCCAGCGTAACCCGCGCGTTGTGAGGAGCGTTACGTGGGACAGACGAGCAGGTGCTTAAATGTGAGGTTGCAGGAGCATAATCAGAAAGTGCAAGAGGAGAGAGAATGTTTCCTCGGAATACATTGCTCTCAGTGCAAATGTCATCCACTCTTTCAAAAAACGGAAATACTAGCAATAAATGCGCATGATAACACAAGACTTATCATTGAGGCGGCGGCTATTGCATGAGGCAACTGCCTTACTAAACCGTCCATGGCGTTGACTGATAACGAATTTACTTACTTGGGGTCTGTACGCGGGGGGCCGCATTAGGCCTTGGCGCGCTCTTTTTGAATTCTGGTGCTCAAGTTAACTTGCACAATTATATCTGGTTGCGATCAACTGCGGGAGGTTATATATTCATGAGTTTTTGTAACAAACAACAGTTGGAAGTCAGCGCTTGTCGCCTTTCTTGTGTTCTGCGCCTCCCCTTCAGCTGGTGTCATCATCATAGTATACCAACTAGCCCTGTCTCACACCTTGCTTCAGTTTTTCCAAAGAAAAGGTCTCGCGCGGCGAAATTTATACGAAGCGCCGAATTATTCCCAGTATATATAGCGCTTCTTGGTGGCCGCCGCAATCGTCATTCACACTAATATGACTTCGTAACCTGGCACATCACGCAACTTGCTGTTCTGCATAATCGTGAATATGAAAGGCGCCACGGGTTGTAGAATACCCAAAGCCAAGATCGGTATTCGCTTTCTTTTTTTCAACTTGTCCCCATCCCGTTTCGCATGGGAAAATTTAGCGAGTGTAAACGCGCATCCGGTAAAATATGCCGATCAATGAGAGATTTACGCCCTTGTACCAGTGTGTTGTGAAATTAACCGAGTTACCTGTTTAATTCCTTCACCTGGAGCGCAACATTAAAACGTGAGTGCGAAAAAAAGTGGGGAAAGCAGAAGACTAGATAACACTTGCTTGCATTTCATGATTCACCAGTATGAGAAAACGGATTATTTATCATGTGTTTGCAGTATGTTTAGCTGTGGGCTATCTTACTAAGCCAAATTAAACGCAATTGCGTATAACAGGCATTCCAGGTGTTTCTGTTCTTTACTCCTTCTTCTTCTTTTCGTTTTTCTTGTGTCTCACGCATCGATTGTAACACAGCTTTTATTTCTTATAACTTGGGTGATGGGCAATGGCAGCTCTAAGGTGAAGCATATGCGCACTTTTGTGAATCACTACGAAGACAGTGGAAATACTTTCTTGGCTCGTGGTGGTTGTGCATCAGGGTACAAATCTGCGATGTGTAAACAGGGGTGAACTGATGGGCTTTGCAACTACATTGTAGCGGCCACCACGCAGTAAGTTCACCGCACCGCGAGGGCTTAGCGCAAGCATTTAGTGCGCGAGCATTCGGTGCAAGCATCGTAGAGCTATGCGCGTCTCCCAGGTTGTCCCGAGTGAGTTGTGGAATTTTATTACTGAATTTACGCGCACAGCTAGGCTGCCTTTTGGTAAGCTACAATATCGTCTGTGTTACCTGCCATGACTGTTCTGCAGGTGGCCAGAATAGCATGAAAGTCTATGTATAGCTAAGCCAGATTGTTTTTTCTTTCTCTTGAATGAGGGGAATTACTGCCAATTGAATCCCGAGACAAGAACCAGAAAGTATAAATATATTACAAGATTTTAGCGGCGTAGGATGGAAGGAGCATACTATCAGGGAAGAGATCTTAATGTTCTGAACCGCGATTTCGCACTCGTTTTATTAGATAAGTGCATAAAAAATTTTCTCACTCGCCATTCACTGACCACTTCGCGTGCGGCCAGTGCTCAGCAGACAGGTGGATAGCCCAATCACTCACTAAGACCGGGAAATTTAATACAATAACTGTGCTCTCTAATGCGAGAGATTGCATAATGCGAAATATTCATAGCGCTTCTTATTTACGCCACCGATACTGCCAACTGAAACGTTTCATGACTTCAACTAACTCTTTTCCTATCCACTTAGTTTCGTCGTCCAGAAGATTCACACTTAGCGTATACACTGCGGCTGGAGTATGCCTTAAAAGAAGTCACAGTTTCGCCCCAAAGGCCAAGCATCGATCGCGATAGCAAATTAGTAGACACCTTTACGAAGTAATCATAGTAGGTTTATCGGCTGCATGTACTTGCAAACATTCCCTTACTAACTAAATTAACAAGCGTCGTGTCACGCGCCCACAAGAAAACGTGGACGCATCTCGCTCGATGGCCGTGCACGCTTGATCACTGCCAAAACGCTGGAGTGAGAAAGCGAGGCAGCAGCAGTGAACGAATTGACCTTCGTGCTGCCTCTCGCTTCAACTCGAACTAAACTGCGCGAACACAGCGCACACGACGCTATCGGTACTCGGCGCGCATTGTCCCCAGCTCAGATCGATTTCAATATAGGGCGCGCGCGGCGGCGCCATAAGAAGCCCAAGTAAAACTTTTGCTTGGGCTAGTTGGTTCATGCTTGAATTAGTAAAGGCAAGGCGCAGAAGACCAGGACTCAAGAAGAACACAAACGACAGGATCGGCGCCTGAGCAGCCGCCGCCAGCGCACAACGCCTCCCCCCGACCGCGGCGCCTGAGGCGCGATGGAAGACGGCGCGTTTCCTCGCCGCTTTCCTTCTTCGTGCGAGCGAGATATAGACACCATCGTCGGCGCACCCTTGCACGCTTTCATTCGCACACACAGTATACGGCGCGCGACGACGATTTTATCCCCGTTGGATTTCATACAGAACCTACACAGCGATGCCGACGGCAGAAATGCGCCTGGAGTGTCTATATAAGTGCTATCACAATAACAAGCATAGTGTCACACCCGCACAGGCAAACAAACACATCTCACTTGATGAGAGCGAACACTCGCTGTAAGAACTCTGGCGTGAGGAAGAGCGGCAGCAGCAGCGAGCGAATTGACCTTCGCCTTGCCTCTGGCTTCAGCGTGAATTAAGCGGCGAGAACACAGTGCAGACGAAGCTATCAGCCCTAGGTGCATCTGGACTCTGTGCTCATCGCAAATATATTTCCCATGGGGCCAGCACGGCCTCGCTCAGTCGCGCCATAGGCAGCCGCCGTCGAAGTAGCGCCTACCCAACCCCCCTCCCAGTGCGTTGCTAACGGGTAGAAGACGGCGCGCTTCCTTCCCGCCTAACTCCGTTGCGCGCGCAAGACAAAGTCACCAACCTCGGTTCAACCTCGTACGCTTTTACTCGCACCTACAGTGTGCGGCACGTTGCCACGGTGTTATTTCACTGGGATAATATACGGAATCTCACGGCGACGCCAATGGAGACCATGGCGACGATGGCGGAAATACGTCTGGAGTGTCCATATATTTGCTATCGAAACGAAACTTCAAACCATGCAGAAAAGAAGCGAGATGTAGTATACCACGGAGTGCGCGAAAGGTCAGTTCGGAGACCAAACCGTATATATTTAGGTGTATTTGGTTTCCGCGACATTATGCTGCAATATACAGTCGGACAGACCCTGCTTCATGTCCACAGCACTGCCTACGAAGCTGTGTACAGATTCAAGGTCCTTGACGGAAGATGCGTGCGTCGTGTTGTCTCATCTTAAGTGATCTTCACTGGGGATTCACATGAACGGGTGGACTGCTTGAAAATGACTGGAAAGGAACGAGCACTCGAAAAGGAAAAATGTGTATAAAGATAGATTTGTGCAGCGACACTAGTTACATTTTTCGCAATCCTCCATAAAAGACTCAAATCACAAAATTAGTTCACGCAATTCGTTGCTAAAAATTAGTTGAACGTTTTCGCAAGCCATGCTCCTTCATTTTGTACACAAATTTTGAAAGGGGCGCAGACCCTTACCAAGCCAAATCGATATTGGTTCTTGTCTGCGCCTCTTACATCGTGTATGTATGGGAAATTGATTTGATTTGATTTGATTTGATTTGATATTAAAACAACTTATTATCCTGTTTGTCAGAACCTCCTTGCGTTGAAAAATTCGAAGTCGCTCGCCGCCCGTTATCATTGAAAAGAAAGGTATACAATCAGTGCACTTTCATTGGAATTGCCGCTCATTAAATAGCATTAAATAGACGTAAGCAAGATCGCGCCTATGACTTTAGAGGGCCTATTTAAAGGGCCCCGCAATGTACTTTTTCACTTCATTCTCTTCTTCTTTTTTATCACCAACCATTGAATAAACGGTGCAAGTTTTCGCACTAGCCATCGTCTCGTCCCTGCCTGATCGCCATGATCGCCGTCTATCGGACGCCTGCAGCCCACCGACAACGCCACGCTACCCAATCGTAACGCCGGTCCAGCTGCGAGAAACAGGCGTAGCAACAACTGGTCGGCAGAGGTGAGGTACGCTACCGTGCAGAACGCAACAACTGGTCAGGCCATCTACGAATCAACAAAACTAATGAAAGGTTTTGTTATAATATTACTGGCCATCATCATCATCATCATCAGCCTGGTTACGCCCACTGCAGGACAAAGGCCTCTCCCATACTTCTACAACAACCCCGGTCATGTACTAACTGTGGCCAACATTACTGGCTGGGATGCTTCAAATGTGTGGAAAATTATGTAAGGTCCACCAGCAGCGGTCGCGTAGAGGTAGAGAATCCGCCTCACGTGCAACAGGACCGTGGTTCGAATCCCGGTGCTGCGCAGTTTTCCACCGGATTAAAAAGAAATCCGCGTGTTGATAAAATTACATAAACAGGCTTGAAGTGCGTGCTAATCGTGGTGGCCAGAACCGGTAACGCACTCCATCACCAAAGCAGGATTCGCCACCCTGGTGCAGTACTTGGCCACAACCTCCTATATGAGTACAACAATCAAACCCCGGCCCTCAGTCCCTAGCAGCAGCGAAGCAACTAACCACGGCGGCGGTCAGATCTGTGACGCAGCAGAGGGTGCTAATAATCAGTGGGTCCGGACAGGCTGCCATTGGAATCTGAACCTGGCAACGTTTAACGCAAGAACGTTGTCCAGTGAGGCGAGTCTAGCAGTGCTATTTGAGAAATTAGAGGGCAGTAAATGGGATGCAATAGGGCTCAGTGAAGCTAAGCGTACAAAAGAAGCATATAATGTGCTAAAAAGCGGGCACGTCCTGTGCTACCGGTGCTTAGCGGAGAGACGAGAACAAGGAGTCGGTTTCCTGATTAATAAGGATATAGCTGGTGCCATACATGCACTGTATAGCATTCACAAGAGGGTGGCAGGTCTTGTGAAACCTCATAAGAGGTACAAATTGAAGCTCGCAAAGGACTACGCCCCTACATTCAGTCATGATGACCAGGAAGTCGAAAGCTTCTATGAAGACGTGGAATCGGCGATGGGTAAAGTCAAAACAAAGTACGCTATACTGATCGGCGACTTCAGTGCCAGGGTAGGCAAAAAGCAGGCTGGAGACCAGTCAGTGGGGGAATATGGTATAGGCTCTAGGAATAGCAGGGGAGAGTTATTAGTAGAATTTGCAGAACAGACTAATATGCGCATAATGAAAACCTTCTTCCGCAAGCGGGATAGCCGAAAGTAGACGTGGAGGAGCCCGAACGGCGAGACTAGAAATGAAATTGGCCGTATACTCTGCGTTAACCCTGGCATCATACAAGATGTGGACGTGCTCGGCAAGGTGCGCTGCAGTGACCATAAGATGGTAAGAACTCGAATTAGCCTAGACCTGAAGAGGGAACGGAAGAACCTGGTACATAAGAAGCCGATCAATGAGTTAGCGGTAAGAGGGAAAATAGAGAAATTCCAGATTAAGCTACAAAACAGGTATTCGGCTTTAACTCAGGAAGCGGACCTTAGTGTTGAAGCAATGAACGACAATCTTGTGGGCATCATTAAGGAGTGTGCAATAGAAGTCGGTGGTAACTCAGTTAGACAGGATGCCAGTAAGCTATCACAGGAGTCAAAAAATCTGATCTAGGAACGCCAATGTATGAAAGCCTCTAACCCTACAGCTAGAATAGAACTGGCAGAACTTTTCAAGTTAATCAACAAGCGTAAGAGCGCTGACATAAGGAAGCATAATATGGATAGAATTGAACATGCTCTCAGGAAAGGAGGAAGCCTAAAAGCAGTGAAGAAGCAACTAGAAATGGGCAAGAATCAGATGTATGCGTTAAGAGACAAAGCAGGCAATATCATTACTAATATGGATGAGATAGTTGAAGTCGCTGAGGAGTTCTATAGAGATTTATACAGTACAGTGGCACCCACGACGGCAATGGAAGAGATAATAGTCTAGAGGAATTTGAAGTCCCACAAGTAACGCCGGAAGAAGCAAAGATAGCCTTGGGAGCTAAGCAAAGGGGGAAGGCAGCTCGGGAGGATCAGGTAACAGCAGACTTGTTGAAGAATGGTGGGCAGATTGTTCTAGAAAAAATGGCCACCCTGTATACGCAATGCCTCATGACTTCGAGCGTACCGGAATCTTGGAAGAGCGCTAATATTATTGTAATCCATAAAAAGGGGACGCCAAAGACTTGAAAAATTATAGACCGATCAGCTTACTGTCCGTTGCCTACAAAGTATTTACTAAGGTAATCGCAAATAGAATCAGGAACACCTTAGACTTCTTTCAATCAAAGGACCAGGCAGGATTTCGTAAAGGCTACTCAACAATAGACCATATTCTCACTATCAATCAGGTGATAGAGAAATTTGCGGAATATTACCAACCCTTTATATATAGATTTCATTGATTACGAGAAGGCGTTTGATTCAGTCCAAATCTCAGCAGTCATGGAGGCATTACGGAATCAGGGTGTAGACGAGCCGTATGTAAAAATACTGAGAGATATCTATAAGGACCCCACAGCCACCGTAGTCCTCCTTAAAGAAAGCAACAAAATCCCGATAAAAAAGGGCGTCAGGAAGGGAGATACGTTCTCTCCAGTGATATTCACAACAGGTTTACACGAGGTATTCAGAGACCTGGATTGGGAAGAATTGGTGATAGGAGTTAATGGACAATACTTTAGTAACTTACGATTCGCTGATGATAGTGTCTTGCTTAGTAACTCAGGGGACCAATTGCAATGCATGCTCACTGAGCTGGAGAGGCAAAGCAGAAGGCTGGGTCTAAAAATTAATCTGCAGAAAACTAAAGTAATGTTTAACAATCTCGGAAGTGTTAGGGTTGGCGTCTGACACCACGTGGCAAGAGGAATTTCACCCTACCTTCTACTAGGCCGGAGCCCACGGGCGACAGGTCGTTCCCCCTACTTTCTACTAGGCCGGAGCCCACGGGCGACAGGTCATTCACCCGACCTTCTCCCCGGATTCGTCGAAATGAGGATCGACTTCTCCCACCCGTGCTCGGTAATGCAGGAGGAGGGGCCCTCTCTCTGTGCCTGTCACGTGTCCTCGACGGAAGCAAGATCCCGCCCACACTTGTAGAGAGCCTATTTAAGGGGCTCCGAAATGTACTTGTGATATACTTCATACTTCATGCTCTTCTTATTTTCTTTCAACTACCTTTGAATAAACCGTGCAAGTTTCGCACTAGCAAATCGTCTCGCCCCTGCTTGGTCGCCATGATCTACGGTATGCCTGCAGCCCGCCGACAACGCCACGCTACCCAATAAATAATGTCGGTCGAGCTTCGATAGGCAGGCGCCGCTACTTCTCGGCAGCAGTATGGCACGCTACCCTGGAGTACGCAACAAACTGGTGGCAGCGGTGGGATCGCCTCCAAACGCAACAAACTGACTGGCAGCGATTGGGATACGGAATCCTGGAGACCCCAACTTGGACGACAACTACGATATCGTAGCCTCTTCGTCCTAGCAACAACGTTCGGAAGGAAGGTGTCTGGATCATGACTGCATATGGTGAGTGCACGGCTTTTCTTCACTGATATATCACTTGGCTGTTACATATTTTTTGGAAAGTACATAGCAGTGATTTTTCTTTAAAACCGTTGACGGAAGTTTGAGTACTTCAAGGTTGTATAGAGTGAAGGTTTAGCAGCACTAAGGGCAGCTATGAACTTGAAGGCACTAAAGAAGCCGGAATTGTTGAGCTTGGCCAAATAGTTGGGCCTCCAAATTGCCGAATCAAAGAGAAAGCCGAAGATCATTGAGGCGATCGAAGCGACCGGGGCAGACGACGAGGAACTGAGGGAATGCCTCGAGAGCATTAAAGAGAAAGAAGAAGAGCGTAAGCGCCTAGAGGAAAAAGAGGAGCGCGAGCGGGCAGCACGTGAGGCCAAAGAAGAGCGTAAGCGCCTAGAGGAAAAAGAGGAGCGCGAGCTGGCACCACGTGAGGCCAAGGAAGAGCGCGACCTCGAAATGAAGCGCCTAGAGATTGAGCTTCTGAAAGCACAAAATAGTGAAAGACCTAGCTCAGAGGCACGTGAAAGCGAACGCAGAATGACAGACTTGATGGCACCCTACGCAGCAGGAGGGGACATAGGTCTTTTTCTGGTACAGTTGGAGCGCACGTGTGAGAAAGCAAAATTCGCGAGAAACACGTGGCCGCAACGCTTGCTTACGTTACTGCCACGTGAGGTAGCTGATATTATCGCCCGCATGGGGAAAGAAGAAGCAGAGGAATTCGATGAAGTCAAAGCAAATCTGCTTAAAAAGTATTGATTATCAGCTGAAGCATTCAGGCGAAAGTTCAGGGAAGTCGAGAAGACCAAAAGTGAGTCATATTCAGATTTTGCATACACCTTGGAGGTAACCTCAAGGAATGGCTCGGAGAAGAGGGTGCACTCGGCGATGCCGAAAGGACAATGCAGTGCGTTGCCTTAGAACAGTTCTACCGCCGGCTGCCAGTAAACATCAAGCATTGGGTTCAGGATAGGCCAGGAGTAGACACTATCACGAGAGCGGCCGATCTCGCTGAGCAGTACGCAACTCGCCGTGCGGACGAAGGCAGCGAAGCTCCTAAGAAGGAGGTGACTAAATACAGACCCGACAAGCCAGAGCGTTGGTCGAAGTCGAATCAGTATAAATCAAAGGAAAGGTCAGATTCAGTGAAAAGTAGTGACGAGAACAGCAAGGGAAGGGAGGAGTCACCCGAACAGAGGGCAGAAAGGCACAAGAAAAGGGCTTTCGAGGCCAAGAAACCAATAGTTTGCTACAACTGCCAGCAAACGGGGCATATCTCCGTGGGATGCAAAAATCCCAAACTAGTGTTGATGTCACTAACTAGTAACGAGGAAAACCTGAAATTGCTAGAAGCGTACATTCGACACCTCGTGGTAAACGGCAAACAATGTAGGGTGCTTCGCGACTCAGCACAATGGCCGTAGTTCACCCGTCGTACGTAGAGGAAGGCCATTTCACGGGAGAATGTGCTTGGATAAGGCAAGCCGTGGAAACCTCCAGTGTTTGTCTCCCTGTGGCCAAGATTCGTATCGAAGGACCTTTTGGAGTACTAGACACTGAAGCTGCCGTCTCGGCACATCTCCCGCCTCAGTATGCATATTTGCTTTCTAACAAATCTGAGGATTTGCTACGACGCCGGGGAATCGGGTTTAGTGAAGGGATAGTGCAAGCCTTAACTCGTTCCAAGGCACGGGAGCTCGCGGCCAAGGCAGTGTATGAGTGTCCAGTAGTGGAGGAAACAGGTTTGAAGGAGGATTCGTCCACCAGTACCGAACAGGACAGCCCTATAGCGGATGATGCGGAAGGTACCCCAGCTAATGAAGAAGTCAGGAAAGCAGCAGAGCCTGAAATGTTTCGCAAGGCAGAATGCAGAGAAAGGTTATTGAATGTAAGCCCTGCCACATTAATTGCTGAGCAGGAAAAAGATTCCACCCTGCGTAACCTAAGGCCGGACGCTAAAGAAGGTGTGGCCAAACAGAACGTGAAGTTCCTCAAGAGGGCAGGCGTCCTCTATAGAAAGTACACCAGTCGAAAGGGAGTGCAATTCGACCAACACGTGGTGCCGCATCCCTATCGTGAGCAGCTCCTGCACCTGGTTCACGGGGGCTTTTGGACAGGGGCATCTGGGCATTCGTAAAACAAAGGACCGCTTATTGCAGGAATTTTACTGGCCCGGCTGCTTTCGAGAAGTAGAGGCATTTTTAAAAAGCTGCGACACATGTCAACGCATAGGCAAGCCCGGATATAAGGCTAAAGCGCCAATGAAACTTGTTCCGATTATCGCGGAGCCATTTCGCAGGCTCATACTAGACACAGTGGGACCACTTCCTGCAACGCAGTCCGGCTATCGACATATTCTCACTGCACTATGCCCCGCAACGAAATTTCCCGAGGCAGTGCCTCTCAAAGAACTAAGCTCGGCGGAGATCGTCAACGCGCTTTTATCTATCTTCGCGCGAGTAGGGTTTCCCGCAGAAATCCAGTCAGATCAAGGATCCGTCTTTACGAGCGCACTGACCTCGACGTTTCTGGAAAGGTGCGGTATTAAAATTATCCATAGCTCAGTGTACCACCCGCACTCAAACGCGGTAGAGAAAGTCCACTCAGTCATGAAACGGCTTTTGCGAGCCCTTTGTTATGAGCACAAAGCCGATTGCGAGAGTTGCTTGCCTGCAGCAATGTTCGCGCTTCGAACTGCACCGCACGAATCAACAGGTTTTTCACCTTCAGAGCTCGTTTACGGACGCTGCCTTCGCTCCCCTCTCCGCATTGTTCGAGAAGCCTGGGAAGGCCGGGCAGACGATCCTTCGGTTGTGGCATACATGCTAGAGCTGTTGGACCGTCTGCACGCTTCTCAGGAATTAGCAGGAAAGGAAATGCGTAAGGCACAGAGCGAGGCTAAGCATTACTATGACAGGCCGGCTCGCACGCGACGCTTTGAAGTGGGGGAAAAGGTAACGATCCTGAAACCCTCGTTGAAAAACAAACTAGAGGTTCAATGGGAAGGACCGGTTGACATAATTCAGAAATTATCTGAAACAAACTACGTAATCACGGTACCGGGAAAACGAAGGACACCACAAGTGTACCATAGCAGTCTACTTAAACCCTACAGGCAGAGGGAAGCCATAGTGAACATGTCCCTTAACCAACCTGAGGAAATGCCTGTCGACTTTCCAGAGTTAACAGCAGTGACGGAGGCAAAAGACATTGACGAGACCATTGATAAGTTAGTAGAACAAGCGGAGTTGAATCCCAATCAAAGGGCCGAACTTAGGGAACTCGTGTTTGAATTTAAAGACGTATATTCAGATACACCGGGCAGGACAACTGCGATCGTTCACGATATCGAGTTAACCTCGTCGGCCCCAGTTCGTTCGAAAGCTTATCGCGTTTCACCTCGTCAACGTGAAGTCATGACCGCTGAAATAAACAAGATCTTAGAGCTAGGTGTAATCGAGCCAGGAGAGAGGGATTATACCTCGCCTCTTATCTTAGTTGAGGTCCCAGGAAAAGAGCCGCGGCCATGTATCGACTACCGCAGGCTCAATTTAATCACGAAGGACCAGACTTATCCAATACCGCATATCGAGGAAAGGCTTCAGAAAGTGAGCAGTGCTAATTTCATTTCTACGCTCGATTTAGTCAGAGGGTATTGGCAGGTTCCGTTGACCGAGAGGGCAAGCAGGCTTGCAGCGTTTATTTCCCCGATGGGAACCTTTCGTCCGAAAGTCCCGAGTTTTGGATTGAAGAATGCGCCATATTGCTTCTCTAGCCTTATGGACCAGGTGCTACGAGGAATGGAGGACTTTACACTTCCCTATCTCGATGACATAGCTATCTTTTCTTCATCATGGGCGGACCATATGCAACACCTGCGAACAGTGTTGTGTCGGCTACGAGAGGCCAACTTAACTGTTAAGGCTCCCAAATGCCAATTAGGGCGCGCGGAGGTAGCTTATCTGGGTCATGTAATAGGGCAAGGCCATCGTCGGCCTTCCGAGGTTACACTGACCGCGATAGACAACTTCCCGCAACCCCGTACCAAGCAGGACATCAGATCATTCCTTGGCTTGGCGGGTTATTACCAAAGATATATTCCGCGGTATTCCGAGATTGCGAGTCCTTTAACGGATGCTCTCTGAAAAACAGAACCACAAACGGTAAAGTGGGATGACGCAAAAGAAAAGGCTTTTAGTGTGCTGAAGAACGCACTAACGAGTCAGCCAGTGTTGAACGCGCCGGACTACTCTAAGCCATTCATTCTTCAGTGTGATGCCACTGACAGGGGTATGGGGGTGGTGCTCTGTCAAAAGAAAGATGACGAGAACGAACACCCTGTACTCTACGCCAGTAGAAAGCTTTCAGTTCGTGAGGAAGCATACAGTGCATCAGAAAACGAATGCACCTGCGTAGTTTGGGCGGTACAGAAACTAGCTTGCTATATCGCTGGCTCAAGATTCACCATAGAGACTGACCACTGTCCCCTCACATGGCTGCAGTCCATGTCTACGAAAAACGGTCGTCTTTTGCGCTGGAGCTTGGCTCTTCAACAGTACACCTTCGATATTCGCTACAAGAAGGGTAAGCTTAACGGCAATGCCGACGGTTTAAGTCGTTGCCCCTAGAGTATCGAAAGCCTCATGCTCATCCGGGTTTCCGTGGCATTTTTTTCGTGCATTCATATGTTTTTCCGAAGTGAAGACGATTGTTAGCTGATTTTAATAAGCACGCCCTAACGCTTTCAAGAAATTGCTGTTTTTAGTGTTCATGGGGGGAGGACGCGCGTAGGAAATGGGAAAGGTGTAGCGGGTTTTCTTTTTTTTTTGAAGCCGCGTGTGTCTCGGGGGAGGGTGGCCTTGTGCTCGCTGCTTTGTGGTTGTGGGTCTGGCACTGTTCTGGGGTAATTGCTTGCCCATGCAGGAGACGAAAATTTGCGAGACCTGCTTGCAAGACCAATTTCACCGGACTCGACCAGGGAGAAAAGTCACCAGAGCGCCACGAGGACGGATGACCACTCCCAGGAATCTACCTGCTGCGAACTAAGGGTTCGTGACCTCTACGGGGAATTTGGATACCGAAACGCCGATCGCTCGTACAGCGGCTGCTGGCCCCTACACATCGGGATCTTTCTCCCCCGCCGGAGATGCTGTTAGGGTTGGCGTCTGACACCACGTGGCGACAGGAACTTCCCCCTACCCTCCACTTGGTCGGAGCCCACGGGCGACAGGTCATTCACCCTACCTTCTACAAGGCCGGAGCCCACGGGCGACAGGTCGTTCCCCCTACCCTCTACATTGACGGAACCCACGGGCGACAGGTCATTCACCCTACCTTCTACTAGGCCGGAGCCCACGGGCGACAGGTCGTTCCCCCTACCTTCTACTAGGCCGGAGCCCACGGGCGACAGGTCATTCACCCGACCTTCTCCCCGGATTCGTCGAAAAGACGATCGACTTCTCCTACCCGTGCTCGGTAATGCAGGAGGAGGGGCCCTCTCTCTGTGCCTGTCACGTGTCCTCGACGGAAGCAAGATCCCGCCCACACTTGTAGAGAGCCTATTTAAGGGGCTCCGAAATGTACTTGTGATATACTTCATACTTCATGCTCTTCTTATTTTCTTTCAACTACCTTTGAATAAACCGTGCAAGTTTCGCACTAGCAAATCGTCTCGCCCCTGCTTGGTCGCCATGATCTACCGGATGCCTGCAGCCCGCCGACGACGCCACGCTACCCAATAAGTAATGTCGGTCGAGCTTCGATAGGCAGGCGCCGCTACTTCTCAGCAGCAGTACGGTACGCTACCCTGGAGTACGCAACAGAAGAGAACAGCAGTTTATGATAGGTAGCGAAGCACTGGAAGTGGTAAGGGAATACATCTACTTAGGGCAGGTAGTGACGGCGGATCCGGATCATGAGACGGAAATAATCAGAAGAATAAGAATGGGCTGGGGTGCGTTTGGCAGCCATTCTCAGATCATGAACACCAGGTTGCCATTATCCCTCAAGAGAAACGTGTGTGACCAGCTGTGTCTTACCAGCACTCACGTACGGGGAAGAAGTCTGGAGGCTTACGAAAAAGGTTCTACTTAAATTGAGGACGACGTAACGAGCTATGGAAAGAAGAATGATGGGTGTAACGTTAAGGGATAAGAAAAGAGCGCATTGGGTGAGGGAACAAACGCGAGTTAATGACATCTTAGTTGAAATCAAGAAAAAGAAATGGGCATGGGCAGGACGTGTAATGAGGAGGGAAGATAACCGATGGTCATTAAAGGTTATGGACTAGATTCCATGGGAAGGGAAGCGTAGCAGGGGGCTCGAGAAGAAGAAAACAAACGACAGGACCGGCGCCGGTCCTGTCGTTTGTGTGCTTCTTCTCGAGTCCTGGTCTTCTGCGCCTTGCCAAACTACTTCAAGTAGCAGGGGGCGTCAGAAAATTAGGTGGGCGGATGATATTAAGAAGTTTGCAGGGACAATATGGCCACAATTAGTACATAACCGGAGTAGTTGGAGAAGTATTGGAGAGGCCTTTGCCCTGCAGTGGGCGTAACCAGGCTGATGATGGTGATGATGAAGAAGATAATAATAATAATAATAATAATAATAATAATAATAATAATAATAATAATAATAATAATAATCATGATGATGATGATGATGATGATGATGATGATGATGATGATGATGATGATGATGATGTCAGGTCCTGTGACGCCTGTCGGCGAGTGTGATAGCTGGAAGATTGAATTGAATTTTATTTCTCGTTCATTCAAGCGAGGGCAGACTGAGACTAAACGCATAAAGCCTGACGAAGGTCCCAACACCCGCGAACGACAGGTTTGACAGCAGATCACACACATATGCAGAATTTTGCTCGTTAGAACAACGTTGGTTACTGTGGAAATTCATGGTAGCAATGTCCATAGTCATTAGAATATTCAAATTTATAGCACAATGTACAGCAACGTCTAAGTACAACTAAGCATTTCAGATTCTAATGATGTGCTAGAATTGTACAATTATGCAAGAAATAAACGTCAGCGAATTTATGGAGCAATGTGGAGCAACAACATGCGCAAGAAAACAATGAAAAAATGAAAACATTCTAATTGTGTGCCAAAAATAATAAGAAACTGGCAAGAGGACGTGGATTCAACATATTTGTGTTAATACAAAACGCAAAAAGATATTAAATGAAATCATATATTGTGAATCCTGAAAAGACAGAAATATAAAATTCGCAGCAGAAAGATTTTTGTTTTAATACGCTCATTTATTAAATTTTAAAGTATATATCTTCCCTATATAACCAATTTTTTATTTCTTTCTTAAATATCTGTAAAAAGTATTTAAGGATAAAGATTCACTGTATCTGTTCATTATTTTTGTCGACTGATAGAGAAATGTTTGTTTACCGTAATTGGTCCTTGTTCTTGGTGTGTGTTGTGTGCTGTGTCGCAAGGAGTATCTGGAGAGGTTACGTTCACTACATTGTGCGCTTGGGTGTCTCTTTCGAATTTCTAGAAGAATTTGCATATAATATATCCGGTCCGCACGCAGCATATCATACTTTTGGAATAGTGGACCGGTTCTTAGTTCTGAAAAACAGGGATAGTAATTTGCATATAAGCGAATAATTCTTTTTTGTAAGGTAATCAATTTCGTGTATTTGTTCTGGTGGTTGTATCCCAAACCAATATCCTGTAGCAAAGGTTTGAATAAATAAGCGCATCATATAGTTGTTTTTTCAGCCATAGAGGGATCAGGTGTGCAATTCTATAGATTACACCAATGTACGTGTTTTGATAATTCACCGCAAAGGTAATTTGCATGTGTATTCCACGACAATTCTTCCCTTATATGTATTCCCAGAAACTTTTGTTGTTTGACCTATTTAATAAGGAAGTTGCTAAATGGTACTTGTATTATACCCTCAATACTTTTATTAGGCGCCCTAAATATAGTGTAGGTTGTTTTAGTTGCGTTCAGCTGGAGTTTATTGATCGTCAACCAGCCAGATAACAAAGTTGTATATCCATTTACACACTGCTGTAATTCTGTTGTATCTGCTGTAAGGAACACATTTGTATCATCTGCATACATTGCCAACGTTTGGGAACCTGGTAAGTCTGCGATATCATTAACGCAAATAAGAAAGAGTAACGGTCCTAACTTTGAACCTGGTGGGACACCTTGATGTAGGGTAAGCATGTCAGATCGAGTAGTTGCCAGCTGCACGAACTGTTTTCTCTTACATATATAACTTTTTATCAAATCATTTTCAACGCCCTGTACTCCGTATCTTTCCAATTTTCCAGTTAAGATATAGTGGTCAATCGGATCTAGCGCCTTTCTCAGATCCGAAAACAGGTCAAGCGTTAACTTTTTCTGTTCGATGTTAGCAATTATTCAGTCATTAATATCCAATATATGTTGCTCGTATGACTTATTTTTTTGAAAACCGTATTGGCATTGCGCAATAACATTGTGTTTCGTAAAAAAATTTGAAGCTCTTGCATAGGTAACACCTTCAAAATGTTTTAAAAATACGGTGAAAACTGAAATTGGCCTGCAATTTGACAATTTGACACTTACACCTTCATAAATTGGTGTGACACGCGCTATCTTAAGCACGTCTGGAAAGACGCCTATGCTAAGAGACAAGTCTATACCATGCACGAGCACTGGCCCTATTTCGTGTGACACATATTTAACCGGAATAGGACTGATGCCGTCTACGCCAGCTGAAACGTCATGCCTTAATTTCTTGATGAGATCACTTACTTCACCGACGCGAGTCGTTTTCAAGAAAAGTGAATTTGATACACGTGGTGTGGAAAACCTGTGATTGTTTCCGATTGCAACGTGCAGGGTTCATACCAGCGTTAATAAAATGCGTATTCATGCAGCTAACGAATTCCGCACGTTCTATTTCCCGCCCGTTTAAGCGTGTTTCAAATGTTTATTTTATTTCATTAACGGCATCCCATATTTTTCTCAGATTGCTTCGTATATTCGAGAAAAGGCGCTCTTAATATAATCGTGCTTCGCTTTCTTTAAATCACTTTGTATTTCATTCCTAAATTTCTTGTGCGTCACGAATAGGTCAGGCTGCCGCGTGCGGATGAAGGCGTGATGCACAGCGTCTTTCTTTTTGATGCGTTCGTACAAGTCTTTGTCTACCCAAGGTTTGGGCGCATTTTTATGTTTCTTTCCAGAAGTCACTGGCTGAAGTGGGAAAGCCTAATCATAGTGCGTGAGTACATTTCGTTGGAACAAAGCAAATGCTCTGTTTACATCTGTTTCATTATATATTTCTTGCCAGTCTACGCACTGGAGGAGACATCGGTATTGCTTTAGAGTATCTTGTCTGATTATTCGGTGAAATCGCTGTTTCCAGTCATTGTTTTGTTTTTTTGCCAGGGTCCTTATAGGTATCAGATAAAACACATGTAAATGGTCACTTACCATCTGGTATTAGTACTCCCGACTTGACATCCCATTCATTCAAGTTCGAAACGCATATGTCTAACAATGTAGCACTATTGATTGTTACCCTTGTTGGTTCAGTAACGTAATTACTGCAGCCATAACAAGAAAACAATGTTTTGAGTTCTAGCGACCATGCTTCATTAGTGATCATGTTGGCATTCACATCCCCCATAATTACACAAGTCTCACTAGTCGATCTGGTCAAAAGCAATAGCTTTTCCATAAAACTACAAAATGTCGCCTTGTCTCCGGTTGGGGGCGTGCATACGACTCTTAAAACAGTTTTATTTAGGTGCACGGTCAAACATTCCACATCATTAGTAATAATAGAAAACTCATCAATAACAACTAACTTCAACGGTTCTTCAACATAAACTGCTACCCCTCCACCGGCTTTATTTTCTCTTCTTATATGATGCGAGCTATAACCTGAGAACTGTGGAACAGGATCATTTGCAGTTCACCATGTTTCTGTGAAAAGCAGAACACCAAATGTTTCGATTTTAGATTGTATTAACTTGTTAATTTCATCCAACTTGTTTCTAATGCTTCTTGTATTAATATGTATACAGGATAACATCTGGCATCCTGAATATTCTTTGTTCAACTTTTGCATGTTATAGTAAGCGTTTGTCACTTGGTGATCAGATGAATGAGTAGACGCCATCTCAGCGCCATAGTTTATCATTAGCTCATTTTAGATAAATCCTCAATAGGTGGTGATGCGGAAAAATGGGCGAGCCTTCATCTTTCCGAGCAAGCACCAGGCCATTGGCAGTCCAGACATATTGCCACTTTGTTTCCTTCTTTATCTGTCGCGCAGACGCGAGAAGTTTTTTGTTTTGTTGCGTCAAATGCTCGTTCACGTACGCTGAGTTGTCTGAGGTGAAACCAAGATCTTTACAAGTTAGCTGCTTTTTTCTTGCTTTCATGTGCACACGGTTTCTTTTCATTCTTTGAACAAAGCGCACCACTATGTTTTCGACGCCAGTCTTTGCAGTTGACACCCAGTGACACGTGTCAATATCACTTTCCGAAGTGCTCTCGCAACCGCTACTCCAATTCTTTCTGTCACTGTCATGACGCCATTTCCACCGGGCACGCCTTTAATTTCTAAATTATTGGCTCTTTGATACTGTTCTAGCTCGTTTACTCTCTGTGACAACCTTTCGTTCTCTGCCTTGAAATGAACATTAAGCTTCACTAACTCCTTGATCTCAGCCCTCAGATCAGCTATTCTTTCGTGAGGCTCTGTATTACATCGTACGCAGTGGAACACAAATTCACGCTGTCTTTAAATTCTCTGAGCTCCGTTCTCATGTCCCGCTTGAAATTCTCTAGTTGTCGGCACAACCATCTCACATCCATTTTTTCTGATTAGCTTAGATAACAAAGGAAGCATAGATCAGTATCAACACACACTTTGTTCGGCAGCAGCGCACAGGACAGTCTAATAAAACGCTCGACTCCTAAACAGTTTGCTCAGCTGTGAAAGCAGACTATGGCTATTAGCGCTGTACGAAAGGTGCGCTGCTGCCGAACTGTAGCCTGGGCCAGCTGTTTCTTTGCCTTTTATAGGGGCACGGTGACGCCCTTCTCTAAAAGATGGCCGTCGTAGCGAAGCTACGACGATAAACGCAACGCACTACGAGATAAACACAACACACCATTAAAGTTGGTTCTCTTAATCACGGAGCCATTCCGCCGGCTGGTAATCGACACAGTCACGCCTTTTGCACCTATTCTTTCTCACCTATTGCATCCCCTTTCCCCTCCCCCAGTACAGGGTAGCCAACCGGAGATAATCTCTGGTTAACCTCCCTGCCTTTCCTTTGCCTTTCTCTCTCTCCTTTTGCACCGGGCTAATCAGGGTACAAGTGCACTTTGATCGTGCTCTGTCCCGCGAGAAAGTTTCCTGAGCCGATTCCTTTGAAGGAACTGAGTTCCACCGAGATAGTCGACGCTCTGCTGAGCACTTTTGTATCGGTTTTGCAGCAGTGATTCAGGCTGACCAGGGGACTGTTTTTAAAAGTGCCCTAACCACGACATTCCAAGAAAGGTGTTGGGTGTGGTTTGTGCACAGCTCCGTGTATCATCCACAATCAAACAGCGTTGCGAAGATGCACTCGGTGCTTAAGAGAGTGTTACGTGCATTGGGCCATCAACGCAAAGCAGACTGGGAGGACTGTTTACACGTTGCACTGTTCGCTTTGAGAACGGTGCCACACAAAGCAAACGGGTTCACACCCTCGGAGCTGGTGTATGGTCGGACCCCCCTCAGAATGTTAAGATAAACATGGGAAGGAACGGGGGGAAAGCTGGTTAGGTTAGTTTATGTTAGGTTAGGTGGTGGTGAGTTAGGTTTTAAAATTGCTGGATCGCTTAGGTGCCTCGCAGCAACTGGTGGGAAAAACCTAAATAGGCCCAGTAAAACGCGAAGGCGTACTATGACAGAAATGCACATAGGTGAACATTTAAGGTAGGCGACAAGGTCATGACAGGGCTTTCGCAAAAAATAAACTTGAGGCACAGTGAGACGGACCCGGAAAGGTTACCCAGAAGATATCGGAGACTATAATTACACCCTAGAACTACCGGAAAAAGAAATAAAGGAATCCATTTACTGCATTGCCGCAAAAACTACATTTTGGAAGCTTACATGTTGGTAAACGCGTCGGAAGTAGCGGCGGTCGAACTTCCAGTTTTAGTGATAGTCGCAGCGCGGAACGCTCCATAGAGGACAAGCTGAATCTGACTGGAAACCGACTGGCTCTCAATTTAGATCAAGTAAACGGCCTCCGGGAACTCTTTGAGGAATTTAGCTAATACTTCAGTAGCCGGCCAGAGAGAATGAGGCTCATTACTCATGAGACTGCGTTGGCATCAGACGAGCCCGTCCAATCAAAACCGTACCGTGTCTCAGCTCGTCAGCGAGAAATAATGGAAGTAGAGAAGGGAAGGGAACCACTGAGCCAGCAGAGAGCGATTATACTTCCCTTCTTTTCGGTATTCCACTACCTTCGATACCGAAGACAGTGCAATACCGGGCTCATTCGCGGCGTAGATGAAGGAGGCTTTAAGCGCTCCACAACGCGGGCCGATCCCGAAGTTAGTGCAATGGCGGGTCGAAGCGCTGCGGAGGTGAAGCAGGCTTTAAGCACTCCCCGTACGTGTGACGATCCCGAAGATAGTGCAACACCGGGCCTGAGGTGCAGTTCGCCATTAAGGGGCCCGCATTACACAGCTTCGCTCCTCATCCTTCTCCAGTTTTTTACTGTTATTTTGCTTTGGATCTAATCTACTACATAACGTAAATAAAACCTCATTTTTCTAAATCCTCCTCAACGGCTGCCAACTCCCGCCCCCAATGGCAAGATCAAGTAGCGCGTCAGTAAAAAGACTCAAGCTTCTGGGTCTTCGAGGCAGGGTAGAACGAGGTATGTTACCAAACAGCAAAGCCGCCCCACACAGGGTTGGCGGATTTTGAAGTTTGGTGTACCGTAGTCGCTATTGGGAATTATCTAAAATTAAAAACTTAATTTCTTTAAAGGAAGTGTCGCAAATCTGGCCTCAATGCTAACGCAACTTATGTCCTCTGTGTCATCCTACACTGCGCGCGAATAGTGCGCCACTTTGGCGCGCTGTTCACGCGTCATTCATGCGCGCCTTTCTTTTTTTTTCTTCCTGCCAAAAGCAACCGGCGCGCGCGTTCAAGCGGCAAAATGTGCACTAGCGCAGACGAACACTGCAGCGGCTGCGAGGCGACGCAGAGCGCGCTCATGGGGGTGACGCAATGCGCCGTAGAAGGGCGAGGGGACCGGGGGAAGTGCGACCCAGAGCCAAGCGCTAAAACACAAAACGCACAGACCGGAGAGGGACCACTGACCCAAACATGGCGTCAGCTGATTGCCGCGGCCCACGTGACTCGTCGTCGTCACCCGCGCATGCGCTTTTGGAACTCGTGGGCGTTGCCGGAAGAGTTGGGCTTCGCTCCGCTTTTCCCTCTCTCGTTCTCTCGCCATATCATCCCTCCTTGCCTCCGTTCCATAACAGCGGGAAGCCGCCCTGCCGAGGCAAAAACCAGTACCTCTTTTCGTCGATACCCGCGTTATTTCGCGACACTCCCTCGCCTCCTTCCGTGCCAGCGCTTGCCGTTATATACTCCCTACCCCTCTTTCTTCTCTGAGCTAGTGGATATCTTGCGGCAGCAGCAGCACAGCGAGGGAGCACTGCCTATTTCAATTTCATTGCCCCGTTGAGCGCGATCCTTCTTTGGTTGGCGCTGCTCTTACCCGTTCATGCCTTGCTTCGATCGCGGTGCTCGGAGGAAACGGTTCTATCGTTGGGCATGTCGTCGTCCCCGCTTTCTATTAACGCGACTCGGTGAAATGGCACTGCCCCAACAATGCTAGGCGAAAGAAGCGGCGGCGCTCGCTTCGCCGGCAATAAAGCGGCCGAGGAAATGAGACGCGCCGGGTCGCGCCAACGTCGGGCGCGGCAGCGCGCGTGCCTCGTCGCACGCGCGCCCTCGACGGCGCGCTTGCAAATCAAATCGTCGCGACGGGTGCAACGAGGTTTTTCTTTTGAATAGAAACACCACAAGAGCTGCGCGTCGCGCAGTACGTGCAGATCGAACTGCAGTGTAGGTTTCAACGGACTTCCGCCCTTCTAGCAGTATCTGTCTTTTCCTGTCTTGATTTGCCTATAGGGCAAAAGCATCTGACTTCTGTTCATGCACTGACTCCGATTATAGGTCAACGGCACCTTTTGTTGGAAGTGCGGATCAGTGGATGGTTTCATTTCCCCCCCCCCCCCAATTGAGTTCCAACAAAGCATATGACGAGGTGTCTGAAGATGCCTGTCTCAAACTGACATATAGTGGAGTTCAAGCTAATGGACATAAATTTAATCTTTACGGCATACTCCCCTTCGTATGGTGCATGTCCCGACTCGCGGTGCTAATATTCCACTCCATGCAACCGCACCTCTGGCCTTCACTGATATGGGCAGCAAATCTCTTGCTTGCGTCCTGTGCATGCTGTTCAATAACGCTGATTCATTCTTGATTGGAATGGCCTACAGCGCCAATGAGCGCCTGGAGTGAGACTTCGAAAACATCTCGCTTTGCCTAACGAACGCTTGCGCTCTCGTGATTCGCTGGCGCCGCGCTGTCGTCAGCCGTCGTCTGCGCGGCGAAGCGGGAGCTCAAATTGGGCTCCGCCTACTCAGTGATGCAAGACGCAAGCGAACGTTCGGAAGGCGAGGTGCTTGCACCCAACCACCCCGGGTTGTCGAAAAACCACGCATTGTCTTGTGTGTTAATTTTTTTTTTTTTTTTTTTTGCTTTGAAGATAAATGGCCCAAGTTGGAAGGCTTTTTCCCGTGAGCAAGATCTTTCGTACACGGCCTCGCATGTCACAGTAACAGACGGCCTCATCAAACCAAGTGAAACGGTCCGCGTGAACATCTAGGTGCTAAAAAACACTGCAGTCCCTCTGTGTTCTCCAGTCTCTCCATTTTATCCTTTTCACCTTTAGCTCTCCCGCATTGTGCAGTCAGTTGTGGCCCAGATATCTTCCCTGCCTTTCCCGTATCTCTCTCCTCTCCTTCTCCAAAAATAGCCTCAAAGTGAAGCTTCTGCCTCTAGCCCCCATTTTGGCGTCTCTTCCTAACCACTATTCACTGTGCAGATGCATACTAACGTCAAAACGATGCGCTGCCACAACTCATGGAAATCATGCCAGGAGAGATCGTCTTTTATTGGCTGATATGTGCCTAATATGGGACACACATCCACCCTTTCTGCATGATTAACTCTCGTTAATTCAGCCACAGTCGACTGTGGCGTTTGACTAAAGGTTGTACGTGACACGTGTTCTGGGTTCACTTGCGTGATTTGTGACGCTTGCGCATAGTAGCAAGAGATGTAACCGAACAACATAGAAATCAGACACATATGGAGTCCCACTTCTGGATACATGGAAATACAGCAAGCTATGCGGTTCCATGGGGTCACTCTAGGCTGAGGACTGAACCCGGGATGTGGTGTGGACATTAAATTTGCAGTTTTTGTACAGTGTCGAGCGTGATTGGAAGAACAGTTGATCATCCATCCTGCCTAATAAAGTTAAATCACACAGAGCCCGGATAGTAAACCGGTTATCTTATCAACTGCCTTTGATCTCCTCATGTCAGTCTCAATGCGATCGGCTGGAGGCACTTAACCTACAAGGCCCCAGAACAGCTCTTGGTATGCCACAAGTGACAACAAAGCTAAATGAGTTTCAGCTGCAATTGTTTCGTCTTCTCGCCTTTCTAAGCCTGCTTGGGCAGTTACGCCGATTAAGCCAGTCTGGTATTGCGTAAACTTTATTTATTTATTTATTTATTTATTTATTTATTTATTTATTTGCACGTGCTTCTAGACCAGGAGGGGATTATAACAGGAGCTCCGGAGTCGCCTCCGAATGCTCATGGAGTGCCGCGCTTTCATTCCGTTCGACAGTCCTCCCATTATTGAGTAGAGTTTTCAAGACAACGGTGGCGACCCGTGTCAGTACGCCACTTGACAATTAATCTGATTCGCGCCAAGCGCTTTGGAGCTATCGCGGAAGCTCAAGCTTGGGTGCTTGAACACTTCGAGAACACGATGGAGATGTTCAAGCTTCCACCATCGTTTCTCCTCCTCGATGAGAAGCTATGATAAAGTACAGCAGCTTTCGTGATTCCGACCCTCAACGTGACGTTGGATGACCGATTTGGCATCCTCTCTCGTCCAGTGCATGGAAGGGCGTAGAGATGTTCCGGGCAGACTCAAGACAGCTGATGCCTTGCTCAGTACGGCAACACATCGTTTGAAGTGCGCTCGAGAATCAAGACCACTCCGCAGTCGCTACAAATCACACAGGACAACTGCACACCAAGTGCGTCATAGATGGTTGAGGAAGAGCGCAGATTTGGTGTCACTATAAAGTTTCGGTGGCTTCCATCGCATGTATGGGCATGACGGGCAATGAGACAGCTTGCTGGCCACGTATTAAACCTCATGCCAACAGGCGATTCTAGTTTGGAGGAGCGGAATCGCCTTCTCGGATCAGTCTTCCATGACACATTGCTCCAAGACATCGTTCGATTTCAGGAAGTGTTAGCTAACATTGCACAATGCGTAATTCTTCCTCATTACTGTATTTTTTAACTCGAACACTTCCCTTTCAGCTTCTGGCTTCTGCCTTCTGGCTTTGAGAGTACTAAAAATGAAAAAGAGAGAAAGAAAAATTAAAGAATCTCGAGACTCTCACCATGCGTATCTTTCAAACAATCAAGGAAAACGCCGGCAGGCATGCATTTTCAATCTTTGTTGACGCATCCGCGCCCGTCGTCAAACAAGACTGGCGGCAGATACGCCGCAGATCAGATGTCTTCCTTGTGCGTCACCTCTACAGTAGGTCAGCAGGTAGTCAGGCAGGGCTATATGAGGTATGGGACTTACCTCGCCTCTATTATGCCATAGCTGTCGGACTCGATTCTGAACGTTCTTCTTAGGAGTGTCTTGGATTCGCTGCAAAGCCCAGTGCTGGGCTCGATGCACTTTAGCATCATGGCGTTGCACATAATACTGTATATGGCATGGTGTTTGCGAGAAAACGACATGTGCGCAGCAACTCTTTACGTAAACTTAAGAACGAGGTGAAAGGGGGTTAGCTGAGGTGCCCGATGTTTATTAATCACATCATGAGCAGTCAACAAAAAAGACACCAAGGACAACATAGGGGAAATTACTCGTACTTACTAATTGAATGAAAGAAATTATAAATTAATAGCAATGAAAGTGGATGAAAAAAACAACTTGCCTCTGGGAAGGAACCACGTCTTCGCATTACGCGTGCGATGCTCTAACCAATCGAGGTTAGAACTATCACAAGTAACCCAAGGTTAGTTCTAGTAGTAACACTCAAATACTCAAGAAAGTGGATGGGGAAACGGTGCCGCGGTCGCTCCATTGGTTAGAGCATCGTAAGCGTAATGCGAAGACGTGAGATTGTTCCTCACCCGCGGGAATTTGCTTTTTCATCCACTTTCATTGTCATTAATGTATCATTTCTTTAATTCAATTAGCAAGTAAAAGTAATTTCCCATTTTATGTCCTTCGTGCTTTTCTTTGATGGCTTCTCATGATAAGGTTACGGGAACTTAAGTGATGTATATTTCGTTTGCGAGTTTCAGCGCGTTGAAAGGGAATATTTTCATCCAGACGAATGTAGTACTATGGGACGATTTTCCTTTTGTGAACCTTCTTCCTCCTTGCAGGCTTCCGTAGAACTGATTTGCCGTTTCTCGGGATGTTGTATCGAGGAAGTGAGCAGGCCGATGCGGCATTGTGAGCTGGATGGATGGCAAGCTGCCGGCTTGCGGCGCTGTTCTACCTCGTTGTGCGCTTTGCGTTGTTCGCTTGTCAGGTCGCGGCGCTTCTGTATAATGACGCAGATGAACTATAGCCGCCCTCACAGACTATGATTTGACTATAACTATGAAACACTTCGATGGTATCACTCGGACAGAGCAAGGGGACGCAAGTCTGCCGCCACAACTTGCACCATTTTTTATAAGGCCTGTTTGACATGCTTGACTTTTCTAATACACATTTCCTCCAGTTCTGTTCGCTGCACGCTTAAATAAATAGCATGGCTCTTGAATCTGTTGAATCTCTTGAAACCCAGAGAGAGAGCGAGAGAGAGAGAGAGAAAAATGAGATGCGAAAGGCAGGGAGGTTAACCGGTAGATATCCAGTTTGCCACCCTACACTGGGAAAGGGATAAGGCGACATAGAAAGGTAAAGAAAAAATGCACGTACATAGGCAAAGAGGAAGATTAAAACACACACACACGCACGTACATGCAAAAGAGCTCACGAGTGTCACAGTCACTCAAATAGGTCACTTGACCACAGGGACTTAAATAGTGTCTTCGTTGTCTTCTGGTATGAAGGCGGCATCAGCCGGCACTCAGACCGTCTGCTAAGAAAGCGGCTAGTCGTCGAGGCGTGCCAACTCTGTCAAAAGCTACCGTCTCGGGGAGCTGTAGCGGGGACAATCACAGAGGATAGTTCGATTGTTTCCGCGCTGCAGCAGCTATCACAGGCAGCACTGTCAGCCATTCCGATGCGGCAAACAAATGCATCCGTAAAAGATACTCCAAGCCAAAGTCAGAAGCATATATTATTCAATAGAAGTTTGCAGATGATGAAAAATGAGCTGGTGCTTATGTCATAGCTATTCTCCATTAATAACCCGCATTTTAGCGATATTCCTGAAAATGAAAATGTCAATGAAACTGAGCTTTCATTGTTACATGTTAATATTAGCTTCTATGTTAATGGAAGCTTGAGAGGACGCCACTAACAACAGAAAAAGAGTTGACGGCCGTAACGTTAACGACGGCACGGATTGGAGAGTAAGCGGTAGCATAGCTGATATTTTAATTGTAAATTAGAGGGAAATGATGGAGTTGAGCGGTTGCTTCTCTTTACTCTAATAGGTTCTCTTTACTGCAATACAATACCAATTGCACGGATGCTTGAGGTACATTGACGCCCTCGGCACCGCCATTGTCACGCTGTCCCGCTTGGGGCGCATGCGTGGCTCGAGTGCGTCTCGCTGCAAGAGCGACGAAGTGAAGTGGATACATCATCAAAACTGCACACTCAATCGTCTCGGTGATGGAGTAATGTCAACATTCTGCCATCAGCCCCTGGCATGGGCGCTGGGCGCACGACAGACTTCTAGATGTTACAGAAAAAAAGCAGGCGATTGAAATTACAATTACTTCTTTCAAAAATATAATTTATTACAATGATTAATTACTGCCCTGCGAAAGTAATTGCGCGGTTACTAAAAAATATGCAGAACTCCCCTCACGATGACTGTCGACGGTAATGCGAATAGCTATCGAGCAATGTAGCGACATAGCACATTCGTAAGTTGCTAATCTATGTAGTAGTAATACTGAGACTATCGTTCATTCAGCTATATGCTGCATAATCCGGTATCGCCCTATTTTGCTGTGGCATTCGCTTGCCAAGGTCGCCCATGAGCATGGTGGCATTCAGACGACTGTATGACGCTGACACAGTGACGATGACATTAGAAAGAAGGAATGATATCAATGAAACGACAAAGGCGTATAAAGACAACGGCATGAGGACAATTGCACGTCGATTATTAAATTATGACGATGGTGTAATGACTACAATTTGACGACGACGACATGAGGACAATGAGATCACGATTGTGTGACGACGACTCTATGTCGACAACCAGATGAAAAGTAGGTTTCCCCTAAAAGCCGAAACATTGATCGCCCTAGAAAATTAGTGGACAGCTACCGATACGAAGTAAGGATAGTAGCTGCATCGGCCGTATAAACTTGTAAACATGGGCATACTGACTAAATTAACAAGCACGGCGTTACGCACGCACAAGGAAACATCAACACATCTCACTCGATGACCGCGGAAACTTGCTGTCAGAACGCTGAAGTGAGGAAGCGCCGCAGCAGCAGCAGCAGCGAGTGAATTGACCTTCGTGCTGCATCTCGCATTTACGCGAACTAAGCCGTGAAAACACAGCGCGTGGCGGACTCTGTCCCCGTCGCAGATGAGTTTCAAGATACAGCGGCCAGGGTGGGTGCCCCGCGGCCATCCGGGCCGCCCGGAGAAGAACGCGCTTCACACCCAACCCTCCCCCCTGGATCCTTGCGTGCGACTGAATATGGCGCGCTTAAAACCCCTTAAACTTCGTAAAGTACTGCCACGCTTCGAAGAATGCCGCCTCCTCCTCGCGCGCTCTGGCCGAGGCTGACGCCGCGTCGCTGTTGGCCTAATAGCATCACGTGGGCCTTCGCGCCGTGCATCAGCTCCATTTTTGCTTGAGAAGCGTCTACAGAGTGGCAAGGAGCTCATGTTGGTGCCGTTGCTACGCTCGAGCAGTGTAGGCGGCGCCACGGTCGAGGTGGGAGCGTGAAAGAGAGGAGAAACGAGGACGAGTGATGGCGGAGGAGGAGAGTGTCGCTACTTTACGAAGTTTAAGGGATTTTAGGCGCCCTTCCTCTCCGCTTTCCTCCGTTGCGTGAGCGAGATTGAGCTCCCATCGCCGGCTCACCCACGCACCCTTTCACTCGCACATACAGTATACGGTGCGCGGCGACGATTTCATTGCCCTTCGACTTTATACGGAACCTCACGGCGATGGCGATGGCGACGCCGACGGCAGAAATACGCTTGGAGTGGTGGTGGTGCTGAATTGTAGCAACAGGCGGGTTTAGTCTGGCGATCAAGGCAGGCAATTGCTCCGCCCGAGCGTCTCGCACAATACCGCTGAAGGGTTTCACCGTATGTCCATCAAACCAGTCTCTCTTAAAAATTCGATGAGGAAACGTGAAGTTTCTTTGCGGGCTATAACTGATCCCTCGGGAAATATAAAGTGTTGCAGGCGCGCACACGGAAAGTCCTTGTTTTACAGATTCTTCAGGAGAGTGTCTCTTTCATCTTGGAATTGCTGGCAGGACCACAAAAAGTGTTCAATGTCTCCTGTCTCATTGCATGCCATACAGTTCGGAGAATTGATTCGCCCCGTTTTAAATAACCAGGCCGGCGTATTAGCAGATCCTGTCCTTATTCGATATAGAAGTGAGGCTTCCTCTAGGTGCAATTTTTCGGTTACGCAGGCAATATGCGGTGGAACCCAAAGCGACGCAAAGTGATTTCGAATGTCAGATTTTTGCACTTGATTACTCTTTGGAGCCTTGATTTTGGGAGGATGATAGAGCGCTGCGTATGCAAGCGCATCAGCTTTTTCGTTTCCTGAGATACCAATGTGGGAGGGCATCCACTGAAACTTTACTGTGAAGCCTTTGTTGTTGAGTTCTTTCACGATAGCCAGTGATTTGCCTGGGAACTTGAGGGATGACAAACCACGGTATACTTGTTGTAATGCGGCCTTTGAGTCCGTAAGGACAACCACATTCTGCGGAGGCAAAGTCTTTAGCTTGCGCAGAGCAGAAGCTATTGCTATGCCTTCCGCAACTGTCGACGAGATTATACAGTCCAGACGGCCAGACCACGTATATCTTAGAGAGGGAATATAGAATGCAGCTGCGCAGCGGTCTTCGTCTGCCTTGACAGAGCCATCTGTGTATACTTGTAGGTGATTCGGGTAAATCGTGTTCAGGTGTTCCAGGACTAATGACTTGGCTTCTGCAGATGGAATGCAGCTTTTTGATTGCAATCGTGGTACACTTAAGTTACATGTGACGTCCTCGAATATCCAGGGTGGTTCTATCCTTTCCCTCTGTCTCGAGCAGCGCCATCCTAATACGAGAAGCGTGTTCAATGCTGCATAAAAATGTGAGCGTGGCCTGTTACCTATACGTCATAAGAGGTCTCTACCGGGCGTAGACTCACTCAATCGTAGTAGCTGGATCATGAGAGCCAGGGAAGCCTGAAGCCGTAGAGGACGTGACTCAGCTTCGTAGAACACTTTCTTGTTTGACGCTGGCTGAGGGACTCCAAGGCAAAGTCGGATACCTTTTCTGTGGATGGCTTCTAAGCGCCCATATTGGCTGTCTGAGGGTGACATCAGAGGCAGCTGATACAGGATTCGACTGGTAACCAACGCTGTATGTCGCCGTAGCATCGACGTCGGGTGGTTGCCCCAGCGTATGCCAGCGACTCGCTTGAGCACATGTAGCCTGGGTGACGATGACGCCATAACGTGGTCAACACCGCAGCGCCAGAGTAGCCTGTGGTCTAAGGTAACACCCAGAAATCGGACGTTGGTGACTTGTCGAGTCTGGTATCCGTACAAATTCAGCGTCAAGCGTGTAGATTTTCTTTTCACTCCAGGAAATAGTACGAATGATGATTTCTCTGCTGATAGTGATAATCCAATCGTTGCCAAGTGGCCCTGAATGGCTTTTACTGCTCCCTGGGCTATTCGTGCGAGGCGGCGATGCTGGTAGCCGGAGACCCATATGCAGATACCATCGGCATATATAGATATATTCACTAGTGTTCGATGGTTTAGTACTCTTGGGAGGCTACTCATGGCAATGTTAAATAATAAGGGAGATAAAACACTCCCCTGTGGCACGCCGCGAAATATACGTATTTCATCGCTCAAAGTGTCGCCAAGACGAACTCTGATGCGACGATCATTGAGGAACGTATGTATGAAGTGCAAGAGATGACCCGTGACGCCTATAACTTGTAACTGGCTGATAATGACTCTTTGAGGCACGTACTCGTAAGCCTTAGAAACATCCATGAAAACAGCAAGTGTCGACAGGCCATCCGCACTCTAATGTTCTATGTGGCTTAGCAGGTCCAGCACATTGTCTTGAACGCTTAGACGCTGCCGAAACCCAGTCATGCACGATGGTAGTTTTCGACCCTGCTTGACATACCAAGTGAGTCTTGTGCACGCCATCTTCTCCATTAGCTTCGCTGCACACTAGGTCAGTGATACCGGTCTGTATGAGTCCAGAGCTGCAGGATTCTTTCCGGGCTTCAGAACCGGTACCACCCATGCTACCTTCCATAAATGTGGGATAGCCCCACTGGCCCAGACTTGGCTCAAAAATGCCAGCAAATCACGTCGTCTTTCAACCGGTAGGTTAGTGAGCATCTGACTACTGATAAGGTCAGGTCCCACCGCACAGCGACGTCGGAGGCTGCTCGTAGCTAGTTCCAGCTCTCTGAGTGTGAAAGGAGCATCCATTAGAGACGACGGTAGCGGCGGAGGCGGGTTGGTTGTGCCGGCTGACCTGCCGGAAGAGTAAACTTCAGCGAAGGCATTCGCAAGACAAGCGAGTGTCTTGCCTAACCTCAATGCTAGGGCTTCAAATGGCTTGTTTGGTCGAAAGTTTCCAGCAAGGTTATTAACGACCCACCATATCCTTGGAACTGGCGTGAAGACCGATAGGCTTGCACAAAATGATGCCCATTGATCTCTTCTTAGTCTCCTTGTATAACGTCGAATAACTGCGTTAATCCTGTTCTATATAGTCTTCATTGGTGGGTCGACCTTCGTCCACATCAGCCTCCGTTCCGCTCTTTTACGGGCAGCACATATATTGTTGAGCTTTAGATCCGGAGCGGGGAAGTGGTCGGGTAGCTTCAGCTCAGCGGTAGCCAATCTCTTGCTACGTAGCATGTCCGCGAACAGGTCTCCAGATGATTCGCTTAGGCCGTCCCTGTACGTATCCCAATGCGTCACAGGACAGGATCTTCGGCCGTTGGTTCTATATCCAGCAATGTTAACGAAGACAGGAAAATGATCCCTGCCCATTCTATCTCTGCTAGTCGTTGACGATGCGAGGATGTCCGTTGAATGTAACGTCAAGTCAATGACACTGTTAGAGGCCGGTGGTCGAAAAAACGTTGGCTGTTTGTCATTTGGCACGCAGAGTCCCTCGGTGTTTAAAGCACTAACAATTTGCTTTCCCCGTGCATCAGTCGCCTCGTCGCCCCGGAGAGTATGGTGCGCGTTAAAGTCCCTACATATAATCCTCGGAGCTGGGCAGCGGCTGCAGAGGTCTCTTATCATTTCTCCCATCGAGACCTTCAGGCGAGAGCTCACATATACGGAGGCCACGCTGAGGCTTCGGTTTCCCCGCCGCACTTGTACAGCAGTGACTTCCAAAGCACTGCTGCAAAGGTATGCTGCAAAGGCGAACCAGCTGCGTGGTTCTTACGTTCGCTCCAAATACAGACCGTCCAGAGAAGATCAACTTGGGCTTCACAAGACTCGTGTCTTGTGTCTCGTGTCGTGACCATTGGCTACGTTGAAACACCACCTCGGTGCTTCAAGTGTCAGCGCTATGGACATGTGACCAAGTACTGCTGTGGTGATCAGCGGTGTAAGAGATGTGGAGGACCGCACGATTTCAAAACATGCGCGTGCAGCAAGAACTTTCTATGTCCAAACTGTAGTGGTGGTCATCCAGCTAGTTATAGCAAGTGTCCTACGCGGGCAGCGACAATAAAGCGTAACAAAACGTTTATCTTGGGGCCTACAGGAAAGGATGAGAAAAATTCGACGAAGAAAAAGATAGAAAGTCACAGAGAGTCAGACGAAATCAAATGGAGCTCAAAGAGTGAAACTGATTTTCCAAGCCTGAAGCCTTCTCTAGGAATCCAGGAGACAGTAGTGCCACGCAGTGGACCACTGTGTCCTGCAGTGGACACGCAGTGGACCGGCTAAAGCAGTCAAATTAATGAACAGATGCCCCGTAGACGAGGAGACTGCTGAACAACCGGAACAGCGAAGTTATGTGTCTGTACTGCAGCAACCCCAATCGCGTTGCGATGAAAAAACACCACAGTAGGACTGTCAACAGGTGCTACGTGCTCTTTTCAAGGCCTTGCGACCACACATAGAGAAGATGCCGGCGAACTCGATGAAGGAAATGCTCGAAGTATTCCTGGCTCTCGAGTCAGTGATTCTAAGCTCTGCCTCCTTTTAAAGCACCTAGCAATATGGATGCGGTCAGGACACAATGTTCACCATCTCGTCCACAGGTGCCACTTATTATGCAATGGAACTGTGTGGATCTTGCGTGCCATTTACCTGAACTGTCGCTTTTCTTACGCAACATGCCTGTGCCAATATTGGCCCTGTCCGAGGGTGGTCTTCCAAGTTCCAGATCAATTGCTGGTTATGTCGCACATGGAAACCAAAGTATTCCTACATTTCCGAACGGAAGCGCCATGCTATATGTGAGACGTGAAATACCGCATTACGCTTGGAGTGTCCATACAATTGCTATCGCAATAATAAGCTTACTAGCTCGTGAATACAGCTGGGTTCATGCATCAGTGAACCAGTTTTATAACAATCCAGATTTAGTGTAGCAGGACATCTGAAATTACGGTACACGTAAAAAAGCAAGCGTACTCAAGCACATAGCCCTCTCCGTTCTACACAAGAGCTTGCAACGTTGCAGACAATACCGACCAAAGACTCTTCAACATTTCTGTACTGTTCAAGGAATTGCTTGAAGGTAGTCAAAAATTAAATGGAGAAAAGTTAACCTATCATGGGGGGGATCAAGGGCTGGGTTGTGTTCTAAAGTGATAAACACGTCATAGTAACTTTGTCTAGACTGATATATGCATTCCAACAAAGTCGGATTTGTTGCTTTCTTGAAAAGGCCCCTCAACGATCATTTAAAATAAATAAAAGAAATATCAGAAAAAATATTATTCTCTCTAATAAAGTTCGCATTTGCATTCTAAACAAGATCACAGCGGCTAAACTTCATTTTGCATCAAATTGCTTTAGCCAAAATTATGATTAAATATTTTTTTCTGATTTAGCAAGATCATACAGTTCATATTGCGCTTACAAATACAATGCAGAGCCAGTGAATAACAGTTCAATGACTGCAAGCAATTCTTAAAAAAAGCGAGAGGAAACACAGAGCCCTAGCAACAAGTCAGCACGTGAGGCGCAACTATGCCCCACATTACAGAGTTGATTCTCCGGCGGTAGTTACTCATTTCATCAAGTGTGTCACATATGTGACCCATTATTGTGCAATAAATAAAGAGGGGGAAAAAAAGAACGTTCACCATTTGTGTAGCCCAACTGAGCGCTGAACTCGCACCAGGAAAAGGAGGTTGCGGAACCGTTCAACGTTCGCTTGCTCCAAAAAGCTGGTCGTAACTGATTAAGGCATTTATTCCAGCAGAAAGAGCTATCCGTCGGAAGAGATTGACCGTGTACACGTTATGCAATACCGCGAGACATAATGTAAAGCTAGCATGCGCAAGTTGACCCAGGGGACCGATATCTGCCTTGTTTGTCGACCTCACGTAAAGCATAACGTAAATTACGCTGTTGTTTTGATGGCACAGTATGGGTCGGCGCACTCGTTCATGAAACGATGCCCTCATTGACTTAAATGCGGAGCCGCCCGTGAGTGAGCCCTGATAAAACAAGTGAATGTTTGCCTGAGTGAGCCATGTAGTGAATCGCAGAATGCCAGAGTCTGAGCGAGGCAAAATGAGTCAGACTTGACGTGAGCTAGGGTAAAGGTTAGCCTGGACCTGGACCCGAATCATAGCATCACAGAGTCATACGTTGTCCATCTTCAGTGAGCTCTAGTAAGTCTAGATCATCTGTGAGTCCAGTAGTTTTTCAGTCTATACAGCCACATGCGAGGCTGAATGCAGGAATCCCGACTGGGTATGCACTAATTACGCACTTTAGGGAACATTATTCCTGCATGAAGGCACATGAATAAAGGCTTTGTGCAAATTACGTCAATTTTACAAACGAATGATGCTATGCTGAAATTGTGGAGCCATACTTTTGCAAATATGCACGTTAGCTTCTTGTGAACGTGCAATTTCTACACTCATTGCTATATCGTGTGCTTCATTCATTTATTTATTTATTTATTTATTTATTTATTTATTTATTTATTTATTTATTTATTTAATTTACAAATACTGCAGGCCCTTCTCTGGCCCATGCAGGAGTGTATACTTAGAATACAAACAAAAGAAGTAAATTTAAACTAATTACTTGACATAATCGCAAAGGTATAATACATACAAAAGTGAAAAAACTTGGCAATACACTGGTCATAGATTACACAAATGAATACTCGAACAAGCGAATGTTATCAACTCAGAGTGTACTACACTTGGACTCGAATTTCAACAAAAGTTGATATTACTAATACATAGAACAAATGATTCCAACGAGGCAGAGTTCACTGCCTCCTCAGATAACGTATTCCAATAATAAATTGCGCGAGCAAGTAAAGAGAACTTTTGAACATTCATGTGGCTGATTGGCTGTCTAATAGTTTTACTGTGGTGCGTTCTCTCTGATTGTTTGAAAGGATCCAGAAGATATCGTTCCCGTGATAGGTCAAAGTTCTCGTGATCAAATTGGTAAATAAATCTTAATCTAGATATTATCCTGCGCTGCTCAAGTTCTTGTAGGTTGGCCAATTACGTAAGTTGCTGACACTTGAGTAACGGGAGTAAACAGAATAAATAAAACGCAAAGCTAAATTCTGTACTCTTTCGATTTTGTTAATCAAGCATTGTTGGCAAGGGGTCCAAATAACCGATGCTTACTCCAATTTCAGTCGTATTAGTGCTTTTTATGCATTTAGTTTTACTGCAGGAGCGGTATTACGCAGTTTTCTTTTCAAGAACGACAATTTCTGTAGTGCACCCCGACAGACATATTCAACATGCGGTTCCCAACTGAAGTTACTCGTAACTGTTACACCTAAATATTTAACTTCGTCAGTTCTGGTGACGGTAGCGTTACCTAAAAAGTAAGCAAAGTCAAGCGGCTTTTTTTTTTGTTGCTAAACGTTGTGGAAGCTGTTTTAGAAATGTTTATTCTTGAGCCCCACCTTGCACACCATGCATCAATGGAGTGTAAGGAATTGTTCAATTTAATTTGGTCATCTCGATTATTTATGGCTGTGTATACAACACAGTCGTCTGCAAATATTTTGATCCGGATTGGTGGTTCGACGGAAAGATGAATATCATTAGTATATACCAAGAAAAGGAGAGGCCCTAGGACCGAGCCCTGCGGAACACCCGAGTACACATCCAAATCTTCGGAGACACTCCCATTTATGGCAACACGCTGCTGTCTATCTCTTAAATAAGATTCAATCCATGCCACTACTTTCTGTTCAATGCCAATTGCCTTTAGTTTTATTAGTAAATCTTTATGAGGAACGACATCAACACTTTTGGAAAATCCAAAGAAATAGCGTCTGTTCGGCCTTTTATATTGAGTGTACCAATTAATTCATCAGTTATTTCAGCTAGTTGGGTTACAGTAGAAAAACCAGATCAAAAGCCATGCTGTTGCGGATAAAGCAAATTATTATTTTCCAAGTAAGTAATAATGGCCTTAAAAATAATGTATTCGAACGATTTACAACAGGTGCTAGTTAAAGGCACAGGCCTGTAGTTGTTAACTTCTAGAGGAGAGCCAGATTTATGCACCGGAATGATTTTGCAGAGCGCCAATCATCAGGAATTACTACAATGCTTAAAGATATAACAAAAATATGATATAAATATTTGGCCACCCATACAGCATATCTACTCAAAAAGGTATTGCATAGATGGTCAAGACCAGGAGATTCCTTTGCATCTAGCCTATGCAAGAGGCCAAGAACACCGTCCTCTGTTATCTCTATGTCAGGCATGGGACTATCATAGCCATATGATGGTAACAGTGCATGCGAAACTCTACGCGTGAACACGGATTGCAAAAATGCATTAAATTTGTTAGAAATTACAGTCGAGTCAACAATAGTTTCACCCGAAACATTTATCTATGATATACACCGTTTAACCTTTGATAGATGGCGCCAGAACTTCTGGGGTTCTTTGTTCATAAATGACTGCAAAGTGACTGAAAAGAAAACGTTCTTTCGTCAACCTTGTTTGCTCCCGCAGGTTAAAAATAAGGCTTGAAAGGTCATTTGTATTACCGTGTTCACGTCGTCGATTAATTTTGCGTTTTAAATGAATCATTTCTCGCGTGAACCACGGGTATTCCCTATTGGTGCGTTTCCTATTTAACGGGACATATTCTTACTCGCAAAAGAGAAGAATTTCTGTAAAGTATGATCACATTTTCGTCATTGATTTTCTTGAAATTAGCAAAGCGTGATTCTAAGTAGTTTAACACAGCGATATCATCGGCGTGCGTATAATCTATGACGAAAGTATCTGAAGGCTTAGTAAAAGAACGTGTCCCTGCAACCGGACATGAGAGAGCAAGCAACTTATGATCAGATATGCCGTCTTCAACACTAATCGTACAACCATGAAGTCGGCTGCGAACAAGTGCTAAATCATGGAGTGAAGATGATGATGAGAGAGAGAGATACAAATGAGAGAAAGGCAGGGAGGTTAACCAGAGTCAAAACCTCCGGTTTGCTACCCTGCGTTTATTGACCCTGGTATCGTGGGAAACTAGTTGGTGTAAACCAAAGTTGAATGTAGTTGTGAGCAATGCATCAGGACTTTTAGAATCTTTGCTATCGTGAGAAAAATTAGGCCAGTTTATCGCCGGCAGATTAAAGTCTCCTGTTATTATAATGGTCGACCGGGAATTCGTATTATCTGCAAGGTAGTCGTGCATGGCTTCCAAACATTCCGGTGAAGTATGGGGGGGTTGGTACACAACCCCTAGAAGTATACGTTTGCCCAGGAATTTAAGTTTGCACAATACTTTCATGGTTATTAATGCCATCCAAAAGTATGAACACAATATTATTTTTAATGGCGATAGCTACTCCACCACCTCGTGACTCTATGTCTTTACGGATAAGCTTATAAGTAGAAGGTAAGACTTCCGAATCCTGTACATGAGCATGTGACCATGTTTCAGTAATTTACATCTTCGAGGGAACCGGATTTATTTACAACGCTGCGCGCATTGAGCGAAACAACTCGGAGAACTTTGCTGGAAGATTGTCATTTTTTTTCCCGACTTCATGTGGTCACGCGGGCAAAAGCAGGATGATCCGAATCACGCTGCATCTGCGCATCAGATCGTGTGATTTCCACTCGGCGGTTTAGAAGCTGGTCCCAGGTATAAACTTTGTCATTTACTTTCAATTTATCAAATATAAGTGACACCTTTGTTCCATTGGACTTTTCCACAGTTGCAGAACGCCACAGTCTACCACGCAAGTCACGAATCTTTTTAGAAAAGTCATCTGATATTGGAAATCTGCGGTCCTTTTAGCTTATAGCATGATGACATTATTCTAGCTTTCTCACAAAAATCAAAAAGCCTCAGCATAACTGGTCGGCATTTCCCAGCATGTTTATGACCAACCCTATGAATGTGCTCAATTGAATTCCCTTCGATGTCAAGCAACTCCTTAAATATATCTTGCTTGACTCTGTCTTGCAAGTATTTATTATCCTCTTTTGTTTCTTCACTTAATCCAGCTTTGTGCGCCTAGGCTGTCGCGGTGTCTCTGTGACATAGTTGTTTTGCATGCGCACTCCCATCCTTTCATTTATATAGCTATAGAACATCCTGCTGGGTTAGTTGGCACTCTTACTATGTTAGCAAACCGGGCACTCCGATGTCGTTGACCTTCCTGCCTTTCTCGTAATGCCCTCCCTCTCTTGCTCTATCTCCAAAGAAGCACTGGAACCTCGGTGAAAATACCGCTTCTTGCTTGCACTTCTATAGAACCAGAGCCTGAGTTGCGCGCTGGCTCCTTCGAGGTCAGCCTCACCAAAAAACGAGCAGCAGCATTCCCCTCGTATAGGTACACGCATGAGCCGACCGTGACTTTCGTGGCACGAAAGGTCGCTTTGCAATCCAGAATAAGCGATCAAGGCCGTGTGAGATTACAAAGTGTCTATTTACTTGCGATCGTTGCTGGAGGCACTTTTCCGCCGACGCTCGCGATTTTGTCAGTGAGCGTGAACAGGCCTCTCTTTGCAGAATGCACGAAAGCTCCCTGCACGACCGGTAGTCTTACACACTCGGGAAACATTTTTTCTTCAGGCCATGACGTTTCTTCATTGGTAAGGAGATGCTGACATGGCGTTCATATAACCCTGTAGCCTGCGCTTTTCGTCACTGGGCAGAGAAGAGATTACCAAGACAGCGGGAATCGGCAAGGCCGATGTGACGATGGAGTAATTGGCTTATCTGGATGATCAACTGATCGCTATCGTGTATAAAAAGGTCGGGGAACGGCGCAGCGCGAGTAATGGCTGCTACGGAGTTCAACGGAGCGCTGAAGCACGCGGAAGGCGCCGAAGGTCTTCTACTCACTCGACGCGCAGCTACCCGGGAACGTCTCCTTGCTCTGTGCGAATTCACAACAGAGAGCAGAATAATACAGTAAACTTGATACCGCATGGCCAGTTCCCCTACCTCCTCTTGATCCCCCCCCCCCTTTATTTATTTATTGTTTTTTACTCCTGCCATCCCCTCCTCCCATGAAGCTAATGAGCCAACCTGTAATATAAACGATTTCATTCATTCATTGATTCATTCATTCAAGAAGGTAGGTCTCTCATTCTCGCTTCCCGCGTGTTCGCAGTTGATTGTATCAGTTTCAGGGCTTCATTTGCCTGAAAAATAGTGCTCATGCTTTGCCGAGGCAACAGCGAATCCTTGCTCGAGGGCTGGTCTCACCCGTCAGGGTGCAGTAACGTTTCCCCATAGATGATGGGGCGCTAGATCCGGGACTATGGATCCACCGCGGTCATCATCTCAAGGCCCAGGGCATTACACTCTTCATACTACGGTTCTCTTGCTGCCTCGCACTCGGGAATAGAGACAACGTGACAGATGGGGAACATCCTACGCCAACAGCAAATCTTCAGGCAAGTCCCACTAACCTCTGGGAGAGGGACGGAATGCGATCTTGACAACTACTTTTTTTGCTAGAGTTCATTCAACAGACGCAGCACAGTCAAATTCCAGAGGGTGTACAAAATGCTCATATTATAGCAGGCCCCCGTTTATCGAACGAAACCGTGTCGTGCCGGTGCGCGTCATACTTCGTGGGCCAGGTGCCGCACTTATCTAGACGCCGCCTGCCATGCAGAGGGAGTTGCCAAACGGCACCCATATTCCTACCATGAATCCTGCAACAATGCATCATGGTCAAAATTCAACGTGAGAATTGGCTGATGACAGCGGAAATAAGGCACCACTTAAAAAGAATAAATCTGATCGTGCTCAGTGATACAACGACGTTGTCAACAGCGAGATCGACAAGGTCACTGCAGAGGAATCCAGCTTTATTAAAGTAACGTATACCAAGAAACGGCCGGCTGGAATACCTGTGGTGTTTAAACCGTCCTCAGAGAATGGATTACTTTTGCAAAACATTAACATTATTGCGAAAGAGCTGCTAGCGGTAACGCGGGAAACTTGTGAGTCACAAAATTAACAAAGATGGCAGCTTGTCAGTTTGCGCGACCTCACTTTCAGCCGCTGATAAACTGCCTGCTCGCAAAGGCGTGGCCTCTTTGAGACCGCTGCGAGTGTTCCGCAGTGGTACGCCAAGAACTTCGGCAAGATTAAATGCGTTCCCTCGAGTATACAGAGAAGTGGAATTCCTGGATTATCTGGAGGAGTTCGGAGTTATCTCTGTAAAGCGTCAATTATCTTATGCGAAGAACAGTGAGAGTGTCATTGAGCCCTTCCCCTCTCGAAGAGTATAGTTACACTTCCGTCCAGATTGTCCTATTCCTACGAGAAGTCTACTTGACTTTACGAGCCAGCCCTTGGAGAAGTACTTTATTCCACCAGTTCAATGTATGACATGTCATAAACATGGCCATGTAGATAACTATTGTCAAGGTGCTCGCAGCTGCAAGATTGGTACTGGGCCGCGCACTTCTGAATAATGCACTGCAATTAACGTTCCTCGTTGTGTGAACTGTCACGGCAATCAACCTGCACATTTTTCTGGATGTTATCACAAGAAAGATGCACTTCGAAGAAGCAGGATATTGTGACCGGCAAGGTTACTGCCACACAGCGCAATATCGTAAACCTAGATGTTAAGTCGCCAGAGGGCACTGCGGAGAAGAGGAAGCCACGTTCTTATTTGCAGGCAGCCACCGGAAGTGCGCCTAAAGACCATGCCCAGACGTCGTCTTTTGAAGCTGCGTTTAGAGAGCTCTCTTGGGGTACGTCACACCGCGCTAGCAACGTCACAGCGTGACGTCCCCGCCACACGTGCAGTGGCCCTGGTTGGCAAAACACCGCCTCCGCCAGCCCCCGGCGGGCCGCAGTCGTGCAGTTGTGCGTGTGCACGCCACGTGGACTCGCTTTTTTTTTTCTTCTTATTTTTGTACAACTGTACTCTTGTCAGTCAGATTATCAGTATTGTTTGCCGGAGAACATCGGTGTGTGGGACGCGGCGTACCGTAAAACTGTCAACGCTAGCTTCTCTCTCTTTTTTTTTTTTGTTTTACTTGCTGGAGTTAACAACTTGGTGGTTTATGGCGGACCGCGACATCGGCCTGTCTTCGGAAATACATCCCGATTGTTCTATCGCGATAAAGTGTGCGGCAAAAAATAGCGACAGTATGGGCTCATCTTTGCGCAGGGAAACGTAGCACATAGCTGTGTAAATGTGTGCGTGGTGCAATGCGCGATTGGCAATGCGTCATGTTTCTTAAAATGTGGACGTGCTGACGTGTAATAGGAGTAGTCTTAGTGACCAGGTGTCGGCAGAACTTCAGGACCTGTCATTTCTGTACAGGCGGAAATGAATGAGATGCGATGATCAGTGAGCGCGTTTATCTCAGTGCCGTCTGCGCTGTATGGAGAAAAAAAATTGATTTAGCATAATCTACCGGCCTAAAGACACGACTGTAAATGTGTTTTTCCCATTTCTATTTGTACTATTCCCGGAACAGCGTACGCTTCGCCACAAGGAACGCGCATGCGCTATAAGCATGTTTTTACCATTGCCGAATGTGCGCGTGTACGCGTCGTCGCGGGCATTCTACAAAAGGTGACCCAATAACCTTATCGTGCTTCATTGCAGATCTCTTCAGTTTTAACTAAAACAGTGAACTAACTTGTGCTATTTCTTGTTATTATACTTCTTTTTATGACACAATAGTTATGCTGTGGTGATGCACATAAACACGCAATACTGGGTCTGTTAAAACTAAAACCAGCAAAGGGAGGCCGCAGGCGCAGCGAAGTTAACACGGAACGAATTCTGTATGAGTTATGTACGCTTCGTGCATTCGCATTCCGATGACTAAGAGGTAAAATTAATTAAAATATGGTGTTTAACATTCCTATTCAGCAGAGTGGCTTATGACGAACGCTGTAAGCGAGAGCTCCGGGATAATTTAGAACACCTGGTGCTTTTCGCCGAGCCCCTAATGCAGGGTAACAACTGTTTTTGCCTACCACCCCCATAGAAATTTAGGCGGCACCCCCGGGTATGGCTGATGGTTGTAGACCGAATTAACCTTACGTATCTTTTAAGATTACAGTGTAAATGAATGAAAATTAAGCACATTCACGTCAACGCAATGCATTTCTTTTTCAGATGACCACGCATTTAAGCGAAGTGTCGTTACGGCACGCGGAAAATTTAATCTTCTGTCACACAGATATCTTTGCTTTCGGAGAGTCCTGCAATTTTTGTGGCTGTATGATCTACGGAAGAGGCACTCTTACAAAATCACCACATGCTTACTTGAAGGCGCCATGCAGTTGGCAACAACGCTACGTTGTTGCACCAGTAAAATGAGGATGGTTACTTTCTGAGCACAGTTCATAGATACTGCCACCTAAGAAAATAGCAATATGCAAAATTTTCGATCGTAGCCGCTTAGATATAGGCTGCGCTCCTATGCAGAGAACCAGTCGGCTGAACATTTTTTCCCGACAAGCGCCCACTTTGGAGGCGCGGCGGACGGTAGGGGCACTCCCAGTGACGTTACGCTGTTTGCAAACTGGGGGCGGTCTATTCCTGTCTCTGCTACCACCGCGACTGGTGCGAAGAGAGAAGGAGAGGTAAACGGCATTTGAAAGGCAGGGAGGTTAACTGGATAAGATTCTGGTCTGCTACCCTGCACGGGGTGAAGGGTAGGGGGAGATGAAAGACGGAAAGAACAGCAGAGAGAAAAAGCAACGGAACGAAAAAACAAAGGTAGGGAAGGTCATGAACGTCCATGAGGATTACAGTGTCTCCAATAGGTGACTCCAACGTAGAAATTTCAAGAGTGCCTTCACTGTCGTGTGGTGTGACGAATTGGTCGGCGTCCCAGGACTGTCTGCTCCGAAAACGACTGGTCGTCGAGACGCGTCAGCGTGGTCGCGCTGCCTGTGCGCAGTGTTGGGGACAACGACAAAGAACGTGTTCGACACTTTCTTCGTCGCCGCAGTGGTCACACGCGCTATCCTCCCATCCGATGGGGAAAGCAAACGACTTCGTAAATGTGATGCCAAGTCACAATCGGTAAAGTACAATTGTCTCGGGTCGGGATAGTCCAGGTGGAGGCTGAAGTTGCAGACATGGGTCCAGTCGATGTAGACGTGTGTGCTCGAAACTAGGTGTTTTCCACAACGATTGTAAGGCATCATATGCAAGCATTTGAAGTTGCGCTACTGCATCTGTTCTTGACAGCGGGATTGGTTCCTGCACGCCGTGCTCATGAGCAGATTGAGCAGCTTCATCGGCTTGTTCCTTACCCATTATGCATCAGTGGCTAGGGAGCCACTGAAATGTGACGTCGTGTCCTAACTCAACGAGGCGATGAAGGAGCTCTCGGATTTATAGCACTATTTGTTCGTAGGATCCACTGCGTAAGGCGGTAAGCAAGCAATGTAGAGCTGCTTTAGAGTCGCTGAAAAGGCTCCACTCTCGAGGTGGTTCCTCTTGAATTATGCGTAATGCGCTAGAAGAGCAGCAAGCTCCGCGGCTGTCGAGGTAGTCTGATGCGACTTCTTGAACTTGAAGGTGGCGACTTTCGCAAGAATAGTTACTGTTCCTGCAGATCCGTCTACGGCGGTTGAACCATGAGTGTATATATGGGTATGATCGTTCTGTTGTTTGTATAGCAAGAGCAATGACAGTTGCTTGAAAGCTGGTGATGAGAGTTGTGCCTTCGTTTGAATTCCTGGTACTGCCCGTCGAACTTGAGGCTGAGCCAAGCACCAAGGGGGAAGCAAAACTATCACTGCAGCTGTGTAATTTGATGGCAGTGCGAATATTTCTACTACACCTCCACCCTCACGGAAACAAGCACAAAGGCTAATCACTTGTAGCCACTCAACCAGATAAATTTCGTGTCCAAAGACGTAGAGGCAAGATATACCAGATCGTGCTCCCCGTGATGTTTGCTGCGATAAGAGCCCTCATCCGCGCACAACCTCAACCATCGGAGCTTTCTGGGGTCGAAGCTTTCCTGGTGCTTGAAATATTATTATCTTCATCACAAGCAATTCTGCAAGCAACCCAGTGGTTCAAGATGCCTGATTCCTACAACACGTTTATTCTTCAATGTAAAGGTATATAGGCTTACGCTCTAAGTGAGCAGGTTTTCGTCAGTTTCTTCAGCAACACTCTATTCCTATAGCAGTCGTATCTGAGGCATGGGTTCTAGCTGATTTCCGGATATCTAACTACGTCATGTATGATTCGTGCTATCTGTCTAGACCCAGTCGCGCTATGTTGTGTGCGAGGAAAGACATTGTGTCTACGTGCCTCACATCTTCGCAATCCACGGTTCCGGAATATGTGGTGTACAGTGTACACTGTGGATCACTGTCTGAGTGCTGTGAGTGTGTTCATTGAACCTACGACGGTAATAATATCGGCGGGGCTAGATCGTGTATTGCACGACGTGGTCCGCCTGTTTTGTAGTTTGTGGACACTTCAATGTTCATGGCCCACTTTGACGAAGTTATCCCACTGATCGGTAGGGCATGCTCGTAGAATCATTTATCGACAGGCAAAACGTTGTTTGCTAAAGATGGTGCCGCAACTTATTTGCGCGGATTTAACTACGATAGTTACCTAGATCTGACGTTATCCTTTGCTAGGATGTATGGGGATGACGATGAAGTGTGTGTTGTGGGGAACACTTCTTTTTTTTCTCTGCGAGTTTCAAGCTACTTCGTGAGAGACGCCGCTCCCTCAACAACGGCGATCGACATGGAGTCACCTGGAGGGGTGTCGGGTCCTTCCACGTCAACAGTGGACGCTCCGGGAAGGCGATCTAGATACCCGAACGACACCGACAGCGATCACATCGTGATCTACTGAGCGACCAGTGATGACACCTCGGATGACAGTGACTTCGTGCCTGCAGCAAAGCACGAAGCAAAGAGAAGACTCGTCAGGACATCTCCTTCCACACGTAAGACAACTGAGATCCCTACGCGAAAGTCGTCAGACCACGACATTTTATTTGTGCCTGTGGCTGCTAGAGACAATCTAAACTGGCTCAATTGGCTTATTGTGTACTCTCACTTTGATGTTACTTTAATTTATGCATTCTTTACTTATTTCTGTGAATGATCTAATACATCTTTATCTAACTGCCCCCCTCCCCTGCGATAATACCTTCGAGGCGACGCAGGTATTGTGTAAATAAGTAAATAAATAAATAAATAAATAAATAAATAAATAAATAAATAAATAAAACCGCCAAGCTACATCTGTGTCGCTAGAGGCCCTTGTTCCAGGTCAGATCGAAGCTGTAAGAACCAACGCCCGTAAGAACATTCTCGCTATAGACGTCACAAATCGCAGCGCGCTAGACGTTTTAAGGAACGTCAAGGTGCTGGGTAGCATCAACGTACGCTGCTATAAACAAGACTATCATGACTCTACGGCGTTGTGTATGACGTAGACAATTCCATAAGCGATGCTGACCTGCATATACTCATCAAACGGGCGATAGACGGAATTGCCATATTGCAATTAAGCCCGTCGCCTAGGGAATTCGCACTGCGTGAAGCCCACTTTTAAAGGAGACAACCTACTGTCACACGTCAAGGTCGGTCCCTTCCGAAAAGTAGTACGGCTTTCTGTGCCAAAGCCGCTTCAGTGCCGGAATGTACGTTAGAGCGGTTTGCACAAGTGTTGCCGTGTGCTCACGATGCTCTGGGTCGCACAGCTCCGACGCCTTTCGTGTAGAAAACCAAAAGTGCGCCAATTATCAAGGCTCTCACGCTGCATCTTCAAAAAATCGTCCAGATGTTAAAAATGAGACTAAAGTGTTGAGGCAAATGGGCAGAGATGGTTCGTCGCACCGGGAGGCTGCCGGTAAGGTGTGACCTCCGCGTTCACATCGCCGGAGATCTAGGAAATCCACTGCTATTGCTTAGGATGCACCGCGTCCACTGAGAGTCCACACACTTCCAAAGAAAACTTACAATACAAGCACTTAAACAGAAATCATAGTCTTAAGGAGAAAGTCTCCAGTGTGCCTCATGGGAGGAGTGGCCGCCGTTGCCACGGCTAGACCAACCTGGGGAGCAGCAAGATGTAGCACGTCCACCGAATCATGCTTCACCTTCTGACAGCAGCCAAGACGACGACAAACAAGTTGTCACCATGATACGGTCCCTTATGAACACGCTACTAGTACTATACTGACTGCCATACACCCACCGGCGTCTCGAAATGGGCTTCAAATACTGGATGCCCCGAAACCGGTACTGCATACTCTTGAGAAGCACCACGACTGCTCCTCTGCTCTGGTTCCTTAAAGAAGTCAAGGAGGCTTCTATCTTCCAGGTGAATGCCAGAGGCCTTAAATCCCGCATTTCGGACTTTCGACCCTTTGTTTTTGGGAAGGAATTTCCAATCATCCTCAGTTGTGAGCCAAACAATGCGAGCGCCATCCGCCCATCAGTATATGAAGCTTTCATGTCAGCCTCCTCTAGCGACCGCCGCAAAGTAATCGTTTATGTCAGGTGCGATTTGACTTATGTTTTACACCGAATGGAACCTGATGACGACAATAAGTACGTATGTTTGACTATAAGATGCAAGAACGTCGCACTCACGCTCGTAAGTGTCCACATTTCACCTTCGAGCCAAATTAACAACGCAAGACTAAGTGCAATTTTGACGACACCTGGATCATGGATAATTACCGGCGATTTCAAGGCGCATAATTCGCTATGGGGAAGCTTAAAGATGGATTGTCCTGGAAGACGCGCTCTATCCTTCGCGTCGCACCATGAACTCTGCTGCCTAAATGACTGCAGTCCCACTTATCTGCGGGGATTGATATGCAGCAGCTGCCTGGACTTAGTGTTTGTTTCAAGATGCCTGAGTGCCAATGTGAAGTGGTTTCTGGACTACGCAACGCATTATGGTGACCACGTTCCAACATGTGTCAAAATCGAAGGCATAGGCAAGTCATACGCTACCACAGTCCTTCAACGCATCGACTGGCCTAAATACACGTTGCTCATGGAGAAGAATTCTCAAAAGAATCAGCAACGTCTGCTTGGCTACATCGAGGAGCTAATTAACGACGCTACTCAAAAAGCCACAAGACTTTTTTAGGCCTATTCCTAAATTTTCTGAATTCGAAGCAGAACTGGAGAGTCTCCGAGCGATTCGCCGTCGGGCAGAACGAAGGTACAGGTGCACGAAGTCGATGTACGACTTAGGGCAGGCGAGACGCATACAGAAGAAGATTCAGCATCGTATCAACTCACTGCAATCTCCAAGATGGAAGGCTTTGTGCGATTCCCTTGATCCACATAAACCTCTGTCACATATATGGAGAACGGTGCGCGGTGTTGGAACATCACCCCAACAACGCCACCCCTTCAAATGTTTGGCTCTCTGCCAAGCTCTCCCAGAAATCGATGTAGCGGAGGACTTCTGTTTGAAGGTTGCTGGTCAACCGTCCTGCTTCCCCGCACATGATTCCCATGACGCTCCAAACTTGCGACATTCTCGTATGGACAATCTGTTTTCCATCGAGGAATTGCAAGCGGGGCTGGCAACTTGCAGAAGTTCCTCATCGCCTGGGCCTGACGGGTTGCATACGTACCTCTTGGCAAGCTCGGTCAAACAAACCGGCATGCTCTTCTAGACGTGTAGAACAATTCATGGCGTAAAGGAATGGTTCCTGCTGAATGAAAATCAAGCCGCCTTGTGCCTCTGCTCAAACCAGGCAAATCACCCCTGGGTGGCGTCTTATCGTCCCATTGCTCTTGTCTAGGAAAGGTGATGGAGACGATGGTGCTGACACGTCTAGAGTGGTATTTAGAACATTACGAGATAAAACCTGACGCTATGGCTAATTTCCGACGCAGACGCTCTTCTATAGACAACTTCATCGATCTTGTAGCGTCTGCTCAGCACGAAAAAAGCCTAAGCAGACTGTCAGCGGCACAGTTTCTGGACGTTAAAGGCGCTTATGACAATATAACCCATCGAGCCATCCTGGACACCTTGGGCGATGCCAGCCTAGGTGGCCTTGTTTTTCGATGGATATTCAGCTACTTGAAGGACAAGTCATTCTTTGCGCAAACATAGGATGTTGTGTCATCACAACACAGCACCTACCTTGGCGCAACACAAGGTGGACTCCTGAGCCCCACTCAATTTAACCTCGTGCTCATCCTTCCGGAATTCGTATACGTGTCGATCTATGCAGGCGATATATGCATTCGGTCATCAGATATGACGCGTCCCCAGATGTGCGCCAGGCTCCAAAAAGCGACCACATTATCATCAGGATATCTTCGAGCACGAGGTCTGGAGGCGTCCTCTGAGAAGAGCTCTATGGTCGCTTTCACGTGCAAAAACAATGAGACCATACGTTGTCAGAATTAATTGATAGCCTATTACCTACGAGAAGACGCACCGCTTTCTAGGAGTGATAACAGATCGAGACCTCTCCTGAAGTCCTCATGTCTTCTACGTAAAGAGGAAACTAGTCATGAAAACCCATGTAATCAGATTTCTTGCTGGGAAGTCATAGGGTGTGTCTGTGAGTCCAATGCGCCACCTCTATAACGCACTGTTCCTCGGTCTCCTACGCTATAGCTTACTTGTATTGGGTGGGGCCGATAAGGCGAACCTTCGCGCCCTCCAGTCTGTGTAAGCTCAAGCTCTGCCAATGTGCCTTGGCTTCCTCAGTTGCGCATCCACGGCAGCAACAATAGCCATCGTGCATGGCCACCCCGTCAATGCGTATATTCAAGTCGACGCTTTAAAGATGCAGATTAGGAACTTCACCCGACTTCCACAGCATCATCTCGCCTCCCTTCCTGCCCCTCTACGTCGTTCAGCGTTTAGCAAGATTATTGGCACCAACCATGAAAATTTACCGCCAAACTTCACGCCTACAGCACGATAACCTCCACAGCTATGGTGCCTGCATCCACTCCAAGCCTTTTTTGTCATTCCCGGCATCAAAAAAAAAACGGAGATGTCATCTTTCTCCCTCAAACAAACCGTGCTTTCATTCCTATATAAGAATCACAGCGACGTATCCACGTTTGCATGGACGGTTCTATATCCTCCGAAAGTTCAGCTTGAGCAGTGGTAATTCCCGCAAAATCTGTTACCATCTACTTCAAGACGTCTCACGTACATCATCGACGGCTGCAGAACTCCCAGTTATCCGTGTTGCTCTGGAGTTCATTGCTCACAAATTAACACAGTCATGGTGAATATACTGTGAGTCGAAGGCAACTCTCCAGTGTCAGCGGTCCCCTTTCAGCCACAGACCTAACGTAAATTTAGTCGCAGATATCCGACTACTCCACCACCCCGCAATCGACAAGGGGCACAATATCATGTACCATTGAATACTGGGTCACTGCGAAATTTCGGGAAATCACAGTGCGGACGACGCTGCCCGGTCAGCCCACGATGGTGCCCATATTATGCCAATACTACTGTCGAGAACAAATGCAGCCAGAAGGCCTCGCTCCCTCGCACTCGAGCTTACAGAGACTCTGTGGAACAGCAGTGAATTCTTGAACGAACGTCTTCACAGATTGGATCCACGTCTGCAACTCCGTCTTCCACCGGGGTTACCAGGAGAGGAAGCAACACTTCTGTGCCGCCTGTGACTCGGCGCGACATTCACGAACGCGTATTCCTTCCGTATTGGAATGGCGGACACCTGCGGCTGCGAGGATATGATCAAGCACCTCCTCTGTGACTGTCGCCGTTACAGTGTGCCAAGAAAAGCGCTCGAGACAACGCTCGAAAAACTGGACGATTGCCCCTTCACAGAAGAAGCATTTCTAGGACGCTGGTTCAGACGGGTTTAGGCACTCAAGGCCTTAAGGACTTTGCTCAAGTTTTTAAGGGCTTGTGAATTGTACGACCGTCTTTGAACGTTGTAGCGCGCAGCATCGCGTTATTTTGTGAATTTTTCAGACTTTTTTTTTCCTTCCTTCACCTTTTATTCCTAAATTCTCTATCGCATTAATTGCAATTTTCACCCCTGCGCATGCTGCATTCTGTTGATTATGTGCTTTGAGATAGCGGGGGAGTATATATATATGCTGGCTGATAGAATAAAGACACTTGGTTGTTAGTCAGCACTGTTGTCTGTGTCCCTCTCCTTGTCCTGCTGTTTAGCGCTGTTTACTGCTCATAATCTGTAAATTTCTTTCCTTAGTCTCGTCTTACTCGCCACATATTATTGGTGTTACTGAGACCAGGTTACATGATGGTGCGCATGATTTTGAGGTAACCCCCCCTGGTTTCAAAGTGGTTCAGCGTGAAAGAAAATTCGGGGCAGGAGGCGGTGTTGCACTATTTCTTCAATCTCACCTTCACTTTTCTGTACTCCTTGCCCCAGCTGATACTGAGTCTTTGTGGCGTAAAGTTGAACTTGAAAATATGTATTTGATTATAGGGTTCGTTTACCGTCCACCTGGTTCTAATATTGAGCCGTTACACAGTCTATGTGAATTTTTGCATAGTCATAATACTTCTTCATCCAATGTTATCTGCATGGGCGATTTTAATGCTCGTGGCGTTAATTGGTCTTCTGTGAAAGTAAACGGACATAGAGAAGCTATCGGGCAGGAGTTCGTCCACATTTCATTGTCCTGTGGCCTGCACCAGATTGTTCAGGATTTCCCTCGGCAAACTTCCGTCCTTGGTCTTGTCTTTCTTACTACATCTCTTTTTATTGCCGGTTACGAACCCGATGGTATTGATGGAATATCTGACCACAATGCTGCGTTAATTTCAGTTCCTGGCATCGTCCCTAAATCCCGCTATATATACCGCACATTTTCTGACTTTAACCACGCTGATGATTTGGCAATAGCAGACGCCCCATGCAATTCTTTTCATGAGTGCGAACTAATAAGTACCACTAGTGATACTAAAACCTTGACAAGTTTCTTCGGAAATCTTGTCAGTAAGTCTATCATCAACTCTTTATTCCTTTAAAAACAAAGAAAGCAAACACTGAAATTCCTTCGATGACTAGGGACCTTTTGCTTTTGTCACGTCGTGTGGCCACATTACGTCGATCGAAATGCTCTGGTGACTCAAAAAATCTCATGCGATTCCATAGCGCTAAAAAGGAACTCTGTTCTAAAGTGGTTGCTGCAACACAATTTTATTACAAGGAAACCTTGCCAAAATTAATGCTGGCTAAGCCCCGAAAATTTTGGAAAGCCATCCTACCACCTGGGTCATCCTCGGACACGTTATTAATTAACAATGTTGCAGCTTCTGATTCGCAGACAATAGCTTATTCTTTTGTCACCTACTTCCACTCTGTCTTTACGACTGATAACTCTGCAACACCCGTGCCCTCCAATCGACGATTTATCACTGTCTACTGAGGGTGTACTTAACTTAATCCTAAACTTAGACACCAAGAAGTCGTGTGGTCTCGACGGAATCCCGACTGTTTTTCTCGTTCGATACTCTCTTTGGTAGAGCAGATATCTACCAATTATCATAAGAAAATCTCTCTCAGCCGTCACCGTTCCTCCCTCGTGGAAACTTGCTTCAATTTTTCCCTTATTTAAGTCGGGTAACGTTCAATTTTTATCTAACTATAGGCCAATCTCCTTAACATCACAATAATGTAAATTACTCGAACACATTATTTTCAAGCATATTATGGAATTTCTTGAAACTAACAAAATTTATGCACGTTACAACATGGTTTGAGACGCGACCTTGGCACTATAACACAACTGACAGAATTCGTTCATGACATCAGCCGCTCTTCACACATACATGACCAGATTGATGCTGTTTTTATAGATTTTGCAAAGGCCTTTGACCCTGTATCACGCCCTAAACTTATGCACAAGCTGTTCGCTATACTAAACAAATGCATATTTGGTTGGCTGGTTATCGCACACACACCTCACGCGCTCGTGTGGTGAGTGTTCCTTTTCTGCGGCCAGTGTCTTTCTTGCGCGCCAAGTTTTCTAATAAGACATATAGCACACTTGTGACGGCTGAAGCACACGAAAATTCAGTAGCTGCACTTAGAGGAAGAGAAGCGTGTAGTAATTTTTCTCTCATTAACCTGCGAAGTTCTCATACGGGTGCCCTACCTGATATGTTTACATGATGTGACAGATACTTCTGCCGGTTATTGGGCAGTCTATTGTTACCGATTCGACACGATGTGCAGTGGAGTGTTGATTCACATTATTCACCTTGGCTTCTTCCTCCACTGCAGATAAATGTCGACACTGGTGGACTGGACATGAAAAATGCTGCCCGCACTCGTTTTGCTAAAACCTTAATCCTGTAGCTATAGGGGCTTGTTGGTACGACGTATCTTATTTTGTTGTAGCGCAAGCTATGTGTGTAAGCTAAGCAAGCGCGCAAGCGCTGTGTGTGTGTCAGATGTGCCTTTCTGTTGTCCTCGTTCAGCTTGCGCTACAACAAAATAAGCTAATCCTGCGTTACGTGATTATCACAATGGAAGTATACACATTCATACTGAAGGTTTAATAACTTCATCTAGATCAACATCTGCATTTGTAATTCCACCACTCCGAACACGTCAACGTTGTTGTCTTTCAGATGGGTCATCACCAACGGTGCAAAGCTCCATGCGATACTATCGGCCGCTGAATTTTTTCAAGCACAGGAGAAATCTGCTATTCTCACAGACTCAAGGTCGGCTCTTCAATGTTTGCGGTGCTTTTGCCTGCGTGATCCAAACGCAATCTTGATTTATCAGATTTACCATATAATGGCTAAACCTGCGTCGCCAAGCCATCAAACGAAGCTGCGATCGATTTCTGGATATGTCGGTATAGCAAGAAACACCGAAGCTGACAAAATTGCTAGAGAACATCATTTCGCTCCGGTCACACTAGTTCAATTCACGAAGGCTGATGCTACATTAGAAAAAAACTAGGTGGTGGTGGTGGTGTTGCAGCAGGCGGGGTTAGCCTGGCATACATAGCTGGCAATTAATAATATAATATTTGGGGTTTTACGTGCCAAAACCACTTTCTGATTATGAGGCACGCAGTAGTGGAGGACTCCGGAAATTTTGACCACCTGGGGTTCTTTAACGTGCACCTAAATCTAAGCACACGGGTGTTTTTCGCATTTCGCCCCCATCGAAATGCGGCCGCCGTGGCCGGGATTCGATCCCGCGACCTCGTGCTCAGAGCCCAACACCTTAGCCACTGAGCAACCACGGCGGGTGTAGCTGGCAATTGTTCCGCCTGAGCCTCCCTTGAGTTGAGATCAGGGTTGTATCACAAGGTGTCGAAGAGCCCCGTGTTTCGCAGGATGACAATCAGCAGTCGTTGCACTCTCTTCCTGAAGGCCCGAGCCCTTCGGGGAAAATGATGTTTTCAAACCTCCTGTGCCGGAGACCATTCTTTTGCAGGCTGTCGACCATCGCTTTACATTGTGTGTCGAACTGCGGGCAAAGCCAAATGAAATTTTCGATGTCGCTGATATACCCACAGAAAGCACAGAGCGGGGAAGTGCATTGTCCAGTCTTGAAAAACCAAGCGGGAGGGGGGGGGGGGAGGGGAGGAGTAATCGAAGTCGGTTCGGATGCGGCACAGCAGCGTTGCTTCTTCCCGAGCAAGTACACGGGTGACACAGGCTAGGTGCGGAGTCTAATGGATCGCCCTAAAGGGAAGGCGGATTGCATCCTTAGGGTTCTGAAAAATCTTTGACGCTTTTAGTTTTATGACACATGTCAGCGCTAGGCGTGCAAGAGCGTCAGCTTTTCATTTCCTTCAATTCCTAAGTGGGATGGGATCCAATGAAGTTTCACGTTAAACCCCTTGCTCATTAGAGCTTTGATCAGCGCCAGATATTTCCTTGTAAACTCTCGAGGTAGGCCACGATGTAATAGTAAAGTCCGTCAGCACTACGACGTCACGTGTGGAATTGGCGCGTAGTTTTCGCAATGCTGTGGTAATTGCGGCACTGTCTACTGCTGTAGACGAAACTAAACGATTCATGTGGCCCCACCACGACACATCAAGAGAGGGTGTGCAGAATTCCGCCGCGCCGTTATCTCTTTGTGCGCACACCGACGCGTCTGTGTACACTTGTAGGTGGTCTTGAAACGCTGTGCTCCAGTGGTCTAGGAGAAGAAACTTTGCTTCGGAAGTTGAAATGGTGCGTTTTGTCAGTAGCTGTGGTACACTGAGGCTCCCAGCAACATCCGAGAAAGACCATGGCGGGTCGATGCGACTCCGTTTACGTCATTCCAATCCTAAAAATTGAAATGTGTTCAGCGCCGCATGGAAATGGGAGCGAGTTCTTCATCTTAGCCGCCGGACAAGCGCCGCGCCTGTGGGGGACTCGCCCAGCCCTAATAGCTGCGTCAGCAAGGCCTGAGATACCAAAAGGTGGAGTGCAAGAGACTCTGCTTCATTACTAACCTTCTTGTTTGAAGCCGCCCGAGGAATTCCCACTGCCAAGCAAAGTCCCTTTCTCTGCGCTGCCTCCAAGCGCTCGAATTGGCTCGGTGATGGTGGTATCAGCGACAACTGATAAATAATACAGCTTGTAATCAGTGCATCATTCAGTTTAAGCAAAGACGTAGGATTATTCACCCAACGTACACCTGCCATGCGACGAAGAGTGCGTTGACTCTTTGCACTGATGCAGCCACAACACTGTCAACTGCGCGTCGCCATAGTAGCCTGCAGTCGATGGTGATACCCAGGAATCGAACACTAGTTGCACAATGAAATGGATGGCCTCTGACACTCTGCCACAGGCGTGTTGACTCCCGCCTCAATCCGGGAAAAGCATGAAGGCAGATTTTTCCGCTGATAACGATAGGCCAAGAGTTGATAAGTAGCGATCGATAACAGAGATTTCGCCCTGCGCTATCCGGGCCAAACGGTTGTGTTGGTGTCCCGAGATCCAAATGCAGATGTCATCTTCGTAGATGCACAATTTAACTGCCGTCCAGCCTACCTTCAGTGCGTCTGGAAGGGTGGCCATGGCAAAAACAAGGGAGGTTGGACACTTTGTGGGACGCCGAGGGATATTCATCGCTTTCCGCTCGTTATATTTCAGAGCTTAACCTGAACATGTCGCTCTCTAAGAAATTCCTGGACGCATCGAAGAGCATTTCCACAGACACCCATGCACAGAACGGTGCATGTTTTTAGGAAGGGGAAGTGTTTTTAGGAAGGGGAAGGGGAAGACATTCCTCTTTCGGAATGTCTTGTCTTGTTGCCGTATAGTAAGGACAGCTGATATTTAGGTCCCCTAGTACCTTGCGTCCCGTTTTCGTTCCTGCCACTCTGGCATATTGACTTAATTGGTGGGCCTCAATTATCTCATCTGTTTTATTGTGCACCCCCAACTGCAATAAGCGCTCTGTAGATGTTTTGACCGACAGTCCTAGTGCCTTCTTATATGCTGTTCTGACATGACATCGAAATGTTTTAAATCGCACCTCCTCATCCGAAGGTACGGAGCTACGTACACAATTCTGCTGAGTATAAAGGCTTTGACCAACCGAAGAGTGTCGTTCTCCATCGTCCCTCTCGCTTTATTGGTGATACGTGTGATCATTCGCATTAGTTGTTCGCATGATGTACGGAGTTGAGTAATCAGTGCTGCGTTGACACCCTTGTTGTTAACCAGTAATCCCAGGATACGCACTGTCTCCACTTCAGGGATCGCAGCGTCGTGCACCCTAATTTTGACCGGGGCTTCATCTTCTCGTCTGCGCATGATTAGAAGTGCCGATTTTTCCGGAGAGCAGCGCAGTCCGCACTCCTCGGCATACTTTTGTACTGTCGAAGCAGCCTCTTGGATCGCCTCTTCCATCTGCCCCAGACTGCCCTTCGCCACCCAGACCGTGATGTCATCTGCATAGAGGGCGTGCCGAATTCCTTCTATGCGATCGAGTTGCTCAGGCAAATTTATAAGAGCAATATTGAAGAGCAGAGGGGAGAGGACGGCTCCTTGTGGCGTACCCCTGGTGCCCATAGAGATTGGCTGGGACCTAAAATCTCCAATTTTTACATGAGCCTGTCTGTCTAGTAGGAAGTCTCTGGTGTATTCAAAAGTCCTTCTTCCACACTGTGTCTTCCGCAGGTTCACCAGGATCTTTGAGTGCTTCACATTATCGAAAGCGCCCTTGAGATCTAGGGCTAAGATGGCTCTGCTACTGCGTTTGTTGAGTGGGTCAATAACTTGCATCTTGAGCTGCAGCAGTACGTCTTGCGTGGATAAGCGCTCCCTGAAGCCAAACATGGTGTGGGGCATGTAATCGTTTTCCTCCAAATACGCTGAAAGTCTGGCATGCACTGCTTTCTCCATCAGCTTGGCGGCACATGAAGTGAGCGAAATCGGACGGAGGTTGTTAATATTCACCTCTTTGCCCGGCTTAGGGATAAAGCTGACGTCTGCCGATTTCCGCGCCAGGGGCAGCTTGCCAGCTCTCCAGCACTCATTGATATAATCCGTCAGCTGGCCCAGCATTTTCTTGCTCATGTTGGCGAGCAAGCCGACTGCAACTTTTTCATGTCCTGGCGTCGTACCTCTTCTCATGGTTAGTAGCGCCGCCTGTATTTCTTCTACTTTGAAGTCTCTGTCGAGTTCTGGATTATCTTTGCCTTGATACTGCAACACAGGCTCGTCATCTTTGGTCGTACAGAGGTATTTGCTCGTCAGGGCTGCCACCAGCTGCTCATCCGTACCCTCATAGCCGTGGAGGGCTCTCTTGAGGTTCCGCTGCTGCTCTCCGCTCGTCTTGCTGGGTTCGATGAGGCATCGCAGTAGGCTCCACGTCGACGTGACGCCAAGGCCGCCTCTCAATGAGTCGCACTTGATCAGCCAGTTGTTTTTGGCTAAGGTCCACGCGTATTCCTCCGCTTGTCGTGTAATTTCAGCGGTCTTGATTTTAAGCTTGCGATTGTGTTTTTGCTTTTTCCACCTTCTGGTGAGGCCTCTCCTGGCCTCCCAGAGGAGGAGAAGGTGGTTGTCGACTGCCGGGACATCCTCTGAGGTGTGCAGCGTTCTCGTGACTTTCTCTCTGGCAGCTAGAAGTGACTGAGCCCATTGCTCATAATCTTCAATAGGCGAATCGAGTTGAGGGCCCTTGGACTCTCGAAAAAGCGACCAATCCGTAAGCCGGGCTTCTCCCCTGTGTTTACGATGCTTGTTGGGGTCTAGGCAAATTCGGAGTATATAATGATCACTGCCTGAGGTTTCGTGCGTATTTTGCCACTCGCAATTTTTAACATTTTTGACTAGCGTTAAATCGGGGCATGTGTCCCTTGAAACGCTATTGCTTATTCTTGTAGGATGCTGCGGGTCCGTCAGAATAGTAAGAGTCATATCCGATATTGCTGCTGCCAGTTTCCTGCCTTTTACGTTTTCGTTGTTGTAATCCCAAAGAAAGCTGTGCGCGTTAAAATCCCCCATTATAATGAGAGGCGCAGTTTTTGCAGCCTGCATTGCTTTCCGAAAAATTTCGTCAAAGACTGCTGTCCTGTGTTTAGGGCGGCTGTATATGTTGAGTACGTACGCCCCTTTACTGGAACGAGTGGTAGGGAGGATACGAATAAACAAACACATGTTCTATTTCAGCATTAAGTTCGAGGTCTATAGTTGAAGCCGTACTGTCTTTATGTACAAGTATGCAAGTCGAAGTGTTAGTTTGATGCGTACTGTACGACCTGAGTTTAACTGCCACATTAACGTCCTGTAACGCGATTACATCCGGCTTCTCATCTAGACAGTCCACATACTGTTGCAGAGATTCCCGCTTACGTTTAAAACCCCTGCAGTTCCATTGTAATATTGTTAACTTAGTTTGACGAGCCATATTGCAAACTGGAAGAGGTCAGTCCTTGTTCTTTACTCAGGTCCAGCGCATCATTAGACGCAATCTGCCTGGTGCCCATTTTTCCTGTCAATCTGGGTGTCTTAGTGCGCGATCATTCAGCGAATTCTTGTAACTTACGGTCAATCCTAATCTCGTAAGCATGGAGTTTTGAGGGATGCGGCTCTAACATTTTATGAATTGTCTGCTCTGTCATTCCTTATAAGTTCTGCTCAATTTTTTTGCTTAGCGTCTCTTCAATTCTTTCTACGCTAGCCTGTAGGCTTGGTAGCACGCGACATTCCATTTTCTCGATTTCCTCTCGCGTGCGCTCTTCCATGATTTCCGTCCATGCACTGAATTTCTTTGTAATTGCGTCCACATCTGCGCGTGTCGTGCACTGTCGAGGGTGCAGCCGGCAACGCTACGCTGCCGCCCGACGCCGGCTGCACCCCGACGCTCCTCGGCCGAATTCTGACATACGTGGGGGTGACTTAGTCGCACTACCTGACGGCAGCGGTGGAGGGTTGTCCTCCTCCATCGCCTAAGCTGAGGGTACCTGAAGTGCTCTAGAGTTTCCTGTATCGCTCGCTGCCGTCTTCTCTCTAAGTTGTTGTATTTCTAGTTTGAGCCTTTCGTTCTCAGCCCTAAGTCTCTCATTAGGCAACGTGAGGGGAGGGGAGGCAACCACACTGGCCCAGCTCACCTTGTTGCTGCTCGTTTTGTTTCCGGGACTGTGTTCTGGCTCTGGCCCATCGTGCTTGTCTGCTGGACGACCGCCTCCTTTAGGGCCCCCTCTGAAGGCATGCGGTCGAGGCGAAGGGGTCGCCCCCTGCGTCCTAGCTTGCAGGTCGGGGCTTCGCTCCCTCCAGCGTTCCTGGAGTGATGTTGCTGACTGGCTTTTCCATTGACGGGCTTCCGCTTGGCCCCAGTTCCAGCACCGCCTCTCCTGTACTTTTGCGTGCACTGAATTGATCCCGTGGCATGAGGGCCCCCGCAAATGAGGCAGCTGGGTTGAGGCTCGTGGCCCTCTTCTAGATCCGTCTCGCCGCAAGCCTGGCATCGACTGGCCTGTGGATTAGGGCAAACATTGGCGCGATGCCCGATCGTGCCGCAGCGGGGACAGGCTGGCGTCGTCTTGCGGTAGAGGCGAACTGTCACAGCTTCGCCCCAATAATAAACGTTGAAAGGCACCTTCCGGCCCTCGAACGTGATCGCTGCTACGTTGGTCTCTCCTAATTTTCGGACTCCTACTACTGGAGCTTTTGGCGAATAAATGGCTTGAGTAATATCCGCTTCAGTGGCTGTGGGATCCATTTGAATAACACCACGGCTTATGTTGTCCGATGACTTGAGGTAGGCTTGAACCACTCGGGCCTGTCCTCCGAGTTGAAGCTGTCCGATCTCAAGGACCTGACGAATAATTTGGGCGTTCTTGATGCCAATAATAATTATATTCTGGTCCCAGGCCGCCGAAATAGCGAGCGTCTGCGACGCCCGCGGAATGCCGGTGGCAGCGTACGTTGCTTCCCCGATCTGATTGCTGCCCTTAAATTGAGCGAGGTTCAGAGTTCCCTTTGGCTTGATTATGACCACACTGTCTTCCACTCCGAATTTCGGCATGGCTTGCGGCTTCCAGCGTTTACTTTGAGCTTGCTTGCCAAGAGCCAGAGTGGTGGCGTGGCCGTCACTGCCGCCACCGTAAAGAAAATTAAATTATGGGGTTTTACGTGCCAAAACCACTTTCTGATTATGAGGCACGCCGTAGTGGAGGACTCCGGAAATTTTGACCACCTGGGGTTTTTTAACGTGCACCTAAATCTAAGTACACGGGTGTTTTCACATTTCGCCCCCATCGAAATGCGGCCGCCGTGGCCGGGATTCGATCCCGCGACCTCGTGCTCAGCAGCCTAACACCATAGCCACTGAGCAACCACGGCGGGTATACCGCCACCGTGGCTGCGTTGACGTTCGGAACGGGCGCGCGTCGAGGTTGCTCGCTCCCACTGTTCTAACTTTTTCTGGATGGTATACTCCGTAGTTTCATCAAAAACTGGCGCCTCCGTGTACGAAAGCTCCATTTTTCGCATGCTGTCTGGGTCATAGCCCCGTACGAGAGCCGTGGAGGCCGCGTCTGGTGCCGCGTCCGCGGCTACCACGGCTACGGCGTTCGCGTGGTTGAAGAATAGAGTCCCGTAGAACTGCCAAAAATTGGCCCACCTGGATAATAATGATGTTCACGGCTTCCTGGTAACTTCGCGGATGTAGTCCGACGGGTTTCGGGCGGTGCAGAACAAATTTTTGGCGGCAGGACATCGATTCGATGGAGCCGACATGAAATGCGTCTTCTCTCCTTGACAGCTCGCAGCGCCTCACCCCCCCCCCCCCCCCCCGGTTGGCGCTGCGAATTTTTAAGTCACCTTTGAAATGTTTGTACAAAAAATTTTTTTTTCGTAAACATCTGTTCATACCCGTGTGCCTGGGACTTCTCTGAGTACCACGTGTGTCAAGAATAGTTCAAGGGCGCGTTACAGGTTCCCGAGCCCACAGGAATATGTGGCATTGGGCTTTGACCCTTTCTGCACTATCACCAGGATCGGCCCACATGATGATTACTTCTGTTTGCCGACACCGAATAAACTACGGAAGGTTAGTCATGTACAGCTTTCGCTGGAAAAAAATCCTAACTACCGAGATGGGTGAGTAGGCGTAGAGTTTCGCTCCTGAGGTTCGATTCCCGGGTGCAAGGCAATAACGTTCGCGTACACCGTGCTTTTTGGCGTAGGCAAATGTGCCCCAGGTAATCCAAATTAGTGCGGCGTCTCTCATACACTGTAACTCATTTGGGATGCACCACTGCCCTCGCGGACTTATCATCGGCATTGACTTTATAACTCTGCACTCTTTTTCGCTTATCGAGTGTTCGCAGTGAGTTTAGAGTCCGGAGTGACCCCAGTGCACTGCCGACGACGCCCCAGACGAGACCCGCCTACGGTGTTGCCAGTGAAGCTGCAACTCGCGTTCCCCGTGGTGTCCTGCCATGCTTTTCTCGATGGCGACCACCTCGCCTTTCCGTACGTTCCTTGGGCGCCGTCGCTACAATTAGCGACAGTAGAGCACGTGCCTTGCCTACCTCAGCTTCGAGTCATCCGCAAATTCTTCCGCTGCCAATGCCAACGATTCGCTGGTGTCGTAGATGGGCGCCAGCCGCTCATTCTTATCGTGGCAATAAAGATGTGACAAGAAAAGTCTGTATAAAGACAGAGGGAATCACTACTTCAACTTAGTGGATCCTCAGTAAACATATGATGATCGTTCGCTTATAAAAAAATCAACTATACAGAACAAAACTTTCCTGCAGATTTAAAATTTAAATGAAAACATATCCAGAGCAATAAATGCTACCAACTGTTTTCATTGACTTTCTGCGGCTAGATGACAAAAAAAAACGATCGTCTTTTGGGTGCTCGAGCAAGTTTCTACGAAACAAATATAGTACTAGTCAGTGCACCATAGGAAGAGACAGTGTTAAGTAAGCTGTAAAAGCATCTACTTGTTACGAGAACATATTACGCAATGCCCTACTTTTCAAGAGGCAGCCACTGGGACTTTGGGAGCAAGCACCAAAGCGAGAAGTGAAAGTAGCAACTGGTTGCTCATTAACGAGCATATAATTATGGGAAATGCCCAGGAGACGGAGCAATTGCATGACAACAAGAGAATAAATTAGGACATAATCTCTGCGTTTGTATATGGCTCGTCATTTCATCCTTGCATCGAAGTTAATCGGCGACACCGATATGATAGTTCGTCGCGGCATCCTACTCATTACGTTACGTAACGTCAGATCAGGTTCAGAATTGAACACGAAACCACACCACAGGGCGCTACATGAAACGACTGCGCAACGAGGCGCAACGTCGGGAGATTACCAAATGGCCACACCACGTAATGAATGCAGCGCCCGACCTGTCGGTATCTATAGCCCTAATTCCGTCGGCACCAATTTTACCGATCCCTCTATTTCTCATCAAAGACAGCGTCAAGTTCACAAGATGATTGTCAAACTAGGCAATTACATCTTCATGTACACAGACGTAACATGCATATGCGTATTCCTTATCAAAGAAGAAGAGATACATTGCTGTGGTAATTGGTAACGACAGAAGTTCAGCTCTATGTATTTATTTATTTATTTTCATTTATTTATACAATACTGCAGGCCCAAATGCGGGCCCAAGCAGGAGGGGCAGAGTACATGAATATTTACATATGCACGTATATATATATATATACTCACGTGAAAAAGAAATACAAAAGCAGTGCGACATATGTAATGATCAGAAAAAAAAATGAAGAAAATGAAGGCGCGACGACTAAATAAGATTAATAGAAAGTACACTGAAGGAATACAACTTGACAAACATTAGAGCAGTATAACAGGCATATATGAGTGCTTGCAACCATTATTGCGAGAGGGGAAAAAAATAAGTACCAGAAGTTCAACGAGAGACATTGCTAAATACTGAAAATAATAGAATAAGAAAGATGTGGAATGTATCAAGGAAAATCCACGTAGAAAAAGAAAGAAAAAGAAAAACAATCACAAGGCTTGCCAACATAGCAATACCGTTAACAATAAAGACACATGCGTTCAATAGAATCGGTGCTTATCTATTGTGACAATGGCAGGCTGTTCCAATCTGTTACAGTGCGCGGGAAGAAGGAAAACTTAAAGAGGTTAGTTCGGGTGTGTTAAGGTGCTAAAGAATCAGCGTGACGATGCCGTGTTCGACGCGCTGTAAGTGGTCTAACATAAGCCTGTGGGTGGAGGGACAAACAGTTGTTTTTAAGCAAGAAAAGAAATTTCAGTCGTTGTATTTTCCTACGTAACTGTAGCGCTTGAATATTATGTTGATACATTAGGCTATCTAGGAGAGTCACTCAGTCTATATTTAGAAAAAAATAAATCTGACAGCTTTATGTTGAACTATCTCTAAAGCATTAATGTTAATTTTATTATAAGGATCCCACACAATGCATGCATATTCTAGTTTCGGTCGGAAGAGTGAAGTGGTAAGCCCGTAATCTAATACCAGAGGGAGCGTGCTTTAGTTTGTGCCTGAGGAGACAAAGCTTCCTGAAAGACGACTTGCATACGTTAGAAGTGTGGTGATTCCAGCAGAGGTGACTGGTTATTCTGATTACAAGATATTTATATTGGCTGACTTTGGTCAGCGGTTCAGAGTCAGGGTTATAGACAAAGGACATTTTTTTTTGTTATGGACACGTAAACAGTTTTTTTTTCTTTCTCTGTTAAATTCCATGCCCCACCGACTGCACCAGGAAAGAATGGATAGATATACCCAGCAATTCCTTTCAAACGAGGTGCTTCCCCGAGTTCGTTGTTTCTTACCGTTCGATGCAATAAAGGTTCGTGCTAGCCAGGAAATAATCACACAAAGGAATTAATGTTACTTTCATTGTGGCGTGTTCCGTACATTAACGTCACCACAATCACGTCCATCCTTTAGCGCAGACTGCTTCAGCTCTTCCCCACATTCTTGAAAACAGAATACTTACCTACTGGACAGATCTAATGCACCCCGACTCACATCTGGGCAGATACCGCGACAAGACAAGAAAATAAATTCAATGGTTGCTGCATTGGCGCCACGCGCTTTGCAGGAATAGTCGTCATTTACAAGTTCTCTATTCTAAGTCCGCGTTCTCTGACACCCTTCGACTTTTACAAGCCCGTGCGTACCCTAACCTCGCGGTTCTTCATGGCATATACCCTGAAAGATATCCCAGTGCGGACTGCCCTGCCTGTGGACTAAGGGCAACATTGGACCATGTGTTGTGGGAGTGCGAAGCCATCGGCTTCTCCTTCAGCGAGGATAGGTGGGCTGCGCTCTTGGGCAGCCCCGAACTCAGTGACCAAACCCTGGCCGTCCAGAGTGCCCGCGATCGGGCCGTCAAGCTCGGCTTGGCGGTCTCTACGTGGGACTAGCCGGGTGGCGCGGGGTCTTCCGTGCGTCTTCTCTGGACCAAAATAAAGTTACTTCACTCACTCACTCACTCACCCCAGTGTAGCTTCTATAGCAGTTGTGCGCTACACTGCAGCATGAACAACGACAGTGCGTTCAAGTAATTCGGTCGTGCTCTGTCATCAACGCTATGGCAAAAAAGTTTGCAGCGTACGCTAAAGAGGATGAAGGCGAAATCCTGTGCGCTCACGAAACATTAATTGAATTACTTTGACATTCTTATTCGAATGCGTTGTTACTTCCTATTGTTTTCTCCCACCGAAGATCTTGGTTTCGGGTACCTTAATTAACACTACCTTAATTCACAGTGGATCAATTAATTTCGCTGTAATTAACAGAAAAGGTCGTGGGTTCGAGCGCCCTAATTACCTCTATCTTAATTAACCGTGTCTTGATCAACACCACAGGTCGTGCGTTCGACACCCGCCGAAGGTCGTGGGTCATAGAGCCCTAATTAACTATATCCTAATTAAGGCTGAACTAATTAAAACACTCGAACCCATGACCTATGTTGATGGCATGGTGGCGCCAACACATGGCGGCACCATGCGGCACGGTGGCTCCACAAATTTTGGTGCCATAACGCCGGGAATCAGATTTGTCGACCCACGAGCCGTCTGAGGCCTTAACAATCAACGCCCAGCAGCTGCTACTTTCCCGTTTAGTGGCGCGAACAGCTGCGAAAAGCGTAAATGCGATAAACGGAATCATGGCTACTCTACAGTAGCCTCGCCCCCAGCCCGCGACGATACATATACTGTGAAGCATGTATGCACGCCTTCCACGCAGAGAGTGCACTGTGCAGCTCTCGTCATCAACTTCATGACAAAACTCATCTCGTTCTCCGTACCCTGCCTCTGTTGTTTCCCCCAAACCATTTCCCCATAGCGTGCAGTACAGCAGGGCCTAGGCACGTCACTAGGGCCGGCCTCTCGAATTATGTGTGTGTAACACACACGGCCGAGTTCACGTGTAGCGAAGCTAGAGTCAAGTGGTGTCTGTTAAATCCTATAAAAGTAACAGCGATGCGTACAATTCATTTTCATTTCATTTTCAGTTTATTGCTACTCTTGCCATACAAATTATCAAAACACTGACTGAGCCCATAGCCAGAGGCTAGTGTGGGGTTCAGAAACAAAAATACACGATGACAATGACTCAGCACTTCTGTAAAATGAAAAGCCCAAAATCACGGCGAACGACCAAAGTACAGCCTACAATGAGGAGAAAATACAATAATGCGCATTTTAAGGCAAATTGAATAAAGATCTGTAATGAACAACACGGTACAACAAACACAAACCGAAAACGACTGTCACACAGATCAAATAAAGCTCATAAAGTATGTTCTTAATGTTTTATTTGTTTCGTGGGGCTGTTTTATTTCTGGAGGTAAAGCATTCCAAACCTTGGCTCCTGAAAACTGCACCAATATTTCACTGTAGATGTTATTATTCGGTGGCAGATTAAAGTTACTATGTGTGAGGTTTCTCGTGAGTCGAGGAGGACAGCGAAACAGGTAGGCATTGAAAGGTCGGTTACATTTTACTATGCTGTTTACACACACCGCTATCGTTAAAGACCGCAAAAGGTGAAAGGAAGGATATTTAATAACTGAAAAATTGGTTTACTTGGTTCAGTATACTTGCTTTGTGTTATAATTCGGATAGCCCGTCTTTGTAATCGCCGGATAGGATCAAGGTAAGTGTTGTATGTTAAACCCCATGATTCTACACAGTATTTTAAATGACTGTTAATAAGGGCAAAATAAAGGGTACGCAGTGTACGTGTGTTAAAACAATCGCGGGCCTGTAATAAGGCATAACAGCCAGAAGCCAACTTCGAACAGACGGCACTAATCTGATTTTTCCAGTGAAGATGTTCATCTAGAATGACACCAAAATACTTAAATGAGTGTGTTCGTTCGAGTGAGCGGTCGTTAATAAAAATTTTAATTTGGAAGCTGTCAATGACTTTTGCTCGTGAGCTGAATACTATATATTTGGTTTTGGATGATGATTGGATTTATTTTCATCATCTTTTTTTTTCATTTTCATCTTCAGCTATTATCCACGTAGGGATAAATGCTGATGATGATAGATGCTGATGAGTGCCCGTGGAGTTCTCCTTTTTTGCGTGATGATAGGCAGTCTGCAAGGAGAGCCCGATCGATTTGAAGAAGTACCACGTGACTCGGCGCTGACGCGCAACGACATTCGTGCCTGGAAACACAATATACCCACGAATGTTCGAACGCAGAGCCAAGCATTTCTTTCTGTTTCAGATTTCACGACTACCGCACGAGTGACTGCCTACAAATGCTCTGAAAATGAACTTCACACGAACTACTGTGCAAGGTTGATTATGTAATGTGCAGTTTATTTTCAATGTAAATAAGACGTAATCAATGTGTCGCACTGAGCCATATACTTAAAAGCTAAGTATCCACGGCAATTCGGGACCGTCGTACTAATCGAGACTGGTATTTAGCGCTCCAAGACACTGACTTTAACTCTTTCCTGCTAATAATAAAAAGTGAAGACCTCTGCAACGAGCAACAATAACTACAATTGGCCTGATCTAATTGTGGGTAATATGAACTGCTGAGGCTGCGCAATTACCCTTTTCTGGTTTTTGCTAATGCTCGGTGGCAATTCGTTTTCTCTACTTTTACAATTTCCGCATAAATTGGGCAATTAAAGCAACGACAAAAGAGACAAGTACTCGCAAGCAGCTTCCCTGTCGTGTCTTTGGTGATCGACATTGGTGCGCTGTCTGAAACCACATCATGCATTATAAACTTGCTAGAAATGCTATATATATAGAGCCTCCGAGAAGGGCCCAACATTTTGGCCCGTAGTGTCGTGCGAACTTGTGAAAAAGGGTGCCACGAGAAATTGGTTACCACGGAGATAGCAGTTGTTGTTCTTGAACGCGAGAAGAATGTTGTCGCTACATTTCTACACGGAGAACGCAGCACAGTGAAATTTGAGCGTGTCTGCACATAAGTGTTGCGCCAAACAAGCAAAGCGTTATTTGCGGTATTTTGAAGCATATGTGTAATAATATTATACTGGTGTCACACGGTTACTTTAAGTCGCGATCGGAGCAGATCCGAATTGAGATCGATCAGGATTGAATGCTGCTATGGGAGCATTTTCTATCGCGATCTCGCTCGATCTGTATCCAGGGTACCGTGATCCATGCATCGCGATCGAACTACTCGATTGCGATCCTAGGTTTAAACGCAGGGTGACCGTCTGAACCTTCTTTCAGTGCGCTAGAAAACGCTAAAAACGAAAAGTGAACGAAGGCTTACTCATAATTACAAACGAAATAATATGTTATTTAAAAAGAAAATGAGTTTAATAATACAATTTTTATAGCTTGTCAGACAAACGTGAAATTTTTTTTGACCCTCTAACGACACCTGGTGCGAGTGAGCTCACACACGCTCTATAAGAATTACTTGTTCCGCTATAGTTGGTCTTGCATTGATGACGAGGAAAATTAAAGAAATGCAAAAGTCAACTCACACGGGAGGAAACGACAAAGACAAATGCTTTGCGTTTCTGGCCATGTGAGTTGTATTTTGTTTTTCGCTAATTTTTCTCGTCAGCACCCCAACTCGATACGTATCGTTGGACCATGAAGTTGGACCATGTAGCAACAATCAATGCCGCGGTCATGAAATTCGATCTGGATCGGACCCGATCACTATCAAAAGTGGCTGTGTGACACAAGCATTAGAACAGTTACGAACACACCAGCCTAGAAAGAACAACCGCATGATGGTCATCGCGCAGTTCGAGCAAAGGTTAAACACGAGAGAAGCGCCGTGTCCTTGCACTACTCCTGCGGTCGGCTAACGGGTGAATATTTTCAAAACACTCGCGCTAAAAGCAAGAGCAGCGTACGAAAAGAGCACTCATCTATCAGTTCTCTAGGCAGACCGATTCTACGACGGGAAGCATGAGTGACGTTTTAATTACAACACCGCTGCTCGCACTGGCCCTGCTTAATGCATAAGCTTCTCCACACGCATGGAAATCTGAAATGTACGTCAAGCAAAGCAGAAATGGAGCCTGTACTGGGTAATGCGTCGGCTTGGCATATTAGAGAAGAAATGGCTTCGCGAGTCAAAATTTCCTTTTGAGTGACAGTGTTCAAGAGGCGAGAGACACCGCCCATGCAGGTGGCGTTGTTATCGAAAATGCATGTGTCATGTCAAATCAGACACATTGACATGCATATACGTTGTTTTCCGTACACGAACAATATAGCCGTCCATCTGATGCACAGGCTCTTGCAGCGTTCACAGAGTAAATATTGCGACAAGTGTGCGTGTGACGGAGTTGCGCAAGGGAGTGAATGATGGACTTGTTATTATTTGAGACTTAACGGCCACCTGTGGAACGTGGCTTTTACTATTCTCAAGTTTTTACGCTATTCCAGTCATGGGGCGATCTCAAAAGCGGCGAAAACGAAGCAGAGATTGCTCTGCGAACTTGATTTGCTGGGCATCTGTATGACAGCCTAGGGCATTTTGTTTGATGACCACTCAGTGCTTTTGCTCAGTGGCTACGTCGTCGTGCTGCAGAGCTCGAGGTCACGGGTTCAATCGCCAGCTGCAGGTGCCGCCGCACTTCGATCGAGGGAGTACCACTCGTGTAGCCTGGTTTGGATGCGCGCTGGTCGAAATTTATCCGGAGCCCTGCACTGTTATCCCTCAAAAGCATTGCGCAGTTTCGGGGTGTTCGATCCCACAATTCACTTTCGTTTACACGAGCCTCTGAAGTGCATTACTGCATTTTCTGAATGGCAGTTCATCAATCGCAGCCACATCAACTGGTGAAAGTGCAAGTACAAACTGGTCTGTCACAGGAATTGCTCATGCGAGTGCCAAACAGTTGGACTATACCACAAAACTAGCTTTGTGGCAAGGCGAATGATTTTGACACTGACCGCTCATTTATGCATTATATTGCTGGTTAAGTATATATTGATTGGTCGAGCAGAGGGATCCACGTCACTACTATGCACTTTACGGGAACTTAAAGCTTTGGAAGCGAGAAATTGCAACTTAATTACGTTCGGAATTCGTGCGTGCGATGGACAACACTGTGACTATACCGGATAAATTAGGGTGCCTTCTACGGCGCTGACGGTTGTCGCTTTAATGAAAATAGGCCTTGCAGGGATTTACTTTCATCAGGAAGAGACATAATCTTGTCAATAAATTTAAAATAATACGAAACTGTGAGCGCACGGGTGCTCATATCCCTAAGGTGCTTTAACTCAGAGTACCTACGGGCCCGGGACTTACTTATTGGACAGCGCCCGTTCTTGTCTCATCTGAGTCCACGTCTAACCTTCGCCCTGTTCACTCACGATCAGTCAAGCTGCTCACTTATTGGCTCTATTCATGTGTTTCAGTTACACCAAGGACTTTCGAAGTTTGTATTCACTTGTAGCGTTGCCCTGTTGTAGGCATGGGGAAACAAAGCGCTATATGTCTAACTGTGAAAGAATCTCTCTCTCTCACTGCATAGGCGGCCGCAGTGCCTTTGAGCGTAACACAGAACGGCTGCAGCAGCTCGACATAAGACGCGGTGCTGACGAGACACTGGAGCTTATTCCAGGTTCAACGAAAAATGTACAAAGAATACGCGTCTGGTTGTCTAAATCCCCTCATACACCCCCAAAAAATGGTATAAAAGCACAAACATCAGGTTAAACTTTCAAAAATTCACATGTGGCACCACTGGGGCTGGATGCCACAACCATATGAAGCCAACAGATAATGACACCAACGTAAGCGTGCAGTAAATTATTTTTGCTTTAATTGAAATGCAGAGATAATAAAGTAAATTAGAGACATTAAAGAGGACAAAAAACAAGCGCCTACCGGCGGGAAACGAACTCACTACCTCCCGAGGTTGTATGATCGACAACAAGAAAAAAGCGAAACAGAAAAACCGACAAATTTTCTTTTTGTGCTCGTGTCTTTTCTTTTTTTGACGAAGAATGTTTTCGCTTTTGCAGTGGCAAAATGATGTTTTAGGAATATATTTTCTGAAATTGTGTTAAGCAGAAATAACCTAATCATGCATCTAAATGGACCTTAAATTTTGCCATTGAAAAGTGATGGAAATTCTTTGCGAGAAGATAGTGATCACTTTGTAGCCCAATAATATGTGGTGCAAATTTGAGTGTAACCACTCGTCAGGGAAACTAGTTTTTTTTTCTCAGAAGCAACATATTTAGTTGCGTAGCTCACGATGTACAAAGTTATGAGCGGAATGTAAACTCTCTGTTCAACTACACTCGCGCTTAGCCGGTGCGTAAGATGGTGCTTCGATTCCAAAGTTGCGTAGTGCCTGCATACTCAGCGGGATGCCTTGCGATTCAGTCACGAGATTGCGCCCCTGGCCAGGATGGCCGTTGTTGTATGGAACAGCTGGATGGACAAAAATAGCTTGTTGGTTGACACTCTTCATAAGAACGTTTTATGGAGCAACGAAAAGATGAGACAAAAGAATGAACAAGGCGCTAACTCGAACTGAAAATTTTTTGTTGTACAGCTTCACATGTGTACACAAAAAGGGTAATGGCGCGTCGAAGCAAAAAAAAAGAAACATTATGGGGTTTTACTTGCCAAAACCACTTTCTGATAATGAGGCACGCCGTATAGCGGAGGACTCCAGAAATTTCGGACACCTGGGGTTCTTTAACGTGCACCTAAATCTAAGTACACGGGTGTTTTCGCCCCCATCGAAATGCGGCCGCCGTGGCCGGGATTCGATCCCGCGACCTCCGTGCTCAGCAGCCCAACACCATAGCCACTGAGCAACCACGGCGGGTAGGAGCAAAATAGGGGTAGCAATAAATGATAGCGGCAGGTTAAACTCGAATAAACCACAAAGTGAACCCACCCCGCACGTGGTTTATCGATGAAGAACAGCAAACTCCTTATCGTGTAACAAGACAGAAGGGCGGTTGACGCAAGCGTCTGCTTTTTTTTTTCTAATATGATAGGCCTCTGTTAATTCTGGTGCAAGCTGCTTAGTGTTTCTGAAATCAACTTCTTTTTCGTGGAACACGGGATACCACCCGCACGATCTCCGATGGGCCGTCCGATGCGACGTCCCAGATTATTTTAATGAAGCTGGCACTCTTTTAGGCGCACGTCAATACAGCGGCCAGATTGGGCCCCACACACGCTGCCACAGCTTAACAGAATGAAGCAAACATTTCACGAACTTGTTACTCTGTTTAATAGTACATTCAAGCGGCTTTCTATGAATACGTGAGGAAATACGCTAAAGTTGGTTGAAAATATATCTATTGATAAATAGTTATAGTAATTATTTTAAGTATAAATAGTTATAAACTGTAATAAATATTGAAAGTGTACATTGAAAATATGACAGTGCTCGTAATGCCTAAATATATGAAATTAACTCTGCTAGGCGAGCACGCACTGAGAGCGCCAACAAACGAACGAAAAATGCAGCTGTTTCTGCTGGAGCGTATCAGACGACAAAATTTGCTGTCCGCAGCGGCGCCGTCGGTGACGCTCGACGCCAATGGCTTTGAATGCGGCCTGGCGGCGCGACTACGGTCGAGCCGAGCGGTCGGCACAGAAGTGGGGCCTCGCTGCGACGAGGCCTGGCGAGCCCTCGGCCGCGCTGCTGTCGCCCGGTTTCCTTGTTCCGGTGCTTCTGGAAAAACACTGCGCCCACGCCGTCCGAACGCAGCTCGGAAATCCTCGAATGTGACCGATAACGTCTCTGCGAACGCCAATCACAACCTGTGGGTGCGGAAGATCTCCGAATTCCGTTGGCACTTTTTTGTTTTATGTTACTACGCCATAGATATTGTGAGCATAGGGATACTGACGCGTTTCCTAGTGAGCGTGGTTTAAGGGGGATTCCACGAAGAGGCATATTTGCTTTTCAAAGCAGGTAGCCATTTCTCCTGCATAATGCACTAAAGAACGCTTCAAAAACACTTACGCTGCACTACGTCGGAAACAGAAGAATAAAAACGAGCCGTTTTCTATTTGATATGAAACGGGCTAAAGCCGCATCTGCGTAGCCAAGTGTTCCATACTGTATATCCTGAAATAACGCTTGGTCGGCCCAATCGGAGCGTTTCAGATAAATGGCAGTGCAATATGTTTGACACAGCTTAATGATCTCGAGTGTAATCACCTGAAATGTGATACAGTGTGGTTTCTTCGTGCAGATTGCGGACCATGTGCAGATTATCGAAAATTATGAAAAATTTTGGAAATTTTGTACAGGGACAATTAGGTAATTTACAATATTTATGTGTTGCTTTTATTGAAATTTGAATAACAGAAGATTAGAAAAGGACGTTTGGTCGCCCTGTGCGACCCTTTTACAGTCAGGCTACAAAAGTTTCGACTTGGCGCAGTATACATCGACTTATTTATTTATTTATTTATTTATTTATTTATTTATTTATTTATTTATTTACTGATTCCACATACTATCGCCATCCGAAAACATTCCAGAATGGAATGGCAGTGATTGCTGTTCACTTCTTTGCAGTTTGGCGGTTTCGCAGATAGCAGTGCTCGGCGCAGGAAAATAGTGTAATCACATCTTCGCCGTCATTACACAGCACATATCATTCAACGATTGACGTGCAATGACCCGTGGAAAGCAGGATGGAAGATATACATATATATATATATATATATATATATATATATATATATATATATATATATATATATATATATATATATATCAAGTACAAAATGCACGAAGGGTGTAGATTACACCGAAAAGCTAATTCCAATTAGCCATGGTCTTGTATCATCGTCGTTTTATTGTAAAGTTAAACAAGGAACGACAGCAGCCATATTCGACGTTGAAGAATCACAGCCCGATTTTCAGCGATGCTATTCCTTTCGAGCAGTTGCATTAGGAATTAAAGTTGCCTGTAATTAAACCACACAATTGAAAGCGCTGCTCCCATAGACCCACCCGTCGGCAATGTAAGCCACATAGTACTAGTACTAGTACCCGCTTAACGAAATCTTATCCAAGATTGTGCTTCTTCACCCAAGCACTTTTACCATCGGTTGCACATAAGTCAAAATGTTCCACGCATAGAGCGAGAATCATTGGGCTACATGGAAGCGAAGGAAAATTAGAATTAAAGTGAGGACGTCTCAGTAAAGTCAAGACAAGTCACGAATCACCGATTCGCGCATATGCTTAAGATCCGTGGATTTTTTTTTTTCAAGCTACATGTTATCAGGTGTTCATGCGAAAGAAAAGCGAGCGAGTGTACTGCTATACCGAGTACACTACACAAGCCTCTACTTCACTGCCACTTTTGCAATGCACCCAGCAGGGTCAAACACACGTTATCTACTATATGAGGTTCGTCCTGTATTCCTCAGTAGCCTGCTGATAAATAGACAGTACTGGACGAGTAGGTGATCCCGCAAGTTGAAATAACGAAGTGTCTTACTGCTCGTCATCATTACTTCCAATTAACCTTACGTGGCTGCTCTGGGTACTGTCCTGTTCAGTTCAGAAAGCCTCTTTTGCCTTTACCGTACCGAGGAAATTGCCGATTACATTGCCATGGGGCTTACCTTTCGCTACATATGTCTTGTTCTTTCTCATGCTAAGTTCTTCCGAATTATTTCATGCTGTCCCCATTTTTGCTCCTTTCTCAATCTTTCTGATGTAGCAATTTCGAATATCGCTTACTTTGATTTATCAGCTGTAGCAGTTCAGCCAACTCTATGCTATTTCTGGAGCCGGACACATTTATGCTTTGCCATTTTCTTATGAGGTATTCTGTTACTTGGGATAACTTGCCCAAAAATTGTTTATTTATTCATATTCACTCACTCCTTTCTTTTTTTTTCGCATATGAGACATCCCTACTCGGCCCTGTTGAAGATAGCTTTTCTTCCTTTCTGGATTCATTCAGGAGCTTCGACGAAAGCTTAAGCTTTAAAAGGGCCCGGCAGAATCTTCTGTGAAGTGAGGTCCATTATGAGGCAGAAAAACACACAAGAGAATTGTATATGCCATGACGCATTTGAAGTGATGCCCTTGTCGAGGAATATATATCTGATGCATTTCCAGTGCTTCGAAAGAAACAGAAAAGAAATCAGTGAGTGAAGAAGAACCGGACAGAGAATACGCTGGTCTTCAAGTGATTTTAATCTGAGAAGACACACACGTGACAGCAGACGAAAGAGGAATAGAGCCTTTCCCTGGAAGATGTACCTAAATGAATGAGACGCAATGTGTAGTTCACTTTGATACAGACGTCACCAGTACCGGTCGTATAGATGTACCCCGAAGGTTCTCTCGGAGCACAAGAGCGGGCTCGGATAATGTCGAGAAATGTCCCAGCTGGTGCAAGCTCGGTGCCAAAACCACGCCTGAACGCGCCGACAAATGACATCAATTGTCGCAACGCTGTGAGCACCACGGCCACCACGGCCTTCGTTGCGTCTCGTCGCGGTCCCGCGGGTTTCGTTCTCCGGAATGGAAAAGGTGTTCACTTTTCCCACTCTAAGCGGTGCCGATTCATTGCGGACACCCCACGTTTATTGCGTACCCACGTCCAGCTCCGGGTGCCCTATACCCCGATGTCGAGCTTCTCACGAACGGTGTAGAAGCTGAGCTCGCGTGTATGTTGCATATGTCGGCTTGCGGTCTTAGCCGAATCACACGCGCGGTATGTGGGCCTCTGTTGATTGAAACTCCAGTTTATCTTTCAAACTGAATTGACTACAATTTCGAACATAAACAACGCTAGGCAGCGATGTCTTCGTGCAAAGTACAACAGTGTATATTATTTCTTTTTTCAAAAATGGTCGCAATAGTGTCAACTGGCTATCGCATTCAAGCAAATTGTTAAACGATAATACAAGTTATCACAAAGGCGTGCACGTATAGCACACAAGGTAAGAACTGCATCTTGTCAGGTATCCTTACTGCATAGGTTCTCGTAGTAATCGCAAACTATTTTGAGGATGCGAACTAAAAATATGCTTGTCCCCATAATGAAAAAAATTATTATACAGGACAATTCTAGGCGAAAAACAATATATGGGAAAATGGAGCCACTGATACGAGCGCGAGAAGATTAGCGTCATTTATAGCGTAGCTGTGGTAGTTAGAAGCGAAATGTTCGAACTCTCGCAGTTGTCTCATCCATTTGTGTTATGTTTCAAAGAATTGTGTTGCTTCTTCTGGATGTATTTCATAACCCCCTACAAGTGTATTCAATAAATGTGAGGACGGCAATGTTATTGCTTGAAAAGTGGCTTTGGCTCGCGTTCGCATCAGCCACTTGCTGGCACTTTAAGAACGTTCCTGTTTAGGTTATGCACATTTTTATGTTTAATAGAGTAACTTAATCCAACTAAAACCTTATGCCTCTTGGAAGGTGATCTCGTACTTTGGAAATTATACAGAATTACTGTCACGATATTAACACAACCAGCAACAGCCGGCCACCCAGCAGAACAGCTCCGATCGAGCAGAACGTCTTCTTCGTCGTCTTCGTCTCTCTTCAGCGAAGCCTCCACGGCGCTTAAAATAAAGCTCAATCAAACTGTAACCGCACTACACATGAAAATGCACTAAACATACGTGTCGTTATCCCCCCCTCCCTTTCGAAAGCATCGGTTCGATGGTTCGGATGTAGGGGGGGGGGGGGGGGTAGGAGAGGGCGATCAGCGTGTGTAGTATGGCTTCATATTATTCATGGGGACGAAGTCCGGTTGTGGTGTACGGCGGGAGAACCGCGTGGCGCTCTCTGGAACATTTGCAGTTGACGTCACTAAGCCATTGAAGGACCCAGTAAGACTCGAAATAACGACGAAGAAGGTTCTCCGACCTCCTGCGTTGGCGGGCGGGACTCCCATTTCCATGCTTTGTCTCCCGGGCAGTGTGTAACTTCTCTGTGGCGGGGGTTGCACTTGTGAGTATCGCAGTGCTGCTCAGAGCAAGTGCGCAGGTAAGCTAGCTGACGAGCTTCCTCGGCACGCTCAACATATTGCGCAGCACTGATTGTGGTAGGTGCGAAGGCGTCGGGTAGAAGCATTACGTCTAACATTGTGATATTCTCGCGGCCGTGAAGCAAGTGGAAAGGAGTAAATCCTGTGGTTCCTTGAAAGGCGGTATTACAGGCGAAGGTTACGAAAGGGAGGACGCTGTCCGAGTTCTTGTGATCCACATCTACATACACTGACAGCATGTAAGCGATGGTCTTATTGAGCTGTTCTGTTAGTCCGTTCGTCTGCGGATGATACGTAGTCACCATACGGTGAACAGTGCCGCTGAGGGTCACCCCTTCTTCCAGGAGTTGGACTATGAAAGCGACCCCTCTATCGGTAATAACCACTGCTGGTGCACCATGGCGGAGGACGATAGCATGGATGAAGAAATTGGCGACGTCGTTAGCAGTACCTCGTTTATGTGGTCTTGTTTCATAGTAACGAGTGAGATAATCTGTCGTAACTATTAGACACTGGTTGCCAGCCGAAGATTTGGGAAATAATCCATGAAAGTCCATTCCGACATGTTAAAAGGGTGCCCGGGGTAGTAAGACAGGTTGTTAGGTTGTATACTTTGCCAGCTGGGGAGGGGCGGAGTTATGGGCATTGCGTTGCGCCGCTGGCAGTCTCGGCATGTCATAACACGCTGCTTGAAAGCACGGGACAGTTCGGCCAGTAGTACTTGTGGCGCATACGTGCAAGAGGGTGCGGCAACCCCAAATGTCCTGAAGACGGTTCGTCATGACAGGCATGCAGGAACCCTTCCCGCATCGAAGATAGCACCATCAGAAAAGCAGTTAGAGAGCTGAAGCTTTGGCTGGACAAGACGTTGCTGCGGATAAAAAACGACGAAATTATGCGTGTGAACATTCGTGGCGGCTGCGTAATCTGACCCTCAATATAGCCAATGAGCGGGCGAAGCTCCAGGTCATCTGACTGTTGCTGCGCCAAGTCAGACGCACTGACGACGCAGAGGTAACTGGCGTCGTCTTATTAGTCCAGGCGGAGTGGTTTCTACAGGAACGCAGGACAGACAGTCGGCATCTGTGTGCTTGCGGCCGGACTTATAGACGACAGTAACGTCGAACTCCTGAAGGCAAGGAGTCCATCGAGCGAGGCGGCCTGAGGGGTCTTTGATACCGGCAAGCCAACAAAATGAATTGTGATCCCTGACTATACTTTGAAAGGTCGGCCGTACAGATATCGTTGTAACTTGGCTACGGCCCACTGAACAGTGAGGCATTCTTTTTCAGTAGTCGAGGCACTCGATTCGGCTGTACTCGGTACGACTAGCGTAGGCGATCATTCTTTCGAGAGCTTCTTGCCGCTGCACAAGGGTGGCTACAAGGCCGACATTGCTCACGTCTGTGCGCACTTCAGTGTCGGAATCTTCGTCGAAGGGATCTAGGATTGGAGGAGTATGAAGTCGTTGTTCTAGATTGCAAAAAGCGCGACGTTGCTCTGGCTGCCAAACGAAAGCAACATTGTCCCTTGTGACATAATGCAAGGGTTCAGCTATTTTGGAAAAGTTTGGTACGAAGCGACGGTAGTACGCGCAAAGTTCAAAAAAACGGCAAACCTCACGTTTCTTCGTAGGTCTCGGGAAAGCGGCAACTGCTCGTGTTTTTCAGGATAGTGGCGAATGCCATCACAGGTCCCGGCATGACCAAGAGATTTCAGCTCCTCTAACCGAAGTGGCATTTTTGGGCCTTGAGTGGCAGGCCAGCAGTTCTGAGCGCATCAAGTACTGCACGCAGACGTTGATGATGCTGCTCGAAAGTCTCCGAAAAAATGACGACGTCGTCCAAATAAACAAGACACGTTGGCCACGTAAGACCGGACAAAACAGTGACCATCATTCTTTGAAAAGTAGCAGGAGCTGAGCACAGGCCAAAAGGAAGAACTTTGAATTCAAGGAGTCCGTCAGGAGTAATAAATGTAGTCTTTTCCTGGTCGCGGTCATCAACCTCGATTGGCCAATAACCACTATGCAGATCCATGGATGAAAAATATGTCGTGTGTCGAAGTCGTTCCAGCGAGTCGTCAATGGGAGGCAGTGGATAGATGTCTTTCTTTGTGAGTGGCTGAGTTTGCGATAATCAACGCAGAAACGCAGTGTACCGTCTTTCTTTTTAACTAGCACCACTGGTGAGGCTCATGGGCTTGTAGATGGCTGAATGATGTCGTCAGAAAGCATTTGTTTGACTTGTTGACGTATGGCGTCTTGTTCTATGCGAGACACACGGTAGGCATGCTGTCGGATGGGTCTTTCGGCTGGTTCGGTTATAATTCTGTGCTTCACAACGAGTGTCTGCTTGATTTTTGACGTCGTGGCAAAGCAGTCGCTAAAGGAAAGCAAGAGAGAGTGAAGATTATGTTGCTTTTGAGCCGATAGTTCGGAATTCACATCGAGTTGAATTGTAGACTGCTTATCGTCGTGCGGGATGGAGGAAGGTTCTGAGAGTGATAGGGTGGTACTCGCGTCACCGATTTCTTCGAAGTCAGCGACAACAGCGTCCCTCGTGATGTGCTGGTATTCCCGATTAAAGTTCGTAATCTGGATTTGAGCACGCTGTTTGGTCAGTTCGAGGAGGCCGCTGGCGACACAGTCATGACGAGAGAAGAGGATGGACACATTGGTTCTTGCAACGACAAGGACATTTCGGTACTTGTCGCTCACTACGGTAACCAATACACTGGAACGGGTGGTACTCACACACGCAACGCTATCTTGTGCGATTTTCAGTCGTGCGAGCTTGCGTTACGTGAGAAGGTGACCAGCAGCTCTTGAAGATCTATAATGACCCCGTATTCTCTAAGAAAGCCCATTCCTAAGATAGACTTGCTGGAGCATTCCCGCAGCACGACTAAAGATCCAATGAAGGCAGAGCCGCAGATATGCATTCGAGCAGTGCACCTCCCAGCCGGCGTCACGAGATGACTACTCGCAGTACGGATTTGGGGACCGTTCCATGGTGTCGTCGCCTTTCGGAGAGTAGCCACCAATTCATCACTCATCACGGAGTAGTGGTAGCGGTATTAACGGGGACGTTGATGTTGTAATTGTCGACGGTTACGGCAATATCGGCGGAAAGTCTTCTGTGCTTATCAGAAGATGGCGTGGCAAATAAATCGCCGTCGTTAACTTGTCGTGTCAGAGGATGTTTCTCAGGACGATCAGCAGCCGCCCCACCCAGGAGGTCGCTGTCTTCAGTTTTCCTGACGCGCGCGTGGACTTGGGGTCCTGGTACGAACATCGGCGAACGTGGGGTAACGGCTAGGCCAGACGATGCGCCAAAGTGATGGCGTCATTGTGCGAGAGAACATGGTGGTTGAGAGACCAGTAACTGCTCAACCTTGCGTAAGCGGTCCTCATTGCTTGGTCGACGCGCGTTAGGGTGAAATCCCTGAAGACACATCCTCCGTAAGGGGCAGTGACGATGCAGATAGTCCGCTTCACCGCAGTGGTAGCAAAGTGGCCTATTATGCGAGGTGCACCACACGTATGAGTTCTGTGCGATCTCTCCCGGGCCTACGTAATCATACGGGTTTACATCTGCAGCGGGAAATTGATGTGGTAGAGCTGAAACAGTGGAAGGGAAGCGTCGTCCTGTAAATGGTTGGGTACTCCGTAAGACTTCGACATATGTCAGCACTAGGGCTTCCGCTCGTGTTGGTGCCGATCGTTGAGTAAGGGTCCTGATTTCGGCACGAATGATGTCACGGCTGACAAGCAACTTTACGAACTTCCTCAAGCTCTTGGCGCACAAGCTCTCGGCCTGCTGCTAAATCATGTCCGCAGGTGAAACTTGACACGGTGGTGACGGTGCTTTGGCGGTCGTACTGTTGGGAGCACTGATACAGCGCTCGCTCTATTGTCGTTGCTTCAGTTATGAAATCAGCGACGGCAGCTGGAGGGTTGCGCATGAGTCCAGCGAAGAGTCGTTCTTTTACACCTCGCATTGGAGACGAAATTTTATCGTCTCGGCCATACCTAGATCAGCACGTCGGAACAAGCTCGAAATTTCCTCGGCCTAATATGACCACACTTTCATTTGGCTTCTGAACCAGACCCTGCAGAACCTGTTCGGCCTTTTCTTTCCTTTCGTGGCTGCTGTATGTCTCGCGGATCTGTCGTCGGAATTCTTGCCAGCTAGTGATGGAGCCCTCACGATTCTCGAACCACGTGGGAGCATAGTCTTCAAGGGCAAAGTACAAGTAGCGCCAGTTTCCTATAGTCATCCCACTCATTGACTGCGGCAACTCGGTCGAAGTGTTCAAGCCAATCCTCCAGGTCCTCGAACACGACACCACGAAATGACTTCCGCACGCGCGCTCAGTAGGCGACACTCGGGGTAGAAGTGGATTGGACTGTCCCGCTCTCTTGCGTCTGACGTGCTTCTGTGGTGGACATTCTTACCGGGCTCAATGAGCCGTATTCAGGAGGTAGGCCTTCCAAGCGGCGGCTGTGGCAAAGTGCCTAGTTTTCTTCCGCAATTGTGGAAATGGGGGCCGAAACTTGACGCGTCGGGAGGTCAGATTAGTGCAGAGGATGGTACCCAGCACCCTCCAACAGTTTTGTCGCGGTATTACACGACAAGCAACCGCCGGACACCCAGCAGATCAGCTCCGATCGAGCAGAAAGTCTTCTTCGTCGTCCTCGTTTCTTTTCACCGAATCCTCCGCGGTGCGCAAAATGAAGTTCAATCAAACTGTAACCGCACAACGCACGGAGATGCACTCAATGTACGTGTCATGTACAGGGACTGCAGGTACTTGAATTGATTACACGTCGTTTTTCTTTCGCCTTGGTTTCCATGTGGCATAATGTTGTAATGAAACTACATGTAAACACAGAGACCCGTCTCTTGCAGATACTTGAATGGCGACTTGCGGAATACATATATTGTCCATGGGCCGTCGGCTGCATGCATCTGTATTTGTCCTTGGAAGAGCACACCTGGGCAAAATTTTTAATGAAGCAAACTTCAAATACTATATGAATTATGCGGCGATTTTACGGTTCATAGGTTTAAACATAATAGCTTTTGTCGAATCAACATTTTACACAATATGATATGTTGAATACCATACTCATAATTCGTTTGTGCTGGGACCAGGAGCCGTACTTATGCTGCTATGATCCCTGTAAGCAATAAACTTTCCAGGGTTATTCCTACTATAGGTCTATGGGCAGAAATATAAATGACCAAAGATGCGTAGCTGCAACATTTGTGATGACAAATTCTTAAATCTCACGCCCATTGCCACAAAGAATTATGTTGTGCTAGCGTTGTTCTGAGTAAGATTGAATTACCTTCAAGACTGAACCATGGAAACCATAATCGACATATTGAATTAAATAGACGTGATTAATGCATTGAAATTCTTTTGATTAATCAATGGAGACGCCCAAGTTCACGTTAAAAAATGAAATAATATTTCTTTTTGAGGCAAAAAATATGTGCTTTTTATAAGCATACCAAAGGATACAGAACGTTGAGCAAAGTGCGTAAATTTTTACCTCCAGTGCAGGCCACATAAAAATGTAATTATCGCTCGCGAAACACCATCAACAAAGAAGCAGGAATACGGTCGCCTGGTGTTGAAGTTTCCAAAGGGGCCTTGAAAACAAGAGAGCACTAAGGCGAAAATTAAATGGATAGGATTGTGAACCGTTTCCTGTGGACTTCCGTTCATCGTAAAAAAGTTGGAATAAAGCAACGCATAACACCTGGTTGATGTCGATGCAAACGTTTGGGAACCATGCCCCGTTATAACACTGTGGCCCGTTATAACACGTTATAACACTGTAACACCGTTATAACCCTGTTATAACACCCGAAGAAAGCTAGGGATAGAAGGAATAATTGTTCGATATTGGCGTAAAAAGTAAGCAAGTGCTCAAGCCGTGCGCTTTAATGAGTTCTGAGTTGCGATGTAAAACGCGTGATTATTGTTCGTTGACGGTACGAGTGACAGTGGCACATTCCGTGAGCTTCAGTTGCGTTATTTGAGACGCACTCCCCGCTGGTTTCTTGCCGAACGATGCGTGTTTGCTTGAGAGGCGCGGCCGATGGTTTGCATTGTTCTAATCAGTCCACACAGACTCGACACTTCCGTCACTTCGCGGTAGCCTTTTAGAGCGAACAGATTTCTTTGGCACAGTCGCCCGTTTTCGTGATGATCGGTGTCGGTTTCCGATGGCTGGCTGGCAGTGGTGGTCAGACGCCGGCGATACAAAGGAGTCGATGCAAAGTGCGCTCGCGGTCGTGGGGCGCGTTGGTCGCCGAACTGTTGCACCCCTTTGGGACGCGCATGCTGTCACGCGAGCTCTGCAATGCGTCTGAACGTTTAGGTATTGTATTGAAGCATTTGGGAAGGACAGCCTTCCTTTCCTCCCACCGCCCCCGCCTTCTGCTGCGGTTGAGGGTCGGGGCAGCAGGACAGGGAAATGGCCGTCGACTTTTACGCCGGCGCTCACACCATTGGAGACAACAGACATGACAATTCGCGTTATATGTGCAGCCACCTTTACTACCGGTACAGATGAGCGGGTTAACGGCTCTGTTTTCTACGGAATTACGCGATCAAACGACAAACACTTCAAAAATATCCTCACTACAAGAAATATACGCTTTCAAGCCGGTCGCACAAGAACGTTCGGCTATTTGCTCCCAACGACACTCATCGTCCACGGTTTCTGCAAATTTTCTTATTGCGATAGCCCTTACCAAGTAACTTAGCGCAATAAAAACCACAGAGACAAAAAAAAGTGGATAGAGACAAGCGCTACTCACAACTGTTTAATGGAAGGAAAGAATCGTACCTGCATATCCTCTTGTCACGCATGCGCATACCAAGCAAAAAGAGAACAGGCACTTGCGCAAGAAGTAAAATTCGGCATCTAGTAATGAGATGGAAGGCTCACTTACACGCCTATCGCTATTCTTGATAAAGAAGGCCCCAAGTACAAGCCTAAAGCAGGCGTTGCCGCTCCTGCCCAGAATGGCAGGCTCAGAAAATCGAGCGTCGCACCCACACGCGGTGACACGAGCCACCACGTCTGCGCCCTTATCCTCACTTTCGTGTATTTTGTTGCGCACGTTCCCTTAAACGGTCGTTCACCCAACGCTCTCGGTCAGTCCGATGTAAAGCTGCGCACAAGGGTGCAAGGGGAGGGCATATACAACACATTCTGGAGCACTTAACAAAGAACTCATCATGCCTAGTGCGGCAGCCCGCGTGCTGTCACAGCAAACTCGAGAGCACAGCGTCGAAAGCTTGTTGGACGCAGAAAAAAACGAGAGGAATGCCGTGACGGTTAGCAACGTTTTTAAGGCTGCGTGACGCACTGTGCGCGCATGGTGTAACCTCCGGTCCTCACATTTGGTCGTTGGACCCCTGCTCTTGTACTTCGTGCTCCAAGCTTTACTTTTTTTTGGAATGGATCAGCTGCTTCTGGGGGGGGCAGCTGATCCATTCGGTGGTGGTCCGAGGTAAAAATGCAAGTGAATAGGTCAATGAGGCAATAAGGATTATAAACTCTTTGCAGGTGGTCAATTCCAGCTGACATGAAAGGAGGGATTTTAATGAACTGTTAACGAAGATAATTGTTGTGACAGTAAATTTTATGAAAAAGTGTGAGTCGCGCTATTTGACGCCAAATAGTAATTTCCGGAAGGTTAAGCAGTGACTTCATCATGGTAACATTGGCTGTGCCCATGGTCTCAAAGAGGAAACGGACGAAAACATCAAGGAAGTCTTATTTAATGCCGCCGGAAAGCTAGAAGTCAAAAGTTTTTTCCTGTCAGAAGTTGAAACAATCCACCGTCTACCGGGCAGACTCGACGCTGTTCCTAGGATTCTTGTGCGCTTCACTTCCATTGAATCCAGAGAAAAAATTTTTGAAGCCCGCAGGAAGCTTCAAAATCTTTGCGAACCTGGAAAGCGCCAAACAATATTTTTCAACGACAACTTGACAAGATTCAATCGAGACTTATTCTGGCGTGCAAGGACTTGGGCAAAACAAAATGACTACAGGTTTGCTTGGATTAGGGGTGGCAAGATATATGTGAAAAAGACCGAAAACTCGACCCTTCTTTATATAACCAGACCGGCAGACTTAGAAATAATTATGTAACTACTATGGCCAACGCCTGCAGCCAGATCCCAAACTTTAAATCAATTTTAAGGAGACATTTGTTAACAGCTCAGAGAATGAATTTACTGTCGTAAACACTAATATCAGAAGCCTTCGAAAATACTGGGAAGAATTTAAGCTAGTTGCCACATCGGGAATAGGATTTGTTGACGTATTTGTCTTGACAGAAATCAAGGTTTTAGATGCATGTATGCATGCGTTTTCAGTGCCAGGCTATCAATGCCATTTTGTGACGCGGCCTCACCGACGAGGGGGCGGGATCGCTATATTTATTAGAGATACGTTTGACGTTACGTCCATTCACGGGAACTTCCTTCATGCAGAATGCGTAGCGCTCACGTTATCTTGCGGTAGTCGATGTTTAAGGTTGCTAGCTCTGTATCGGCCACCTTGCAACAGGGTTACCCGTTTTCTTCTGGAACTCGAAGAAATGTTGATCTCATGGAATTCAGCGGAAGAATTATGTTTAGTGGGAGACATAAATATAAATACCCTTTGTTCCACAGTAGGCTCTGTATCCGATTACTTGTCCCTCTTGTCCTCGTGCGGTATTGCTAATACCATAACCGCTCCCACCCGGGAACAAATAGTTGGTGACCACGTCACAATGTCATGTTTAGACCATATCGCTTCACGCGCTCCTAACTACTCTTTTGCTTCTTGTGTCATTTTGCAACGTTTCGCGGTTCACTATCTCGTCGCTTGTCGTTCGTCTCCATCTTCTCCAATGCTAATTGCTCATCGAACCACCACACCCAATAACTCAATTTACATCACTATAACCGACCATAGGGTCTTAGACAACCTCATTAACAGTTTTAATCGGATGGCTATAACTGATTCCAATTCACCGCAGAAGGTATATAGTATCTTTTGCGACCAAATAAAAGAGTTTCAAAACATTTCTAAACGCGTCATAATACAGAAGCGTGGAAAGGATTATAATTGGTTGACCGCGGACATAATGCGTGCCATTTCTTACAGAGACATGCTCTGGAAACGGTGTAAGCATGCCTCAAAAAACAAAAACCTACGTCTCGAGTACAAAGCCGCAAGAAATAGCGTGGTTGCTTTGAGAAGATATACAAAGCGCCAGTACTTTTTCAAAAATTTCAGCAGTCATCGAGAAATGCGGCAAAACATGGTCACTGATAAATTATCTTCGTGGCAAAAATGCCTCAGATATGTGCCCATTTTCTTTTTTTCCAGGCGAATCAGTCAAGGTCGCAGATAAATTCAATCATTTGTTCGCACTTGCTTCCGAGAACGCATGTTCATGTCAGACCGTCCAATACACGCTTACAGAATTCCTTTCAGCGTCCGCATTTCTACCCAGAATTTCAGAAAATGAACTTCGTGAAATAATTTTCAGCTTTAAGCGCACTAAGCCTCCTGGAATCGACGGTTTATCAGCGAGTATGCTACAAAGGAACTTTGCTGCCTTATCCGATATGCTACTCTTCATATTGAACAATTTTCTTGATACCACGCTTATACCAAAAGAGCTTAAGACCGCAATCGTTAAACCACTTTTTAAAGGATGGAAAAGGGATTACATGAAAAACTATCGGCCTGTTTCTATACTACCGATACTTTCTCACATTATTGAAAAGTTTCTCTTAAAATCCATGACATCTTTTGTTGAAAAATTTTCAATGTTATCTACTCGTCAGTTTGGTTTTGTTACCGGTCGTGGCACCGTAGCCCTTCTGGAGGAGTTCTCGGATGAACTGTTCTCAACTTTTCATCAAAATCTGTTTAGCGTTGCTTTATTTTTGGACATAACCAAAGCTTTCGATACAGTTCATCACGGGATTCTATTACAAAAATTATATTGCAGTGGTTTTAGGGGTCCATTTTACGATGTCCTCAATATCTACCTCGCAGAACGGTCACAAGTGGTTGTCTTGGATGAAAGGATAAATGCAAGTAGTGAACTTCACTGGAAGCCGGAGTTCCTCAAGATTCCGTTTTATTACCTCTACTTTTCAATATAACCATTAATGATTTATCTCGAGTTGTTTCAAAATGTTCGATATTTCAATACGCTGACGACACTGTATTGCTGTCAAAACATCTTTCGTACAACATGGCCATCTTGAATCTTCAGAAAAATGTGGACAAGACAATGACTTGGTTCGCTTATAACTGTCTAAAGATTAACGCCTTAAAAACCATCCTCGTTTGCTTCAGATTCCCTTTAAAGCTAACCGTAATCGATGCACCGATTTTCCTGCACATTCGGAACTGTCATCCCTGTCGATGCGTGCCGGTTAACTACGTAAACTCGGTAAAATACCTGGGAGTATTCTTCGACAGAGATATGTGGTGGCATAGTCAACTATCCCATATTTGCGATAAACTTAGGAGCGCTGCGTGGTTATTCTTTCACATTAAATATATCGTTCCACTTCAAGTAAAAAAAAAACTATTGCGCATGCCTTGGTCTACAACACTCTTTGATATGGCATTACTGTTTTTGCTTTCTGCCCCACCCTATGGCAAAACCGTGTTGATTCTTTGTTAAAAAACATACTAAAAAACATAGCCTACAACTATCCATCAATCACAAATGATAACATTTTCTCAGCGCTTGGCCTTCCATGCTTCGGGACTCTGTTTACGCAAACTGTGATGCTAAGGCATTTTTGGTTTAGTGATTTTAAAATATGTTACACAGCCCCCCGAAGCCTTCGTAGTACTGTTCGCTTTATAGTTCTGCGATCCTCAGCAAGATATGGTGAAGCTAGGCCTTGTGTTTATGTGCCGAAAACGCTGAACAATTTGCCAAATGAGGCATTCTCTATTACATCAAAAAAGGCATTGAAAAACATGATTTATTCACTGTAACATGGTTGCTTTAAAATTTGTAACAAATGCTGTTCATCATTTTAAAAAAAATGTACATCTTGCCGTCTTGGTGTCGATTATTGATTCTTGCTATATGTTTTGCTTCTTGTTCGTGTTATGCTTCTCAACTGTTAGTCCTCCTGCATTACCTTGCCAGATGTCTATGGTAAAGTAAATATTGCACGCTCGTACGCTGATTTGCCGGGCCAAGTCCCTCAAGCCACTTGTGGCTTTGACAGACCCGTTTCTTGTATTCTGTATTCCTTCATGCAATAAAGATTATTATTATTATTATTATTATTATTATTATTATTATTATTATTATTATTATTATTATTATTATTATTATTATTATTATTATTATTATTATTATTATTATTATTATTATTATTATTATTCGAATCATCACTACGGCCACATTGATTCTGTTGAAGCCAGCGTGACACATAATTCAATATATTTCTGGAGCTTTGTGCGCTCTCACTCATCTAAATAGAGTGCCAAAGATGTACGTCTTCTTCATGAAAATAGTGGAGTTGTCTCAAACACTGCTGATGCCTTTGCAGAACATTCCTGTTTGCTATATGGTGTGAAATATGCTTCAAGTAACCTTCCTTCTCAGTCTGGCACAGTGTGCACGCTATCAGTCAATGAAAACCTTGTTTTCAAGTGTACGAAGTGCCTTAAACCTTCCCTTTCTTGTGGTGTTGATGGTATTTCTTTCGCAGAGCTTAAGACGTATGGAAGCACACTTGTTCCCTGTTCTCACAAGCATCTTCAATAGGTTCCGTAAAGTCTAGTACCTTTTCTAGCACTCGGAAAGTAGCATGGACATTGCCCATGCACAAATCAGGTGCTAGATGTGCCATTACTAACTGCCGACCTATATCTATCCTCTGCAGTGCGTCAAAAGTGTTTGAATCGGTATTGGATTCCTTGCTTCCACTTGTCGAAACGTTGGCTCCTGCATTCACCTTGTTCACGTTTTGCTCATCGTTTTGCTTTCTGTTAGTGCTAAGAGCCTTTTATTAAATGAACAGCATGACTTTGTGTGCCGACAACTTAAAACTATTTGAGACTGTCAACAGTGTTCAGCACTGCATCGACTTCCAAAACGGAATTTTTTCACTCTCAAACTGGTGCAGAAACAATAAGTACTCTTAAATGCTTCCAATAATATGGCATTAAGTTATATGCAGAAAACGCACCATGTGAAATTTTGATACACCCTGCGTGATACTCCACTCCTTAGGGTCGATGAAATGAAAGATCTTGGTGTGTACTTCGACAAAATGCTAAGCTTCTCTTCACATAGATAATTACACATTATGCCCTTCGCGCTCTTGGAATTGCATTATTTCCACTCACTTGTGTTTCTGAAATTCTGTTGTGTGCCTCCAACTACTAGGGTATGTGTCTGTAGGAGGGGGTGCAACGAGCAAATCTAATTCTGACCTCATTGAACGCATCCAAAATAAATTGACATCTATCTTAAAGCACCACTTTTGCCATTCTGGCGACCACAGTTGAGCATTCTCAAATATACTTCAACTCGCACCTCTAGATTCAAGACCTAATATAATCACACCTTTTGTTCCTGTATAAGGTGGTCCATGACATTATACATTCCTTAAAGCTTCTTGATCATATGCATTTGTTCGTGCCGCAACAGTATATCAGGTAGCATTCCACATTTGTTGCCTGGCCTTGTTGCAAGATAGCGTTATATAAGACTCGACTCCAAAACAAACTTCAGAGTTCACTTCCTGTGTTTTGTGCATCTGTAGATAATCACGTAGGATTAAAGCCCTCTTACTTTGCCTAGTTTCCGTTCTTCCCCATTTGTTTCTTTATCTTGCATTTTTTTTTGGTCTACCACATTCATGTTTTCTGTACGTTTTATCTAACATAGTGCTCGTTAAGTGCACCAATACAAAGGCTCTGCAGCTGTTCCTGGGCACTGCAATAGACATTTGAATGATTGATTATTATCGTAGTATAAAATCGTGCTTTGTATGTATGTATTAGTATAATATTTACTGTATTATACACTGTACTGTACTGTATGTATACTGTACTGTATTATTAGTATACTATTTGTAACAAAAGCTTGAAAAGCATTTATCCAGCAACTTGAAAATTATGCCTGGTGCATGACATTGTAAAAAGCAATCAAAGAAGTGAACCCGCTACATACAACGTACTGACACAGAGTAAGAACACCCACCTGTCTACCTTCCCACTCATTTTGCTAAAACATTATGCACGTTATTCAAGATTGCAGCACAGTTCACATAATAAGTGTTTCAAGACGTATGAAACACATTTTAAATACCATTACTTTCATCAGTGCTTTTGCTATTGATGTACTCTCCTGCTGTGCACAATTGTGTAAACAGCGTCTCAAAGGGTTAAGCTCTGCGGAAGAAATACCATCAACGCCACAAGAAACGGAAGGCTTAAGGCACTGCATACACTTGAAAACAAGGTTTTCACTGACTGATAGCGTACACACTGCGCCAGATTGAGAAGGAAGGTTACTTGAAGCATATTTCACACCATATATCAAACAGAAATGTTCTGCAAAGGCATCAGCAGTGTTCGAGACAACACCACTATTTTCATGAAGAAGACGTACATATTTCGCACTCTTTTTAGAAGAGTGAGAGCGCACAAAGCTCCAGAAATAGTTTGAATTATGTGTCACGCTGGCTCCATCACAATCAATGTGGTCGTAGTGATGAGTCTAATAATAATAATAATAATAATAATAATAATAATAATAATAATAATAATAATAATAATAATAATCTTAGTGGTAACTTGACACTCTAGACTAAAGAAAAGGATGATGCCTGTATGTTAGACCGTCTGATAACCAGCCATCTAGAGCAGGAATTTGCAGGATGCAGAAGACACCTACTTCCCCTCCAACATGCACACACACGCACGCACACACGCACATATTCGACGGGTGCACAACACACAGGAGTGCCAATTCAGTCTGGTTCCAAGCAAGGAGAATCTAAATGGCCAAGGGGGGTGGAGAGAAAGCTCTGTATGCCAGCTATAATCATGGAGTTGTGGTGTCGGGCCATAGAGGCGCGATGAGGGCTCAAGCTGTGCTGACCACTTGTTCAGACGAACTGAAGAAATATTAGTGCTGTTCAGAGAGCCGTCAAGCACCCTGCAGTATAGACTAGTGCAACCTTGCGCTGGTATTGCAGGATGTGCTGCTTAAGGGGTTTGAGGCAATCCTCGTAGGCTGGCATGAGCTTGCGACAGCCGGAAAGACGGGAGTAGAGGGTGCGTGTTGTCCAGCGCTGAACAAGCTTAAGTTTGTTAGCGTCGCGAGTTTGGTACGGGAACTATACTGATGAGCAGAACTCAAGTCGTGACAGAATGATAGAAGCGTGGAGTGCTGGGAAAACTTTAAGTCATCAAGGAAGGGAGGCACGGGATACAAACCCAAGAATGGGCCGATGCTTAGATTCAGTGCTGGTGACATATGCGGAAAAGTTGAGAGAAGACCTACATGTTACACCCAGAATGGGAAGGGCCCGAACCGTCTTTATAGAGGTGCCCCCCTGGAAGTAGGTTGAACGTGCAGCAGTTTTGTTGTGGCTGATACGCATGGCAGCACTTCTTGCAGTGCTACTACAAAGTTTGTTATTGTAGGCCCAGTCGTTCACCTTAACGGAATGTATTTATTGCAAGCAAATATGTTGTGCATCGGCATATTGTTGTTGCGGAACTGTTCTTAATCAAACACAATCTGCGCACATGCATTAGTAACTTGGTTTTGAGTAGATCTTAGTCCTGACTACAAATTAAAGTAGCGCAGCAAGAAAAATTTTAGTAGAAGCGTAAGGGATTCCAGCAGTTTAAGCATACCGATGCACAAAACATTGATGACACATTCTCACCTTCCCCACAATGCACTCACACCATCTACAGTTTTCATAAACAAAAAGTGAGACAAAAAATCAATTACAGGTTCATTGACTCAGTACGTGCTGCTTTTGAAGCAGGCATCGAAGCAATCATGGTATACGCTGCTACATGCATAGGTCTTGCATGATGCAGGTCCTGCTATGCACTGCACACGGGGCACACGTTGCAAACAGGTAATTTCTTTTTTCAGTGCTCATGTATAAGGACACACTGACTCAAACATGACTGCGTTGTCACGTATGCTTCAGTGCGTCAGTGTTCTTGATTGCTACACGAGCGATTTATCCCCAACTAGCCCAAAAGACGGATGCACTTGAAACAAGTGAGTGAAGCAGTTCAGTGAACTTGTACCGAACTGGATTCACATGCCGAATAGAAGAGCGCAGTGTCAGCTGAAACGGGCGGCACGGCTGATTATGTAAGTACTTCCCGTAGTTCGGCTACTAGTGTCTTTCGCTTTCGGAAGTTATCTTTGCCACTGGAAACAGCGCAGAGCTTGCCCGTTAAACTTGAGTCACCCGACACCACACGAAACACGCCGCGATTGTCCACCCCAAGTTCCATAGGGTTCATTCGCCACATCACACGAAGTCAGGAGTGCCATATTTTAAATCACTGCAGCACCAAACGGACCTGAAAATTCATTTCCTTCGACAGAGTTTGTCAGCTGAGTTCGTTCATTCGCCATTTACGAACACGATTTGCGCGCTAGGTCTACGCGTAACGTAAACAACATCGGCGATAGGCGAGTGCTGTTATCCAGACTTCGGAGCTCGTAAACATGTTTCCATTCGTTTTGGGCTCAACAAAATACACCTACAACAAGCACAGGCGTAGCGGCAATCGTGATTCGGTTGGCTGTTTTAGCAGACGACTGTACTGAGCCCGGCGGAACCCAGTGGGCAGGTTGGATTAGTCGGCGTCGTTCGAAGTCGCTTCGGATCCACGTCGCACTGCCACAACCCACGGTCGTCGGTCGGTCGGTCGGTCGGTCGTGTCGTTGTCGGCCTACTATTACAATACTGTCTTTCAGGAACACTGTCGCGCGCGTCGTGCTTCCAAATAACTCGGACAATCGTTGGTGCCGGCGCCTTTGCATGGGTTGCCATTATAGGCATAACAGCCGGGGGCTTCGCAGCCTGCGATTGGTTGACGCCTGCGACGCGTCGCAGCCTCTCATTGGTGCACGCCGGTGCAGCTTCGCCTCGCGTCAGAAAACTTCTAGCATCGGCAGTAGACATAAACGCTGCGCCTCGTCACGCTTCGCCGTGTTCCCCACCGACGCTTTTGACGCTTTGACGCTTCGGCGCGTGCCGAAGCTTTCCGACGCGTGCCAGTGGTTGGGGCAATAGGCACCCGTTTCTGCGGCGAGCGTCGGCGTCGTCCGTCGGCGTCCTCGTAACCAGGTGAACGACCACAGCGAAGGATGAAAGATCGAACGCGGAGCGCGGATGAAAGACTGTGAAAGCGAAGCGAGCACGAAGCGGAAAGCGGAGGTGCAGGGTATGGACGTCCGCACGCCAAGTTTCATCCTAGACGCCAGTGCTCGTTTCTCCCCTGGCGGAACGATTTCACCTCCAACGGGTGTAGGTTTCCGCCGCCGCTTCCCTTCACGGTCGCGCCCGCGTTCAGTTAACGTCTCTTCTTTCCGACGGCGCCTCTTCGGATGACCGAAAATTATGCTTGTGTTGTTAACTGTCCCGACAGCAACGTAAACACGAAAGGGTTGATGCCACCAGTGAAATTCAGCCGATTCACAATGGTACGAAAAAATCACATGATAGACATGGATTACTGCGGTGCGCCGAACGAAGTAGACAACTGCCAAACGAAGCGAGCTCGTTCATTGATCACTCATGAGTGTATGACGGTTTTTATATGTAACCCACACGAATTTAATAATTACTCGGTATATAATCCTTTTATTCATATAAAAACTTTCAGTTGTTGGACCGGCGCTTGCCCTGTCTTCTTTCTCGTGTTTCGTTTGTGTGTGCGCTGTCCAAGAATGGAAACCACTTCTGTTTTATGTGCTAGCAGTGGCCGAAGTTCACGCGTGCCGAGAAATTGAATATGTGCACGATGCATTGAACATGACCGGAGTTCATTCCTGCATCACCACTGCACCGATCAATCGAGTTACTGGACGATACACGCCCGCGTCTTGGTCGCGCCGGCATTGCTGAAGCAGAAATGATTACTAATACCTTCAGCTTCCGTTTCTTAAACACTGTTAAAAAATGGTCAAGCTATTTACATTGCTGCCTCTTCTATACTGTAGGGGACGTACTAGTTAAAGTTGTGTGCGCATTTCGTACTTCTGCTATCCAGCGATACATTTTGTTTATTTCCACAGAGTGTCGATGGAAGTCCGTTGTCGCCATGAGAGACAACACGGATTTGTAGGAAACATTTTGTGAGGAACTGCAAAAATGACTTAAGCCCGTATGTGCCGTATGTATGTGCCACATCGTATGTGCCGACGATTTTTCCGGCGGCACATACGATGTCGTTTTCAATTACCTGCTCAGTGTCACTTACATGGCTAAAGCGGACGCTGCCCTTTCGCTGCATTGCAGCCATAAAAATAATCGTCAAGCGTACCGATCGTCTTAAAGACAAATAGAAGCGTGTACAGTCTGTTTCACACTTAGATGAAAACTCGGAACGTATTGCATCGCGATGCGGCAAGCAATGGAGTCGTGCGGCGGCGCCAGCTCGAGCAGGCGCTTGAGGGGCGGAGTCGTGATCTGCGTCGTCTGCTACAGCGGCGCGCGCTGGCCGCATTGTCGGGAAGCGTGCTACTGTCAGGGGCAAAGCACCGATTTCATCGGCACTGCGGGAACTGAGCTGATATTCTTTACTCAACGTTGTGCGATGCCAAACTCTGAGCCTTCATTGGCGATAATGGAGTTCCACAAACTTCTTTTGACAGCATGCTTCGTTTGTTCTTTCGAAAGGCCGGGGTACTGAGCACGTGCACGTATATTTCTTCACTGTGTGTGCTGCCGTAATATGCAGCGACAAGACGCACCAAGATATGCGCGCAACGTGCTCAGTCTTTATTTGACTCGAAAGGAAAACAAAGCACTCGACAATGATAACTATATGGGGGTAGAACACGATGAAACTAACGGATACGATTAAAGGAATGTTTTAGATTAAGACAATAAGCTGGAACTGATTTTTCTGGACAATCAATCACTACACCAGACCGACCCTGCCCGCCGGCGGGGAATTGGCACTTCACGCTCCGAACTTCAGTTAATATCTCTTCATGTCCCCAGCGGCAGCGATGACAGCGCTCATCCTGGAAGGCCGTGAAGTGTAGAGTGACTTGATCAGGGATGCGTTCATTCGCAGCATGTTTCAGTCGCTGACGATAGTGGATCGAAGCCTATCGTCGGGCGACTGATAGAGGGAATCGTGCGCCAACGATACTTTCAACGAGCCCCAGGCATTTTAAATTAGGTTGGCGCCCGGGGATTGAGGCGGCCACTCCAAGAGAGTGACGGCGCGCTCTTCCAGCAGTTCTTGCACAACACGAGCAGTGTGGATCGGCAGCCTATCATGTTAGAATAAATAGTAGCCTTCCAGGACAGGGCCGTCAAGAATGTATGGAATCAGTACGTCGTATGTGACTGCCCTGCACCTTTCAGCGATGAACTTAACTTCGAGGCATATCAGTGGGCGTCGCACAACGCTTAGTAAAGTATACCGGCTCATTTCACGCAGTAACGATGAGATCGGCGCACTGCAACTGACAGCAGAACGCTTCCCGACAATGCGGCCAGTGCGCGCCGCCGTAGCAGACGACGCCGTTCAAGACCCCGCCCTTCGAGCGCCTGCGCGAGCTGCTGCCGCTGCCTGACTCAAGCGCTCGCAGCATCGCGATGCAATGCGCTCCGAGTTTTCCTCTAAGTGTGAAACAGACTGTACATCGACCTTCGAATAAAACGTCCATGCACACGCACGTAGGCACACACCGCGCGCGGTACGAAACGTGCCCAAACACGCGCAGTGCAAGAGGCAATCAAGGCGGTGCGAACGAGAGATGGGAGAAGCGTACCATCCGCTAGTTGAATTTTGCCCCGCATGCGGCGCTCTCAACGCCGGCGCAGCAGCGCCGCTCTCGGTGCCGTTCTTGTCTATGACGAAAGCGTGAGAAGAGTAGTGCAGCGCAAGACGGCCTTTGCGGCGACGATGGCTACGAGATGGCGCCAGTGTAGCGCGCGTCGTCTGTTCACCGATGACGCCACCGATACCATATATGAAAAGAAAGCACTGCATGAGCGGAGCTCTGTCTGCTGCGGCTGCTGTGGATTAGGGAGGCAGTCGCGCCACACTTCGCTCTGTGTGCAACGTGCCGCACGAGGAAGATTGCCCACGCCATTAATATATCCCGAAATGAAAACGCGTATACAGCTGCGCTAAAATTTTGCAGTAGGGAGTATCTTAATCGTCGGTGAACTTATTTATCCGTCTTTCTGTCGTTAATTCACGTTGGCTTTCGATGATTCTAAACATTTTCTTTTCGTAACTGTCGTTTTCTGTTCCATGTTGTTTTTTCCCTGTATTTGTATGCTTAACTGTTTTTGGCGTGCGCCAGCATTCAAACCTTATGGTTGTTCCTGGGCACATTAAATAAACATGATTGATTGATTGATTGATTGATTGATTGATTGATTGATTGATTGATTGATTGATTGATTGATTGATTGTACTATGTCACAAGTGCAATGCAAAGTGTCACTGACTGTTCTTATATACGCTCTCAAACATGGAAATTGTCCTAATAGAACATTTGTTTAGTTTGGAAGTACTTTCAATGAGGCGATCGACAGCACAATAAACACTTTGTATCGGTCCCCTTTTTCGCAACATTTTGCCATTTATGGCTATTGTTACAATCTGGGACCTTGGGAAAAGTTCAAAGCAAGCTCGCCAGCAAGGTACAGCAATATTGACTTTGTGCAAGCTTACCCCGTTGGTTATTCTTTATTTCCGTTTGTTGTTTATGGCCTTTTGCTTCCGCACGCGATCCTCGCTGTTATGCTAATAAAGTATTATTGAAAGTTGGCGAGCAAATTTGGTATTCCTTTGTCAGTTGCACCGCTACAAGTTTCATAAGAAAACTGTGAGCAGAGGCGCAACTTGAAGCTACCGATGGGTGTTGAGGCAGGCATTACAGATCAAGCGGTCCTTCTCGCTCTTGGCTCTTATGCTCGTGGTAGCGGCCGTGCTTCATTCCTCTGAAGTGAGAAGGCAAAGCTCTAAGCACTTCACGCGGGGAAAACTGTGCCAGGGCGGATTCTCTAGGTTGAGGACAAAACAAGTACCAAGTCTGCGCTTGTAGAAGGAAGCTACAAAAAAGAAAACCAACATCAATCGCTTAAAACAGGAAAACGACAGAAAGATAGTGTGGCACGGCTGTCCACAGGCAAACGAGAAGCATATACCTGACCGGAAGGAAACGTATCTGATTGGGTGAAACGAGCTGTTACTGCATTGCACGAATAAATCTACAGTAATCGTTATTTTGTCGACCACGCTTTTCATTCATTGCGGATCCCGCCCCGTGTTCAGAAGGCGTAAACTCGGTCACCGGACGCGGCAAGGCGGGTGCTAAATGAGCCGGGGCAGTACTTGGAGGAAAATATTGAGAAGCGAAGGCCCTTATCTGGACGAGGAAGAGGTGGACAGGCAATATATTAGTGCAAACTTGGGCGTGGGTGAGAAACTGGCCGGCCTAACATTGCCACCATTTGAAGCAGCGACGCAGGGGAAACGCCTTAATTTTCATGCCACCTCGTTCGACTGAACGGCAGTACACTGTAAACGGAAATAACTCCGAGGTGGGAGTATACTGCTTGTCCTATAGCGACCCCCCGGTTCGGAGTTTTTTTTGCTCCGTATGATCGGAGTAGAATTTTTACTCCGTACGAGCGGAATTTTCGCGTGGAATTATGGGAGTTTTTTTCTGTATTTTCTTTATTTTTTGCTTTGCTATTGACGGAGTTTTTTCGAGGTGCAACGGGAGTATAAAAAGAGCCATCGCGTGAGTTTGCGCGAACATGTTTACATGCAGAGGCTGCTGGTCAAATTTCGAAATACGCACACGAGACCGCGTCGAATTCGACGGAACAAGTCAATGAAATCACATATATCATGACATACATAAACATTTCAGAAACGCCCAATGCAGAAATTTGAAAGACATCACACGTACACGCGATACTCAAGAAGCAACGGTGCCAGTATATATAGCCACGATATGGTGTGCCTCGAAACCGCCTAGGGAGCAGCTGTGCTGTTTTCAGAATTACGACTCACATGCTCGTTCATACGAGATCTCTCTCTCTGAAATTAACAGAATACCTTAAGCAACACAAAACTGTTAATTCAAAATCGTGAGAGAAAAAAAGTTAATTTCGTAATTTTTCAAAATTATCATGCCATTCTGTGAGTGCTGAAGCGACTTCGCACACTGCCGGCGTTCGCGGCCAAAAAGTAGTGCGTTAGTTACAGTAAGCAAGAAAAATGTAAGTGCATGTGTTGCATAGCAAAATTAAATTTTTGCGATATAGTGGTAGCGTAGCAAGAAATTATTACGTTTGAGCATGACCCGCAGCAGCCGACATAACACCGAGAAATGCACAGTCATACATTTTATACACCGCACTACTTGCTCTGCGTCCGAGCATTCTGTCTCGGTTGCGAAAAGGAGCTACATCGCTGATCTGTCGAGTGAATCCCTAAACTCGGAGCCAGCAGGCATGCGTCTAAATCAGTGTCTCGGATAGAGCGTAATGTTAATGCAATATAGGAAGCAATGACGTGACCAAAACATATATACGCGATAACAATTCGATTCACATCGCTCAATAAGAAGCTTTATTTTCAGTACGCATACTTATGTCCTACCGTTTTTCTTCGGGCGAGGATATCCGTTCACAGATACATAAGAACAGTTGCTTGCACTCCGGTCTTTCTCACTGGCAACACAGCACCGCAACGAACTTGGGTTACGCCATTAAGGCGCGACTAGCACGGATGTCGTCGCTCGAACAGTGGCTACTGTTGCCATTGCTACGCGGTCCTTTCAAACACTACACTGGACGTTGCCAGCATGTACTCAAAAGGACATAGAAGTCGCATTTCACGTACTGAAGAACACAAGACAGGGTGACGCAGCACGAAAACACAGCCAGAACGTGAGCCGACATCACGAGCCAGTGAGCAGCTTCGAGGTATACCTAAGCCTTTTTCCGCAGTTGAAAACGTGGTTCTTGCAATCATCGTTGTCAGCAAAGCGATCACAGCTAATGTACTTGATGCTAAGATACAGTGAGCTTCAGGCATGCCTATAACACTTTCTCGAAGGAAATACGGGAAACAAATTGACGAAACGCTGTCACGGAACGACACTTCACAGACGTAATTAAACCGTCAGCCATGAGCACTGCCCGCTCCGCCGAACGCGCCCGGTCGCTGGCGAGGCGCACAGCCTCATGGGAAGCGCCACGTGACCAACCTGTATCGGCGGAGGGGAGTTTTTTAAAACTCCCTGTCGGAGTTTCACGGGAGAACAAGATTTTTAAGCGGAGTAAAATCGCGTCATGTCGCCTTAATACTCCCGCAGCTACCCAGCGGAGTGAAACGAGGGGATGGCGCTGTTTTGCTCCCATACATCGGAGTAAATATTTGAGAGGGGAGGTTTTAGGGCACATCACCTCTTAAAAACTCCCAGGTGGGTTTATTTTCGTTTACAGTGTAATAGCGTCCGCTTCGGTTAGGGCTGGCGTTTGTCGCGTCCACTTGTGCCTCCGTATGAATAGGGAGGCGTGTCAATATTGTGACAACTGCGTCGACGACCGAGCACCTCTTTAGGAAGTGGAACAAAAGGTGTGTGTGTATAATATGCAAAGGGACGGATGAGTTGTGGGTCTTAACGGGAGAATACGCAGAGTTCGGCAATATACCTTCCGCGGTATTACCGGCAAGACACTGCAGAAGTAACTGCGAACCGAGACTTCGCAGTGTACAAAATTTGGTTTTTGAAGTTCACCAATATTAAAGTTGAGCTTTCTTTCAGTCCTGATAATTGCCTCACCATATTTCTATGCAATTCTGTGTCGTTCTATTTGGTATTTTTTTCCCTGCAATGTACTTTCATTCCTTCCTTCCTTCCTTCCTTCCTTCCTTCCTTCCTTCCTTCCTTCCTTCCTTCCTTCCTTCCTTCCGTCCTTCCTTCCTTCCTTCTTTCCTTCGTTTATTAGTTCGTTGCTTCATTGCTTCCTTCGTTTATTAGTTCGTTACTTCACTGCTTCTTTCCTTTATTCATTGGTTGATATCTGATTTCCTCATATTTAAATTTTCCCTTCGATTCCATCTTTAACATAGCTGTAGGGATTTTTTCATACACTTATAAATAAAGAATTCTGGGGTATTACGTGCCAAAACCACGATATGATTTTGGGGCACGCCGTCGTGGGAAACTCCGGATTAATTTTAACCGTCTGGGATTCTTTAACGCGCTCCCAACGCACGGTACACGGGCGTTCTTGCATTTTGTCCCCGTCGAAATGCAGCCGCCGTGGCCGGGATTTGGGGCGCTATAACGCAGATCTGCTTCAATTCCATTTGTGCAATTCCACGATACTTAGGAAATTTTTTTAGCCAACCCCACTTTGCCTTTGTGTCACACGACGGCACGAAATCCGCGAGGACTTCCCGTCTGCTATAACGTTACACACTGATTGTGATTATGCATCATTAGACCGCCCAAAAGTAAAATATTTGTTCCCACTTCTACCCCTTCTACGCCATTGGCCATCGGCTTTAGGTCAAAAGATTTCGGGCTGTGCCCAGATCGCCTGTTTCTATCCTGAAATCACAAAACCGTGAAAGCTCACCACGTCCAAGTGACGCATACGCATTAAACATGCATTAATATGCCGAACAAAACTAGAGTTTCTTTCGTAATAGCCTAAAGACTGCCCCGTTGCGAAAGAAAAATTTAGTCACTTAAGTATCCTTACGTTATTTGAATGCGAAATCATTATGTCTTCTCTAATTAATTGGTTACGTCGATGATGCGTGACATAATGCATTGTCACGTTCCTTCCCAACTCTACCTTAATCCACCTTAATCGACTCAATTTCACGTTAATCCACCTTGCTCTAATTTGTACCAACCTCAATTCGCTTTAGTCTCCCTTAATCCACTCTAATTCCCCTTAGTTCGCTTTACTGTCCCTTGGGTGACCTTACTCTAACTTGCTCTCTCTTTAATTCTGTATTACTACTCACGTCGTACAAGGCACTGATGACGATGGTCTTTGTCACCACTCGTTGCGGACAACGCCGGCTCTTCTGCCTCATGGGACATATAGTGTTTTCGCATTCATAAATGTTCTCCGCCCTCCCGTCACTCTGGCACTGGCTACTCGCAGCTTCCGGAGAGTATGAACTTATTTGCGTCTAATGAAAATTTTTGCATGACAGTGTAACGTTGTCGAGCTCTTCCGACGCGTTACGACATCGGTCAGCCAATCCTTCGCTGAGCTGCATTTTAAACCTTCCATTTCACGCCACCGCAATTTTCGACCAGCCACCGCAAGATACGCAAAGGTAAGCGGACCAATCGCGGATGCCGGAATCACCCTGCTCATTAGGTTATCTATTTTCACTGCGAATGCTCAGTCCCACCAAAAACCTCTCCACTTGTGCACGCTTCTCGCCTCTTGTCGGCCAATTAGACAAGAACCTGTTAATGTAGGCAATGCTATTCTCTTTGTAGGCAAAAGTGACCTCCTATAAACGAGTAGAGCGTGTTACTGGACGGTACAAATAACGCTGCTGGTCGCCACCCGATGTTTGCGTCGTCAGTTACGCAAATTTCATGTCGGGAGATGAGGAATAAAAGCAGATGAGAATAAAAATTAATTCCGGGTTTTTACGTGCCAAAACCATGATTTCATTGTGAGGCGCGCCGTGACGAGAACTCCGGATTAATGTTGACCACCTGGGGTTCTTTAACGTGCCCCCAGTGCACCGTACACGGGAGTTTTTGCATTTCGCCCCCTATCGATATGTGGCCGCTGCGGGCTGGATTCGATCCTGCGTCCTCGGGTTTAGCAGCGCAACGCCACAGCCGCTATACGCCAACACGGCGGGTGTCATTCGTACACATACACATATACATATAGCAGGGCCGAAGCCAACTACACAACAGTATGCACACTGCGCAGTCATAATACAAGCAGGTGACGCAGTCAGGCAAGTGATACAATGGTGGACCAAAACGCCAAGGATCATCATGAATAATGATGCCGACTGGAATATTATTCCAATCGATGGCTGTTTGACAAAAGAAGGAATGAAGATGAGCAGTTCTCCGAGCATGTGGCGGATAAACTTCTTTATGGTGGCTGATACAGCGTGAAAGACGTTATGCTTGTCTGATAAGGGTGTTGTCGGGAGGGAGGGTGTGGTAGAGATAATGATAAAGGCAAAGCCTGAATGTTTTGCTGCACCTATCTTGGTTGGGAAGATTAACCTTTGATTTTAACTGAGTGACACTTGTATGATATCAGTAGTCAGAAAACACGAATCTGGCTGCACGATTTTGTACTGACTGGATTGTATTGCTAAGGTTGTTTTTCTGAGTATCCCAGATCACCCATGCATATTCCAGCTTAGGTCTTTCAATATATTGTCGTGGCTCACTGGAGACAAGAGCGGAGAGCGGTATTTAATTGAGAGAGTCAGGGCAAGCGCTCAGTCCAGGCTTCTTCTTCTGTAGCGCCTCGCTTGCACACACGAGGTCGTCGCCTTCAGCGTCAACGTGCTTGGGCACAGAGTGCATCGCGGCATTTGCACCCCTCCAGAAGGAGCATCGTCCCGATGCTCGGCGGGTAGCATCCGGTGTCCAGCAAACCAGAGCGTGTCCATGTCACTCAGAAAAATAAGGTTTCATGCGCACCACGTGCACAGCCTCAGGCGGATCCTGACGGCGCCTCGAGCAGAATGGGCTGTCAGGAACGACTTCATAGTTGACGTCGCTAAGGCGTCGTAGAACCTTGTACGGTCCGAAGTATCGGCGCAGAAGATTCTACGCGATGCCTCGGCGGCGTACTGGAGCCCAAACCCAGATTCTTTGGCCGGGCTGGTAGACGATGCACGATGGTGTTGATTGTAATGTCGGGCATCACGGTCTTGCTGGCTAGCTATGCGAACGCGCGCGAGCTGTCTTGCTTCTTCGGCGCGCTCTGTAAAATCTGCAGCGCCAGTTTCGAAATCGCTGGACTCATGAGGAAGCATAGCATCCAGCACTGCGATCACTTCTCGACCGTGGAGGAGACTGAATGGCGTCATTCTTGTTGTTTCTTGCCGAGCCGTATTATAAGCAAACGTTACGTAGGGTAATATTTGGTCCCGGTTCTTGTGTTCCACATCGACATACATGCACAGCATGTCTGCGAGAGTCTTGTTGAGGCGCTCCGTAAGTCCATTGCTTTGCGGGTGATAGGCTGTCGTCCTTCTGTGTGCCGTGCCACTGAGGGTCAGTACAGTTCGCAAAAGTTTAGCCGTGAACGTAGTTCCCCTGTCGGTTACGATGACCTCTGGAGCACCGTGCTCCAAGACGACGTTTTCGATGAAGAACTGTGCGGCCTAGGCTGCTGTGCTGCTAGGAAGTGCCTTGGTTTCAGCATATCGCGTGAGGTAATCTGTCGCGACTATGATCCACTTATTTCCGGCAGCAGATATTGGGAATGGGCCCAGAAGGTCCGTCCCAATTTGTGCAAATGGTGTTTCCGGCACTGGAACGGGATGTAATAGTCCGGCAGGTTTCGTAGGTGGCACTTTTCGACGCTGACAGTCAAGGCAAGTTCGAACGTAGTGATTCACCTGTGCTGCGAGCCGTGGCCAGTAATACTTCTCTTTGATCCGTGCTAATGTTCTTGTGCAGCCTAAGTGACCTGAGGTAGCTTCATCATGACAGGCCTGCAAAATTTGATTGCGGAGAGTTTTAGGGACGACTAGTAGATATCTCTTCCCTGTTGAAGAGAAGTTCCTCCTAAAAAGAACACCGTTGCGTAGGCAGAATGATGCCAGGTGCCTTGAGAACAATCTGGGCTTGTTTGTGGTGCGGCCTTCTAAGAAATCAATTAGTGACGCGAGCTCCTGGTCCTGTTGCTGTTGTTGAGAGATGATGGCCGCATCAACAACTCCTAAAAACTCTGCGGACTCGTCATCATCTCCGCCTGACGACTAGATCGGCGATCTGGAAAGGCAGTCAGCGTCTTAGTGCTGCCTTCCTGATTTATAGACCACCATCATTTCGTACTCTTGAAGCCGTAGGCTCCAGCGTGCCAAATGTGCAGATTGATCTTTCATGTTGGTCAACCAACACAGAGAATGGAGGTCCCTTATAACTGGAAATGGGCGGCCGTACATGTACGGGCGGAACTTCGTAACTGCCCATACTACAGCCAAGCATTCTTTCTCTGTGGTGGAGTAGTTCGATTCGACACGTGACAATGTTCTACTCGCGTAAGCGATGACTCGCTCAGCGCCGTCTTGCCACTGAACAAGGACGGGGCCAAGACCTACGTTGCTGGCATCGGTGTGGATCATTGTCGGCGCATCCACGCCAAAGTGGGCAAGAACAGGCTGAGTTTGTAGACGGTGCCGCAACTCGTTAAATGCCACCTCCTGCTCCTCGCCCCACACAAACGTGACATCTTCTCTGGTTAAGCAGGTGAGCGGTGAGGCGATGCGTGCAAAACCCGCAATAAATCCCCGGTAATATGCGCATAGGCCCAGGAAGCGTCTGACTGCCTTTTTGTCTGAAAGCCTTGAAAACATTGCGACGGCTGCGATTTTCTCAGGATCAGGTCTGGACACCTGTGTTACTTACTACGTGGCCCAAAAACTGTAGGTTTTAAGGTAAGCCCAGCGGACCGTATGGCTTGAAGAACCGACCATAGCCGTCTGAGATGTTCATCAAATGTGGCAGAATAAACAATGACATCGTCTAGGTAGACTAAGCAAGTGTTCCACTTAAGATCTGAGAGAACAGTATCCATTAGTCTTTGGAACGTGGCTGGGGCGGAACACAAACCAAAAGGGAGAAATTTGAATTCATAGAACCCATCAGGCGTTACGAAAGCAGTCTTTTCGCGATCCCGCTCATCGACCTCAATTTGCCAGTATCCACTTTTTAAATCCATCGATGAGAAGTACCGTGCATGCCGTATCCTGTCGAGGGAATCGTCGATGCGTGGTAAGGCATACACATCTTTTTTTGTAACCCGATTGAGCTTGCGATAATCGATACAAAACCGCAGGCTACCATCCTTCTTCTTAACGAGTACCACGGATGATTCCCAAGGGCTATTTGACGGCTGGATGACATCGTCTTCTAGAAGTTTCTTGACTTCCAGCTGTATTGCTTCACGCTATTTCTCATCCACACGATACGGATGCTGTCGGATGGGTATTGCTGTTTCCTCCGTAATGATGCGGTGTTTCGTCAGTGGTGTTTGACGCACTCGGACGTTGTAGAGAAGCAGTCCTTAAAATCGTCAAGCACTTCCCTAAGACTTTGTTTCTGTGGCGGCCCTAAGCCTTGGTCAACGTCTACGACGGGTGCATGTGGCATCGTATCCGTGGTCGATTCCTCTTTTGCAGCAAAGCAGTGTTGAACGTGGTCAATTTCATCAAAGTATGCCCCAGCGGTGCCTTTACTGATGTGCCCGCGTTCATTGGTGAAATGTGTCAGAAGTACCTCTGTGCGACCACCGATTAGGCTGACGATACCGCGATCGATGGCCACACCTTGATGTAACAGAAGTACAGTTAGTTGTTCGGCTACACCATCCTTTTAGTAGAGCAATGAAGGTGGCTAGTTGGTGAACGTTCATGGTTATATTGCGCTCAGTTTTACAAACACGATATCAAGGAAGGACAGGACGTGGACGGACGTAGCGCAATTTGAGCGCAACGGACGTAGCGCAATTGCGCTACGTCCGTCCACGTCCTGTCCTTCCTTGATATCGTGTTTGTAAAACTGAGCGCAATATAACCATGAACACCATCCTTGTTAAGCTGTTCTCCGCAACTGACGGAGACAAGACTGCATGATAGTGGTGGTATGCAGACGTCGTCGTCGTCGACACGTAACGATGTACGTTGGCGCTCTTCGTCGTTGCTGTTCTCTGTACTAGTTGACAAGGTTATCTCGCCGTCCCGTATGTTAAAAACGGCGCCGTACTCCCCCGAGAAGTCCATTCCAAGGATGAGTGGTCTGCAGCACTCTTTTAAAATCATAAAAGTGGCGACAAAGCTGTATTTCCTATCTGGAGTCGTGCAGTACATTTTCCTTTAGGTGTCATTATCTGGCCCCCAGCATTTCAAATATAAGGGCCCGTCCATTGCATTTGGCTTTCTTAAGCCGGTCTGCCAACTGCTCACTCATTATCGAAAAGTCTGCGCCAGACTATTGATATTGATAAGACTATATTGATAAGCTAATAACTTAACGGAGGGCGGGGAAAGTGCGCTATTACGTCGTAGATAGCCAAGGGTGCAATTAGCTTTGTTTGTGATGTGTGTGACGCGTGAAGGCCACGTGAGGTCACGGGCGATGTTAAGTCCCAAATATTTGAGGGAATCCACTGAAGAAATGACCTCACGATTAAGCACGTATGTATTAGTTTGATATTCTGGTCGTCTATGAAAATAAATTACGGAAGTTTACTGAATATTAAGGACCATGAGCCGCGTATGAAGCTAAATTTCAATGTTTATTAGGTCGCGCTGAAGCATCAGTTTATCGGTAGGATCAGTGATGGAACAGTAAATGACACAATCGTCCGCGAATAAACGAATGTTTGAAGAGATGCATGCGGGGAGACCATTGATGTAAATTAAATAAAGTAGCGGGCGGAGCACTGTTCCCTGTGGGACACCGGAGGCGGAGTGGTGGAGTTGACATAAAGCGGCGTTGACTTCATTGGCGGAAACGACCTGTTGGCAAACGGTGGGGAACTATCTTATCCGTTCAAGCACCAAGGGGTGTAAGTTTAGATGCTATATTATTAGCAAGAGTCGACGATGAGGTACTTTATCGAAGGCTATTCCATAATCAAGAAATGTGGCATCTACTTTAATGTTATTGTCTAGACTAGAACTGATGTGGTTAATTGAAAAAGCTAACTGACTTTCGCAAGAAACGCCTTGCCGGAATCCGTGTTGGTTAGGAATAAAAAAATCGACAGAAGTTAAAAATTTGGCAACGTGTGAGCGACTAACTTGCTCCATTATTTTTGAACACACACTGGTGAGGGTGATAGGACGGTAAGTGTTTGTTGAGCCACTTTTTGGAACAGGTATTAGTTTGCCAATTTTCCTATCTAAAGGAACAGAGCCTGATTCTACAGACTGTTGGGAGATTTGTGCTAAAATGATGCTGAAGACATGCTTAGTATATTTTAATGCGTTGCTGTTAATGCCGTCAGTTCCTGCAGATGAGGTTAGTTTTAATGAGTCGATGATATTAGAGATACCACGGGGTTCGAAACAGATACTGCGCATGCATGGATGATCGAAGAGGGGGCACGCTGCGAGGCTACTTGAAGGTTCATTCGTGAAGACAGATCGAAACGTGGTGTTAAGAGTCTCGGCAACTTTATGTTTTGGGATGGCAATACCGGCTTGATCTAACGAGGATATAGATGTCGAAGAATCACGAGGATTGATGGTCCTCCAAAATTGCTTTGGGCTGTTGCGTATTAGTGAAGGTAATGTGAAACCGAAGAAGATGCGCTTACTGCGTGCTAATAGAAATTCGAACAGCTTGGCCGTAGATCAATATTTGTCCTACGCGTACGAAGTATTTGCCAACTTGGCCGATTTGAATTGGCACTTCTTTTTGTCTTTTCTTCAGTCATTTTAAATATTCATTAAACCATGGCGACAAAGTTTGTTCACGGATATCTTTTTACTGGAATATATATATTTTTATTAGCCACTGCATTTCATTTTTCAACAGCAACTGATTCATATCTACGGAGCGTGCGTGGAAATCCGACAAAAATGATCCGCTAGAATTGCCTAGTTCGTTGTGCATACCGTCGTAATCCATTTATCATATAGTGTTGCTGTTTTCGTCCTAGTGTTTTGGCGGATTGATTTGCATTTGTACATGCCGTGGTCGCTGATGTTATCGAGGTAATTTAGCGGGGAGAAATTGCCAGGTTGTGAAGTTAGCACAATGTCAAGAATTTTAGAAGCCTGCTCCGCGCACCTAGTTGCCGATCTGGTTAGTTGCGATAGGCCAAATGGAAGGCACGTATTTACAAAGTCACTTTCTTCATTTTGTTTCGATATTGTGTAAGCTAGGTCAGACTATGTAATGTATGGCAAGTTAAAATCGCCAAAATAGTGATAGGGGCAGTGGGATAGACAGAAGATGCCTTGTCATCATAAAACAATGATGTAAATGAGTGTTCACTGTCTGGCGGACGGTAGCAAGCTCCGATTATTGCGGGTGGGCTCGCGGCCTTGTAGGTGACGAAAATGATTTCTAACGGGGAAGGAACAGTTATACAGGCGTACTGTAGGGAGCGGTGAGCACCTATAAAAACACCGCCACCTTGCATTCTATCACGGTCATGTCGGAATAAATCAAACTCAGGAAAAATAGAATGAAGCTTTTGGTCACCGCCAGATCAATTTAGCCAGGTTTCAGTAAGTCTTATCAGCTCGGATGAAAATGAGTAGATGAGACCGCCTATAGCATCACCTTTGTGCAAAACACTTCTGATGTTAGTAAAAAGAAACGACAGCTGGATCAGTTCGCAGGTTATGTTTGAGACCAGAGTGCAATTGCTACGATCCGAGTTTGACAAATTTTTTAGTGTTACGGCCGAATATGGATGTATCATGCAGAATTATTAGTTTGTTATAGCGTAGATTGATTAAAATATTTCGGCGTTTCCCGAAGTCGACTAAGTGTACACGAGCCCAGCAAGTGCTTGGCGAGTAGTCTTCCGTAATGCTTACATCGGGTACTTTGGGAATGACCAAGCCGACGAAGCCGCCCGATCGGCACATGAAAGTGGTCAACGAGTCTTCATTCCGCTTTCGCGAACAGACGCTGCGGCTGGGCTGCGATTGATGTCCCGTGAGTGTACTTTGCCCCTGTGGGACTCAAATGTTTTCACCATGTGTCGGTTGCGTTCGTTGTCTCCGAACATACGGATGCACCTCCTGCCTGGATTACCACGACGTGAACAGACCATGCTTTACCGTCTGTGGCTAGGCGTTGCGTTTACAAACGCCTATGCTTTCCTCATAGGAATGGCCAACAGCCCCACGTGCGACACATGTAACATCGACGAGACGCTCGCACACATTATCTTTGTCTGCCCGCGATACAGTGCTGAGAGACAAGTGATGTGCAGGGTACTGGACCAGCTGGACAATCGTCCACTTTCAGAACTAAAAGCTTTAGGCCAATGCTCCGAAAGAACATCCGCGTTGAAGGCCTTATTCGCGCTATTAACGTTCTTGCGGTCTACGGGGCTTCACGACAGACTCTAAGAATGCCGCCCCCTACCGTTCTGTAGTGTACGCGCTCTGTTCGTGCTTGTCTCCCTTTCTTTCTATCTCCCCCTTCCACTCTGTTTCTCTTTTTATCCCTCTTAACCCTTCCCCCTGCGCAGGGTAGCCAACCGGAACTACCTCTGGTTAACCTCCCTGCCTTTCTCTGCATTATTTTTTTTCTCTCTCTCTCTTGATTCAACGTCCTGCTACTAGAACACGCTCCCCTTCTTTGAAATGTGCGAACTTGACTTCCACAGGAGGTTTTATTTCGGAACGTAAAGTGCCAAGACGGTGAGCGCGTTCAATATCTCGTGTCTCAGTGGTTAACTGGAGATGAGAAGCGCAGTGATCTACCACTTTTTTTTTCTGAATGCGCCCAAGTTTCTCCATCTGTATCGGCAAGCCCGTAAAATATTAGGTGTTGCCCGCGCGCTCTGTCCTCCGCCTCGTCTACACGAGAAGTTAAGGTGGCGATTTGGTTAGCTAGCCTCTGAGAAAGTGTCTCAAGGCTATTGACCAGAGTTTTGACACTGGCAAAATAATCACAATCCTGTTCTATTTTAATAAGCCATTGTTGGATGGCGTCAAGGATTTAGTCCTTTTTGCTTAGCTTAGTTTTTAGAGATCTCATTTCATTTAATAGCGTTAATTGTCCTGACTTGGGTTCGCTGACAGCCTTTGCCAGATCACAGTGCTCGTTACATGCGGAAGTAGTTGTTCGAGTACCGGTAGGGCCGGGATTTTCCTCAACGTCTCCCGCCAAAAGAAGCAACAAATAAATAACATAACCGCAGTCTATGACTACCGCGTAACATCGCTGTGGGCTTGGTAGCATTACATGACCAGCATAACGCGTACGTCGCGTGAATGAAGTGAAGTGATTTTTTTACCTGCAAGAAAAGGACGGGATTCCAATGAGCATAATCCATTGCTGGCGTGCCACCAAGCCCACTGAAGGGCGTGCGGATCCAGGAGTGAATCTCCGCATGGCTTCTATTGGCTGTTTTTAAGCAGACGCTCTTTCGGCGCTGGCGCCAAGGTCCCCTTCAGTTGCGGCAGTAACAGAAAAAAAATTAAATTATGGGGTTTTAGGTGCCAAAACCACTTCCTGATTATGAGGCACGCCGTAGTGGAGGACTCCGGAAATTTGGACCACCTGGGATTCTTTAACGTGCACTTAAATCTAAGTACACGGGTGTTTCCGCATTTCGCCCCCATCGAAATGCTGCCGCCATGGCCGAGATTCGATCCCGCGACCTTGTGCTCACCAGCCCAACACCATAGCCACTGACCAACCACGGCAGGTTGGAATTTATATATGTTCTGGCATATGCTCGCATGCTCAAAGTATGGGCAAGACTGCGTGCGTGCTAAGGCATAAAGAACGCACGGCGCACGGCGCAGGGCGCACTACGCGCCAGATCACAAGCAATGCCTGGGATAGCACATGGGCGCGAAAAAAAAAAATCGGCTTGCGCGGGCGGCGCGCGCCCGCGCACGCCGATCCAGGAGGTCGTGCAAGGGAAGCGGAGTTGCTTTCCCGCCCTCCTGATGGATGGCGCCAACTGCCTCTGCCACCGAAGCGCCGGAGTTTCCGAGGTCGGGTGAGGATTCCGGGATGTATATTATGGGTTGATCGAGGCGCTAACAGTGGCGCGAACAGGGACCATTCTTGGAGCATGCGCAGGTGGGGTTGCGATGATGGCGCTGGTACCACGGGGCACTGACGCTATTTGAAGGGCTGGTCGTTGACGTCACACAGCAACTTTTCTCTTGATTGTCGAGCTGATGTCAAGCAAGGCTGCACCTGGAGCTGCGAAGCTTGTGCTGTTACCACTGTTACGACGGGAGGTTCTTGATATTGTGGCGGCAACGAAGATGCCAGCACGGTAAGCTGCAAGAAAAAGACGGGATTCCAATGAGCATAACCCATTGCTGGCGTGCCACCAAGCCCACTCCTTCAGCCGTTAGCCTTTAGCCTTCAGCCTTCCTTCTCATGCGGCGATGTATGTTTGATCGCTGATGTATTTAAAAGTGAATCGATCTCTCACTGTAGCACTGTCGCTCTCAAAAAAAAATACTCAATAAAGAAAATGAGCCATGTGAGGCTAGCACAGTACAAAAATGGACAAAAAGAAGGACAAAGCAATCAAATAAGGTACAATGCGTCTCGTACAGGGATCCACGCCAAAATGTCGATAGATTCACGTAGTGCACCATGAATCTGATTTTTATTGAGCGATTGGCGATGTCGTACTTCTCTATAGTAACCTTATAATGACACCCTAAGCCTCGAAAGGCACGATCACTGCTAGCACACATGCGAGAAACGGAGCACATCCTTCCGTCTGCTCTGCCAGTTCTTAAGAGGAGATTCTAATCGACTGCGAGTCCACCCTCCCAGCTGCGAGAGGAACTGGCGCGAATAAAGAAAGCGGTGCAATCGACATCGCTGAGAGAGCATGAAAACTCCTCGGAGGAGCGATCTGGAAAGGCATCCAGCCGAACGTGGAGAGGGCGTCCACACACAGATCTAACGAGCAAAGCCTCTCGGCGGCGGCGGAGAAGCGTCCTTGGCTGCGGCCGCGATTGGCTGGGAAGCTGGCCAAAATGCGCGCCACACCTGGGCACAGCGGTCGGCTCACCTTAGAGAAGCTCGCGGGGTACCTCTCACAGCTGAAGCCGGCAGGCACAACGCGTGGGTAATACCCGCCAAACTCGCATCAGGCGATGATTCGGTGATACGAGGCCGCCGAGGTGGTTCGGGCTACGCGGAGGCAGCGCATTTCACCCTACTGGCGCTTATTAGGCGCACACCCAACTGCGATCACATCGAGAGCGGAAGACAAAGACAGGGAAATTATTTCGCGATATCACATCCACTCAGAAGCACCCTGTCACATGTGCATGGTGAACTTGTCGAACCTGTCCGTGACTATGCCACGCAAGTCTCTTCGAAAGGCGTACGGTAGATGCTGGGAAAGTTTTCACGTCCTCATCCGAAACATCATGATGCCAACTCATATTGAAGTAGTGTACGTGCGCACATTGTCACGTGTATACTACTTCAAAAGGAAGTTTTTGTCGGCAGCTTTCTTCGAAAGGTGACGATGACTACAATTGGCGTAGAATTGGCCCATAGAACAAGTGGTCTGGCAAAGTTCGGTTCCGCCATTTAATAAGTGTTTTCTACTTCAAAGAAACTGTGAAAGAAAGACATCCATAAAAATATTGTCCTTCTCGTCGCACCGTGACACATTCCAACGTGAATATTCCAACAGTTGAATCACTGGAGTCAGGAGCATCGGCGGGATGCCGAGATAAATATTCGGCATCCTGATGTAGCCTACCGGACTTGTACACCACTGTGTAGGTGAATTCTTGAAGACGTAGTACCCAGCACCTCCACCAAAAATGAAACGAGCAGAGATATTAGGCTAAATGGGACCGTCCGTGTTTACTCTGCAGAAGATACGGCCGGTACAAGCAGTATGGCCGAAAGTGCAGGTTAGTCCCACTACGTCGTCTCTTTCGTCTTGTTAGTGATCGTCATCTTTGCCCCTCTCGTGGCACCGTGACAATATAAATAAAAAGTACTTTGAAATAATCGGCGAATAATGACCATTAAAATGGATTTTATCGCAGGTTTCGCACTTTAATTTTATACACTACTGTGCGTCAGCGTCTTTCTCTAGTGCCTTCTTGAAACTGCGTTTACCAGTTTTCATTTATTAATGATGAAAGCTGAAAGAGCTCTTCACTGGAGTTGTGTGATGTGCTCACAGAGTTGAAAAAAAAAGAATTCTGTGGTTTTACGTGCCAGAGCCACGATTATTACGAGTAGCCAAGAGTATCAGTAGGTTACAAGGACTTCACTGTTTGTGCTGCTCGCCCACTGTATCCAATACTTTCTACTCTGGCCTTCGCGATGTACTGGGCTCATTAACATTAAGTTTCCCTTCACTCCCGGTGTTTCTAGTCGGCGATTTCAATTTTCCCACCATCAATTGGCGTACTAATCTGCCCCCTCTAAGTGAGAATTCATTACAGTACTCAGAGTTTCTGTCATTGTGCCTAGATTTGAAGCTGACTGGAATTAACGCAGTGGAATTGACACTTGCCGCTACACCTCCTCTTCCTTTTAATTTCGTCTATCTATGGGGCTTGAGAGAGAGAAAGAAGGGTAGAAGGAAGGGCTTGAGTGATCACTGTCTTAGTCAGTATAGTTTGCAGGCTAATGTATCATCTAGTATATCTACAAAAATTATACGAGATTACAAAAATGCATATTTCAGCGCATTACAGGGTGAGTTAGAACTTTTCGCTACCTACTATATTCCTAACTTCCATGCACGAGCAGTAGAAGGAAATTGGTATGTGTTCACATAGAAGCTAACCTCGAGTTGTTCACATGATCCCCCAATACATACCAGAAAAACGTATCACCAGCAGCACTTGGTCCCCCTAGTTTAACGCACAGCTTAGACGTCTGCTAAATAAAAGGAAAAGATTGTTCCGGCGAGATAAAATTATGAACACTACCAAGCACTGGAATTCCTACGTCACAGCCGATAAAAATTACAGTTGAGCGGTGTCGGACGCGAAAGAACAGCCTTTTCAATATATTTTGCCTTGTTTTCTTCAACACAGTTCGCAGAAATTTTGAAGATAGTCGACGGTAAAAAAAGCAACATACTTGAACTTCATGACCACGATGACATGCCTGTTACAGATGAGGACTGTTGTGATGTGCTGAAAACTGTTCTCATGCTATATTTTTCTCACGAAACACCAGCCATTTACTCACCTGTTTGTGAAAAAAGCTTTATTCCCATGTATCCTGTTTCACTTGATTATTATGGTGTTCTTTTTCCTTGATTAAGGACTTAAAAACATCAGCTTGTTCAGGGAATGATGGTACAAATTGTAACTTGCTAAATGGAACTGCCATATTCTCATCTTTCATTCTTACTGGATTTTTTTTCACAGTCATTGCAGTCCTGCAGCATACCACGTGACTAGAAGGTACTTGAGGTGATTCCCATGCATAAATCAGATAGCCGTCACTCACCTTCTAAATATCGTCCAATATCGTTAGCTAGTGTCCCATCTAAACTAATGGAAGACCCGCCGTGGTTGCTCAGTGGCTATGGTGTTGGGCTGCTGAGCACGAGGTCGCGGGATCGAATCCCGGCCACGGCGGCCGCATTTCGATGGGGGCGAAATGCGAAAACACCCGTGTGCTTAGATTTAGGTGCACGTTAAAGAACCCCAGGTGGTCGAAATTTCCGGAGTCCTCCACTACGGCGTGCCTCATAATCAGAAAGTGGTTTTGGCACGTAAAACCCCAAATATTATTATTATTATTATAAACTAATGGAAGATATTTTATAGTCTAACTTGGTAGAATTTCTTTGCTCTGATTTGTTTTTTACCTCCCGTGAACACGGCCTTAGGTAATCTTTCCCTTGCGAAACCCAACTATTGACCTTAACTAATTACATGTTTCGGGCCTTTGATTTTGGCCTCACGATAGATATCGTTCTACTGGATTTTGCTAACGCTTTTGATTCCGTCTCACACGAACTACGTTGCTGCAAACTAGGCAAGCTTAACGTTGATCCCAACATCACTGAATGGATTAAATCTTTTCCTTCCGATCCCTCACAGTGTGTGTGCGGTGCGTGTTGGCTAATGTTTGTGGTTCCAGACTTATGGCCTCAGGCATACCACAAGGCTTTGTTCTAGGGTCACTGTTTTTGCTAACCTATGTCAACGACCTCCGGCCCTACTAAAATGCACTCTACTGGCAAACTGTTTGCTGACGACTGTGTTGTTTATCGAACTATCGTTAACTCTTTTGGCAATGCAATGCTCCAAAAATATCTGGACAATATTTTTTTCCTGGTGCTCCTATCGTCAATGAAGGTCAACGTAACTAAGTGCAAAAGCATGCGTACCTCGCGTCATTCAAATTATCCTAATCCAGTAGTATATGTTCGCAATACTACGCCACTGATAAACGTCACCTCAGATTGATACCTTGGTGTTCCCATAACAGACAGCATTTCATGGAATTTACATGTGGCATCTATATATAACAATGCTAATTGCATGCTGGGGTTCGCACGACGCAATTTCTCGTGTGCCACTCTCCCGGTAATGTTATCCTTATACAAAGCACTAATACCCCTTAAGCTCGAATATGCTTGTTATATATTGGACTCTTGGCAAGCTTCCCTCACGAACATTTTTGAGTCCATTCATAACCGCGCTGCCCGTTTCATTTTTATTGATTTTATTTATTTAATACATACTGCGGACACGAAGTCCATGCAGAGTGGATAAAGTGCAATATTATGTCGCAAGTAAAACAATGCTAATACAACGAAATGCTGCAACAATACAGTAATAATGCAGTGCTGTGTCCGCCGTGCCCACAGAAGTCAAGTCGGTTCGTAGCTTCTTTTATACTGGGAGCCTCAGATGACGTCAAACCACGAGGGCGATAAGGTGTCGCCAGCAGCGTCATGCTGAGGAACGGTGACGAATTCGCGTGGTTGAATGCAAGATTGTCGAGAACAGGCTGTAATCCATCGTCGAGGAAGTGATGATCAAGCTGCGTGCTTCCGGCTATAATCGTCGCAAAACCGATGATACCCTGCATAAGGCAAAGTAATCGCTTGGTTGACGCCATGACAGCGCTGTGTCCGCCGCGAGACGATGCCAAATGTTCCGTGATCCAACTATTCTCGTGATGCTAGTGTCTCCTCCACGAAGATTTGTCAAGCCGAAGAAATTTAGGCTTTTTTTCCGGCTTTCCCTTTTTCACCTTGTATTCAGTGGTGAAAATAAAAATCATGGTGATGATGATGATGATGATGATGATGATGATGATGATGGTGGTGGTGGTGGTGGTGGTGGTGGTGGTGGTGGTGAAATCAACTCCCGGTTTAACTGACCTCGCCTTTGCTCCGACTGGCGTTTAGCATTGTTACATCCGGCATCCCTTATCGACGATTAGATATAAGATTATGGGGTTTTACGTGCCAACACCACTTTCTGATTATGAGGCACGCCGTAGTGAGGGACTCCGGAAATTTGGACCACCTGGGGTTCTTTAACGTGCACCTAAATCTAAGTACCATGGGTGTTTTCGCATTTCGCCCCCATCGAAATGCGACCGCTGTGGCCGGTATTCGATCCCGCGACTTCGTGCTTAGCAGCCCAACGCCTTATATATCGACGATTAATGCTTCACCGCCGAGCGTGCGGCTGTGAAAGCGCCTTACGCTGCATCGTCACTTTCTCAGGACCAGGGAGCTGGCGACCAAATCAGCGTAACCAAAGCTGACGGCCTAGTCGAGCGCTCGTCTCGGCTAGACGGGACCCGACATAGACTGCGACACGTAAAAAAAAATATAATAAATAAAAAAACGAGCTCATGGCGAGGCGACATCAGCTGCCGCTCTTCGTGGAAGCAAAGTCTACCGTGACTACCACTCTACCGGAACATGACCCTGACAGGCGGACGGTCCCGAATGAGCCGCTAATTGATAAAAGGAACCATCTTCGAGGAATTCCATGGGAACGACTTCGAATTGAAGTTCCCAGCTTGTCACGTTGTAGCCTTGTATGCGGGGACGAACGTGCAACATTGGACGCGGAGCCCGGCGGAACGATGCGACGTCATGGGCGGGATTTTGCGAACGGTTCCACGATTGTGGTTAAAGGAGACGAAGAACAATGAATTTCACCGACGAGAGCAATAGGAAAATGAAGACCATAAAAAAAGTGGATTATGAGTGTTGTGGGAGTGTGCTCCGACTCGTACTAGTGCTCCGACTGGTGCGCGTGCTCCTACTCATGCTCGTACTAGTACTCGAACTCGCGCTAGTACTTCTAAACTCACCTGATGTAAATTTGTAAAGAAACTCTTTTTCCTTTTGACATCTCTTGGATGTCGCCCCGGACCTCTCCATCACACGGCACCTAGCGCATCACCAGCCACTGAACCGTAATGGCCGCTCGGACACAAAGTCGGAACAACTGTGTGACAGCGGTAGGATACGCTACCCCGGGGTCCCAACACCTTGTGGCGAAAGAATTCTCGTCTACGTCTTTATAAGAAAATGTACTACACAGTCCCCCTGATCTTAAGGACTAACTTCTACTTCGTCCGTCGCATATGACTCGTTGACCATCGATTCAAGGATGGAGTGCAGATTTGCCGTTCGAGTGCTTACCTCAACTGCTTCATCCCACGGACCAGTACAGAATGGAACCACCTTCCTCCCTCCATCGCTGCTATCGCCGACAGTACCAGCTTTAAGAAAGTGTGCCACAACCATATTGTATCATCCCCCTCATCTTTGTAATACCCTGTCGCTTTGGGAATGTTTACAGTAAGTAAAAAAATAATTAAAAATGATTATGAGGCACGTCTACGTAGTCGGGTACTCCGGATTATTATTGTTCTTTTTTTTTTGACCACCTGAATTTTTTTCAACATGGGCTCAATGCACGGTACGCACTTATGTTTGTGCATTTCGCCCTAGTCGAAATGCGTGCGCCGCGGCCGGGATTCGATCTCGCACACTCGGGCTCAGCAATACAACACCAAAGCCACTACGCCACCATGGCGGCTTCAGTTACAATGTCGTTATACTGAGTACAAGATCGATACAACATGCGCTGTAAACCAATGAAATAAACTATCAGAGAAGGGATGTGCGGAAATGCATATATGGTACAAGAAAACAAGAACACCACCTATCATTCATCGCGGCTCATCCCTCTGGTACGCCAAGCTTTCATTGGCAGAGGTAAGCAATTTGCATTTTCTTTGTGATTTATTTTTCTGGACTCTAGTCATAAAGTACGCTCACACAGTTCTGGACTTACTTTTTGAACCATATAATCAGCCTCCTGTAATAACATTTCCGCACTGCCTTATATTGCGCAATAGTTGGACATGTGGTGTCGAAATAATGCGTAGAGTGGCACCTTTTATAGCGAATACGACTTATCCTTGGCCCCCAACGCATGAATTTGCTCATAGGGCTCCTTAAGCCTTCAACGTAAACGTAGCGGGTGATGCTTCTCTGAAATCTTTTCTGTTTAGGTAGATGTTATCGCATTTGTGACCTCTTCGCAGAAAAATGCGTTCTGGTCCAGCGCGAATTGTGTGCTCTTCATGTTTCAGTGCGTCGTCGTTTTAGTACCGTTTGATATGTTGCGCAACGTATTTTGCCAAACAGCAGAAATACTTGAGAGTTCCTTCGCAAATTGATTAGCTCTTGTGCATCTGTTCCCGTATTTGCGCGAACGGCAATCGGAAAGATTTTATGGCCTCTTAAATTTGTTTATAAGCTTAGATTCCCAACTCATTTTAAATCGCGTGTATCGTGCACAATTGCGCACGGCGTCTCACGGCTACAGCCGTTTGGTGCGTTAACTGACTTTATTTGGCTACCGATGCCGTGGGTACAAAATACAATATTTTAATTCCTGGCCTCGAGGAGTGCGGGGGAAGGGAGAAGAAAAGCGTCTTTTTGGCAGCATGACGAGACCCGCGATTACAGGAGCACAAGTACAGACAATAATTGGGTACACCGGGTAAGGTAAAGTAGTTGAAACATGTCTATTAACGTAATCTCCGTCCCTCTAGACTATTGTCATTGGGTGGTGCATGAAGCAGTCGTTGGCAGTTCGACAACGAGACCGTCTCTTCAGCAGTATAGACCAGAAGAGTGTTGAAGGACCGTTGAAGCTACTGATAACTTCAAGCAGATCACGCCCGCTTTGGTAACGATGTCAAGAGACAAGTAGAAAACTACGCACAGAAAACGTGTAAAGTGCCAGAATTTGTGCGACCTCGTGTTCTAACAAAAGCGCACCACTTTATTGCACAGGTTCATCCAAATGTCACAGCGAGTTGTTGCCGCTACTTAGCAAGTTCTATAACTGTCTTTTTGTACGCGTCGCGGATTCAAACGAGCACAGGTCGTGGCTTCCAGCATTCGAACAACAGAGGGCATTGACTGGCTTGCTTCGGCAGCTGAAACAATATGGGTTGGTGTAAAGGACCCGAATCTGGGGTGGGAACCGTTCAGCTGCAAACTCCGAGTCGCAGCTGCCGCTGTTGTTTCACCAGAGTGGAAAGAAGTACAAACACAAGAGCGAAGCCGGAAAGGGTTGCGGTGCCGTCGCGCGGTTATCCTCCGCTGCGAGTTCGGTGCTCACGGCGCCGCACGTGCCCGGCGCCGCCCAAGTGGGTCGCAGTGCGCAGCTCGACGGAAGAGCAGCCTGCAGGCGTCGGTCGCGTGCTGCCAGGAGGGGCGCCCTCGCTTTCTGGAGGCGCAGTACGACCGACTGGCAGCCGGGCGTCAGGATTGTTCCAATTTAGGTTTCATTGCATTGTGCCAGAACAAACTTATTAAAGGGCGAGGAATAATGGAAAAAGCTAAGCACCCTGCAACGAGCACTGGTACGAGGACTGACAGCTTCAGTATTAGGAGATTTAAGACAGCGCGAAATTGGTAGAGGGAAGTTGCAATCCTCCTCCTCCTCCTCCTCCTCCTCCTCAGCATCATCATCATCATCAAATTTATAACCACTCCAGCCCGAAGGCCTCTCCCTCCTATCTCCAATTACCCTACTATTCCAACTAGCAACCGCAAATTTCCTCATTTCGTCGCACCACCTAGTCTCCTGCCGTCCTCTCCTGCGCCTCCCTTCTCTTGGTACCCATTCTGTAACCCTAATCGTCCACCGGTTATCTAACCCGCGCATTACCTGACCTGCCCAGCTCCATTTTTTTCTCTTAATGCCAATTAGAATGTCGGCTATACCCGTTTGCTCTCCGATCCAAACCGCTTTCTTTCTGTCTCTTAATGTTATGCCTAGCAATCTTCGTTCCATCGCTCTTTGTGCGGTCCTTAACTTATTATCAAGCTTCTTTGTCAGTCTCCAAGTCTCTGCCCCATATGTCAGCACCGGTAAAATGCACCAATTGTATACTTTCCTTTTAAATGTTAACGGTAAGCTCCCAGTCAGGAGCTCACGATGTCTGCCATATGCGATCCAACCCATTTTTATTCTTCTGTGAATTTCCTTCTCATGGTTAGGGTACCCTGTGATTAGTTGACCTAGGTAAACGTACTCCTTCCCAGACTCTAGAGGCTCACTTGCGATCTTGAACTCTTGTTCCCTTGCCCGGTTATTTATCATTATCTTTGTCTTGTGCATATTAATCTTCAGCCCCACTCTTATACTCTCCCTGTTAAAGCCCTCAATCATTTGTTGTAACTCGTCCGCAATGCTGCTGAACAGAACAAGGTCATCGGCATATCGAAGGTTGCTGAGGTATTCGCCGTCGATCCTTACTCCTGAAGCGTCCCAGTTTAATAACTCGAATACTTCTTCCAAGCATGCAGTGAATAGCATTAGAAAGATTGTGTCTCCTTGTCTGACCCCTTTCTTTATAGGTATCTTCCTACTCTTCTTGTGTAGAATTAACGTGGCTGTGGAATCTCTGTAGATATTTTCTGGGGTACTTACGTGAGTGCTCTGAACTCCTTGATTATACAATGCCTCTGTGACTGCTGGCATCTCTACTGAATCAAATGCTTTCTCGTAATATATGAAAGCCACATAGAGAGGCTTATTGTACTCTCAGTGTTTCTCGATAAACTGATTAATGACATGGATGTGACCCATTGTAGAATATCATTTCCTGAAGCCGGCCTGTTCCCTTGGTTGACTAAAGTCAAGCCTTTCCCTTATTCTCTTGGAGATTATTTTGTTAAATATTTTATATAATACCAGTAAGGCTAATGGGCCTATAATTTTTCAGTTCTTTAACGTCTCCCTTTTTGTGGATTAGTACAATGTTTGGATTCTTCCAGTTTTCTGGGACCCTTGCAGTCGATAAACACTTCGTATAGAGAGCCGCCCATTTTCCTAGCATTATGTCTCCTCCATCCTTCATTAAATCGACTGTTATTCCATCCTCTCCTGCCGCTTTCCCCGTTTCATGTCTTGCAAGACCCTTCTGACCTCATCTCCAGTTATAGGATGAGTTTCTGCATACTGTTCGTTATGTAATAAGATGATTTATTACGAGGCACTAGGCACAGTCTAGTAGTACTGGCAGTAGATGAACGCTGATCATGCGCACAGCCGACACAAGAGCGCCTTCTTCGTCTTCCTCTTCACCACAATGGCCCCCGGGAGAGAAGAGGAGCCATCCTGGCGACTTACGGCGTAGGTAGGATGAGGGGGTCATAGTACGGCTTAAGTCGGTTGACATGAACCGTGTCACGCCCGCGATGCCTATGGTCGGGTGAAGGTGTCACAGGTTCTACAACATAGGTGACAGCGGAGGTACGGTCTATGACGCGGTAGGGGCCATCACAGCGTGCAAGGAGTTTGGTCGAAAGGCCAGGGCTGTGAGGCGGGACCCACAACCAAACAAGGGAACCAGTCGGGAAAACTGGTGTAAGCGCGTCACTGTCACGCCGCAGCTTTTGACGACCTTGAGCAGCGGTCGTAAGGGTTCGCGCGAGCTGCCTACAGTCCTCGGCGTATTTGGCGGCTTCAGACAAAGGCGTGCATTCGGAAGCATCGGGTCGGTATGGGAGCATTGTGTCCATAGTACACGAGGGCTCTCGTCCATACAGCAGAAAAAAAGGCGAAAAGCCAGTGGTAGCTTGTGTGGCCGTATTATAGGCATACGTGACGAACGGCAAAACAGTGTCCCAGTTACTGTGATCCGAGGCGACGTACATAGTCAACATGTCACCGAGTGTGCGGTTGAACCTCTCTGTCAAGCCATTCGTTTGCGGGTGGTAGGCTGTAGACTTGCGGTGAACGATGCTGCATGCAGAGAGAAGGGCTTGGATGACTTCGGACAAGAAGACACGTCCCCTGTCGCTGAGCAGTTCGCGTAGTGCGCCATGTCGAAGAACGAAGTTCCGCAAGATGAAGAACGCAACTTCGCGCGCAGAGGCTGCCGGGAGTGCGGCAGTCTCGGCGTAGCGCGTCAAGTGGTCGACACCTACAATTATCCATCGGGTACCCGAGGAACTGCAGGGAAGTGGCCCGTATAGGTCTATGCCGACGCGATCGAAGGGCCGAGCCGGGCATGGCAGCGGCTGTAGCTCACCAGGAGGGCGCTGTGGAATTTTACGCCGTTGGCACGCCGTGCAAGCGCGTACGTACTGGCGCACGAAGTGATACATGCCGTGCCAGTAGAAACGCTGCCTTAGCCGAGTATACGTTTTCAGAACACCGGCGTGACCATTATGAGGAGCAGCATGAAAATAAGCGCATATGTCAGAACGCATGTGTCGTGGTATCACCAGGAGCCATTTGCGACCATCAGGCAAATAATTTCTGCGGTAAAGAACGTTGTCGCGGACAGTAAAGTGAGCGGCTTGGCGACGAAGTGTTCGAGAAGAGGGTGTGGCGGATGGGTCGTGGAGGAAATTCAGCATAGTTGAAAGCAGGGGATCCTTACGCTGCTCGTCCGGCATATCAGCGACGTTGAAGGCTGACATGGATGCGAAGAGCGGAGACACTGAAGCCACATCACAAGGTAGCGGCGATCGGGAAAGCGCATCGGCGTCAGAGTGCTTTCTGCCCGATCGGTAGACAACGCGGATATCATATTCTTGTAAGCGGAGTGCCCATCGCCCTAGGCGACCTGACGGATCCTTCAACGAGGACAGCCAGCAAAGTGAATGGTGGTCGGTGACAATGTCAAAAGGGCGACCATATAGGTATGGACGAAATTTGACGAGCGCCCAAATAATGGCCAAGCACTCCTTTTCGGTTACTGAGTAGTTGTCTTCTGCCTTCTTTAAAGTTCGGCTCGCATACGCGACGACGTACTCGTCATAGCCGTCTTTCCGTTGTGCGAGGACTGCACCAAGTCCGATACCGCTGGCGTCCGTATGTACCTCTGTAGGCGCTGTGGGATCGTAGTGTCGAAGAATCGGTGGCGAAGTAAGTAGGCGACGTAGTTGCTGGAAGGCTTCTTCACAGGAAGTTGACCACGCGGAGATGCCGTTGGTAGCGGTACGCAAATTGGTCAGTGGTGCGATGATAGTCGCGAAATTGCGCACAAAACGCCGAAAGTAAGAGCAGAGCCCTATAAAGCTGCGGAGCGCCTTAAGAGTAGTGGGCATCGGAAACTCTGCGACCGCGCGAAGCTTGGCTGGGTCAGGAAGCACGCCGTCCTTCGACACAACGTGACCCAATATTGTTAACTTGCGAGCAGCAAAACGGCACTTTTTGATGTTAAGTTGGAGGCCAGCAGAGGTGAGGCAGGTCAGTATCTCACGCAAGCGAACGAGGTGCGTCGGGAAATCTGGCGAAAACACCACGATATCATCAAGGTAGCTTATTACTTATTGGAAAATCAGACATCCACCCTTTCGTAGCAATTGCTACAAAGGAAACCCATACGGGTTCCTCGAAAGAAACTTCTTTCTTCTACAAACTTCTACAAAAGAAACCCGTATGGGTTTCTTTTGTAGCACTGGCTACGAACGGGTGGATGTCTGATTTTCCAATAAGTAATTACTTCTCTCCACCTTGCGGGTTTCCGCAGAACTACTACGTCAAACACTTGCCTTTGCTTAGTGCGTTGTCGACAAGTTCGACTTCGCCCTGCCATCTGCTAGCCGCCTGGTTAGCTCAGATGGTAGAGCGGCTGCCCCGGAAAGGCGGTGGTCCCGGGTTCGAGTCCCGGACCAGGACGAATTTTTCTTCAACTGTGAGGCTTTTCTTTCGAGGAACCCGTGTGGGTTTCCTTTGTAGCAATTGCTACGAACGAGTGGATGTCTGATTTTCCAATAAGTAATTACTTCTCTCCACCTTGCGGGTTTCCGCAGTACTACTACGTCAAACTGTTCGTTATTGTTTCGAATAGAGTACTCCTGAGTCCTCTGGGTACTGTACAGGTCAGTATAGAATTCTTCCGCTACTTTTATTATACCTTCGAGATTGCTGATGATAATACGCTGCTTATGCACTAATGTATGTACTAATGCTTTGTTTGACTTTGTATTTGCTGTCGTGACAGAAGTGCCGTCGCATGCCACTGCTCACCTGCTGTACGGGGGTGGGAACTTAGTCAAGCGTCAATCGCTTTTAACGCGATAGCGTTAAGGAGCTCGTGTCGCAGAAAAGCCGGTGTCGTCGGCGTCGGTGTCGGTGTCGGCGTCCGCGGCGTTGGCCGTGAGCGATAAATCACGGCAGGCACTTCATAAATAAAAAGCAACTTCCGAGATGGGCTGGGTGGGAATCGAACCAGGGTCTCCGGAGTGTGAGACGGAGACGTTACCACTGAGCCACGAGTTCGATACTTCAAAGCGGTACAAAAGCGGCTCTAGTGAACGCGGTGTTGCCTTAGAAACGAGCTGTTTCTAAGGCTCAGGTGTGCGTCGCTTGCTCAGGCGCACATTTCGTTGTCGCGCCGAACGCTGCGTTGCTCGACGCTCACCGCGTCCGATGCGGGGCGCGTAGTCGCTGCGCCGTAGCCCATTGTCTTACACCCCTTGGCGGGTCGACGGGAACGCTGTCGCGTTCCACTCTTGAAGGCGAAGCTTAAGCGTCCTCCAATTTTCTTTTGTGAGACTGCTTTCACTGATCTTAGGCACGTGGCCGCAGCCTCTTTGACGATCCAATTTGCTTCATAAATCAAACGGATTCCATATGTTTTTATTCCCATCCCCTCCATCAATGTAATGGTGATGCCAATAAATCGTTATATTATTATTATCTTTTAGTGCATACATCTTGGTATGTCCGATGCCAAATTTGATTCTCCCTGATTTGAGGATGCGTCCACTTTTCTGCTTCCTCAGCCTTTCTCACATTATAATTTCGAATATCCGTTATTTTCTCCTTGTTGCTTAGTTTTGGCAATTCCGCGAATTCTATCTTATCTCTTGAGCGGACACTTTCATTCTTTGTCGTTTCTTTATTAGGTCCTTTGTTACTTGGGAGAGCATGACTACTGGTTGCCTTGGGGCCTTGCCTCCCACTTGTTGCTCCCTCTGAAGCCAGCCTCGTTACGGTTTCATTCATTGCCTCTATGTCATGATCATACTCTCTCTGTTCTAAGGCTGCATATTTGTTTGCAAGTACTAGCCTAAATTTGTCTGCTTTTCCCCTTACTGCCTCTAACTTGACCAGTTTTTTCTTGGCCAATTTTACACTTTCTCTGTTCAAATTGAGGTGGATCCTAGCCCTCACTAAGCTATGGTCACTGCACTTTACCCTACCTATCACTTCTACATCCTGCACTATGTTGGAATCGGCAGAAAGTATGAAATCAATTTCATTTGTTCTTTCACCATTAGGGATTTTCCAGGTCCACTTTCTGTTGCTACGTCTCCTGAAAAAGGTGTTCATTATTCTCAGCTTATTCCTTTCTGCGAATTCTACTAGCATCTTTCCTCTAGCGTTTCTGGAATCGACGCCGCAGTTGCCAATTGCCTGTTCAGCCGCCTGCTTTTACCCCACTTTTGCATCAAAGTCACCCATTACTACCGCATACCGAGTTTTCACTTTTCTCATCGCTAATTCAACATCTTCATAAAACTGACCTACTTCGTCATCGTCGTGACTGGATCTTGGAGTGTAGGCATGTACTACTTTTATTCTATACCTCTTATTCAGTTTGATTACGACTACTGCTACCCTCTTGTTAATGCTGTAGAATTCGTCAATGTTGCCCGCTATGTCTTTATGGATTAGGAATCCTACCCCGTATTGCTTCTTATCAGGGAGACCTCTATAGCAGACGACATGGCCGTTATTCAGCAATGTATAAGCCTCCCCAGTTCTTCTAATATCACTAATGCCGATTATATCCCAAACAATGTCTGATAGTTCCTCAAAGGGCCCTTCTAAGCTAGCCTTACTCGAGAGGGTTCGGGTTTTAAACGTTGCAAGGCTCAGTTTCCATTGGCGGCTTGTTGGGAAGCAGAGATTCTTAGCACCCTCTGCTGCGTTACAGGTCTGACCGCCTTGGTCAGCTGCTCCGCATCTGCTGGGGAATGAGGACCATTGGTTAATTGTAGATACCATCAGGGAGGTTGTGGCCGAATACTGCACCAGGGAGGCCAATTCCTCTCCTGGTGAGCGACTGTCTTTGTTCAAGCTTAGTGGGCCTTCCTAATTTGGTTGTACCTGCATTAGCAGAGCCCCGCTCGCTCTCGGCATCTTTCGCCGGTGTCCGGCGCCACTCCAAGCTTGCAGATGTAGTGCACTGGAGAATGTAAAAAAGAGGAAAAATTTTTGAAAAAAGAATAGAATTACAAGAAATCTGAAAAAGAAACTGAGTCCAGGATGATAGAGGAGAAGGAGGAAATAAAGAGACAAGGCACGGATGTTAACCAGAAATGCGCCTAGATGATAGAAATGCGATGATAGAAGATTATGCAATGTGATCGGATTTGAAAATCTGCACGCACAATGAGCTTCCGCCGAGTAACTGCAAATCGTTGGAACAGGCCTTTGCCCGGCACTATAGACATTTATGATGATGTGAATAATATTGATGGTATGATGGTAATAATGCTGATTGGGATGATGGTTGCTCTTGACGACTAGCAGAGACTATGACTTCCTGCGGCGTCGAGTGTGTCGAATCATGAGCGGCCTAACTTGCAGAAAATGTACTGAGCGGTAGATTCACCACTTTGTGCGAAAAGCCTATATATAGCTCTTGAAAGGCAGCACCCCCGAGCCCTCGTTATTTTTCTACAAGTATCTATCTACAGGTGGTATGTTCTCGTTGTGTGCCTTATGGTCTCGTCGTATGAACTCGTTGTGTGTTCCCAGGCTGAAACGATCGGAAAAACATCATCATTCGGAATCGGTGAGTTTGAAATGGCAGACATGCCAATGCAAAAAACATCGCCTCCAATTCACCCTGTGAAAGAGGGTGTATAGCCAAGGTGTTGCCGACGTTAGGCAAGCACAACTGACGTTAGACAACGTTACACGAGCACCAACACCACAGGCGAGGCAAGTCACAGGGGCACGCACATGTGCGTAAACGCAGCACAAATCTTTATTCTTCTAGTCCATCCGCCAAACGTAGGTGCATTATTGAACTAAATGAATGTTTAAAAGGAAATTGCGCAAGCAAGTTCGCAAAGTGCGTCTTACACACAAGCTGTAGACATGGTAGCTTCGGATTGTTGTTCGAATACACGAGCAAACATAGCTATGTTACGCGGTAAGCGAAAGACAAAGCCTTTTCCCAGTTACCGTTTGAGGTCTGTTTGAATGGCCGCGGCCGAGAAGTGGCTGTACCGTTGGCGCGGCATACGCCGTCCTTCTTCTAGCCGTCCACCCAACGCAAGTGCGATATTGAACTGACTGAATTTCTGAAAGTGAAATGCGTAACTCGTAAAGTACGACTTACACACAACCTGCAGACATGAGAGCGTAGGAATGTAATTCGATTATACAAGAAAAAAGATTTCTATGATGTGGAAACTCACGCACAAAGCCTTCCAGCTGCCGTTCGCGTTTGGGGGAGCACACCAAAAAAAAAATTCCCGACCAGCTAGTGGTTTCCATCGTCGCTGTAAAAAATTACGCTTTCCATGTTTACTTGGGTTAAACCGTCTGTAATTTAATATGATTTTCGTCTTTATTGGTAGCCTGCGCAGCTGTGCAGCGTGCCACTTCTATATAGCGCACACTGCCGTAATCTTACGCACCACGCATAGTGCTTTCTGCAGCCGAAAGCGTTGACCTGTGCGGTGAGGGTTTGATGGCATGCTACTACGCATCCAGGCAGTCGTAATGATCATGTTGCTAGGGGTGGGCAGCGCAACCCGGGCGAAGCACAAAAGGAAGTGGACGATACGAGCGCAGACTAACAACTGGTTTATTTTTTTTTTTCTCAGACAAGTGATTAAATATACAGAGAATGGTATCATGTGATCGAGTGACACGTACAAGTGATGAAAGGGTGTCAGCCTATCTTGCGGTTCAAAAACTTCGCTTTTTTATCACGCAGAGCGATAGAAATCTGGCTGACGCATGCGCCTGAGTTGACATGCATGAAGTGGGCTTCCACAATGTTGCGGTTGATTTGATTTCAGTTCTTGTATATCATCTCCGTTTTTTCGAACAGAGGTTTGCACGGACAATTTCGACAAGGCGCCGCCAGATTCGAACCTGTTGAATTCCTGATCGCGCCTCAGTGTTCCCTAAGACGGATGTTAGGCAATGTGCCGTCTGCCCAAACTACTTTTTGCGCACGAAAGTGGAATGACGTAGACCACTCTCACCGAGCATGCCACGAGCTGTCTCGTGTGTTTGACGCGGCACATGGCCTTGGTCGCCTGTTTAGGTCTATTGACGCGATTGAAAATCTTGTTTAACGAGTTTTTAGCTGCAAACACGACTTGAACACCACATTTCATTTCTGTCTTTTTTAAATCATGCCCCATCTGATGTGCATAAGGGATGACTGCAAACTTTTTTACCGTTTCGATCCGTTTCTGGGGTGCTTCCCCCCTTTTTTTTCTTCACTAGCCCTTCACATATTGATACGATAATGAATTTTGAAAAACCGGCCTTCTCTAGACCATTAAGCTGTTGCGAAAAGCTGAGATTGGCGAGTTGGTGGCATGTCTTAATTTCTAAGTGCGGAACCTAAACACGTCATACCAATGCCTTTTTCACTAGTTTTGAGCGTGCCGAGGCGTTGTTTAAGATTAGTTTGCTTGTCCTCGGGATATATTGTGTTCTTAACCTGAACTGTAAATGAAAGCATTGAATATCGTTATTGGTGGGCAGTTCATGAGTAAATCCATCAAAAAAAGACAGACATGAAATATGGTGTTCAAGTGGTCTTTGCAGCTAAAAAGTCGTTAAACAAGATTTTCAACTGCGTCAATAGACCTAAACAGGCGGCCAAGGCCATGTGCCTTGTCAAACACACGGGGCAACTCGTGGCACGCTCGGTGCGCGTGGTCTACGTCATTCCACATTCGTGCGGCAAAAAGTACTTTGGACATCCGCCTTAGGGAGCACCAAGGCGCGATCAGCAATTCAACAGGCTCGAATCTGCCGGCGCATTGTCGAAATTGTCCGTGCAAACCTCTGTTCGAAAAAAACGCAGATATTGTACAAGAATGGAAATCAAATCAACGGTGACATTGTGGAAGCCCATTTCATGCGTGTCAACTCAGGCGCATGCGTCAGCCAGACTTCTATCTCTCTGCGTGATAAAGAAACGAAGTTTTTGAACCGCAACATAGGCTGACACCCTTTCACCACTTGTACGCGTCACTCGCTCACATGATCCCATTCTCTGTATATTTAATCACTTGTTCGAAAAAAAATGAACCAGCTGTTAGTCTGCACTCGCATCGTCCACTTCCTTTTGTCCTTCGTCCGGGTTGCGCTGCCCACCCCTATCAATGTGTTCAGTCACCAATTCGCCCGGCTGTGTTGATTCAGCCATAACGATGTTACCAGGATGCGCAGGAGAGCTTACAAGTGCTCATTGGCTCGAGTTGCCGAACGAAGGTGGTATATACTGTGACGCAGTGCTTCTGCATTAGCTGGGACCACCAGCGATTACAGGCTCTAGTGAATGGCAAGAAGTGCCGTTCGACAAGCACCTTACGGGCCTCTGGCAACGCCCGTGTGCCGTCGCGACCCGTCGCAATCAAACGATTCCTCCGAGAGGACGCACAGGTCGAGCGGTGACGAATCGTCGGAGGAAGACGCGATCGACGGCGGCGCGCTCGGCGGCGCACGCACACACACGCGCCAAGTGCACGCAACAGCGGCCGTCACGGCGACGGAGTTCACGGGGGTGTGCGGGGCGGCCGGCCTCCCCGACACACAGCCCGATACAGCCGCGCCGCTAACGAAGAGGGGGTGGCCACCCCCTTCCATCCCTGGTGGCGTGTGCGTGCGTGCTGGTGCGGCCGATTGAAGGAAGGAGCGTGTAACGAGGCAGTGCCAGGCACGGTGCCGCTTCCGCGAGCGGCGGCGACCTTCCGGCGGTGGAGCGAGGCGGGCGAGGAGGCGGCCAGGGCCCCGTGACCCGGTGACCGGCACACTAACCCTTCTCCCGGCCGCATCCCCGGCCGCTCCCGCGTGCGCACACTCGGCGCTTGCTTTTTGCCTTTGTTTGACTCCGGTGTGGCGTCCAGCCGTAGCCGGCACTCTTGCCGTGGCCGACAACGCTATACCTGGCCGTGCCTTGCAGGCCCAGAATGCTCGAGTCGGCGCGGCAGTTTGGTCGTTTTGCAGCCGGCGTTTTCTACCTTCGCATCTGTTCCTCTTTTTTTCTTTTTTTATATATAGTGTTACCCACATAATGCCCTTGACCTTCGCGCATCAGTAAAGTGTTGTTCTCATTCTTTATTAGCGCAATTACACGCCTACAAATTGAACAAAAAGTCAATTGCATGGATATAAGAATACCTTTCATATGACAACAGTCTGTGGTCCTCAACGGCATTTCCTTTGGCATTGCTGCTGTGACTTCTGCAGTGTCCGAAGGCACAGTTTTAGGGCCTCTCTTATTTACATTACACGTCAGTGATAGTACTAGGTGTATTACGCGGACTTTAATGGTGTTATGAGACCGTTGTGTGGTGTGTAGGGTTATTTATAGTGATTAAGATATTTTCTTCCCTTCAGAGTGACTTAGATAAAGTTTCATATTGGTGTGCGAAGTAGAGAATGTCACTAAATGTTTCCAAATATTTAAACATTGTCTTTACAAGGAAACATTCATATGTCATGTCAGTACAAACTAAATAGCGTTACTCAGCGCGAGCTTAGGGAATGGAAATACTTAGGTGATTTTTTAACCGCAGATGTAAGATGAAACATGCATGTACAGGAGATAAGAAGAAAGACGTAAGTTGGATTTCCTATGTCAAAATTTTGGCCAACTTCCCAGTAAACTGAAAGAACGGCTACATTTTACTCACGTACGTACATTAATTGAGTACGCCTGTGTTTGTTATACTGATGATGATGAAGTAGCTGATTTAATTGAAAAAATGCAGAATCGGGCAGTCTGATTTATATTGGGAAATTACAACAAAAACCTGAGTATCACTGAAAGCAAGTGTAAACTTCAATCGTAGGATTAAAAGGACGGAAAAAAACCTTAGGCTCAATTTTTTTCACAGTATATATTGTTCCAAAACAGGCATTGCCTGAGAAAAGTATAGTAGGCCGCCAGCGTATATCTCACGCAGAAAGAAGCATAGCTTGGAATTTTATAAACTTCCTTTTAGAGGTGATGCCTTGCGGTATTCATTTTTTTTTTCTTGTCGAACCACAAAGGACTGGAATGCTCTTCCCTCAAATATTGTAGGTACAGAGTCCAATTATGAATTTTACCGCGCTTTCTCTGCTTGAATTTAAAAACAATCAATGTGGTGATTTATATACCCACTGCTATAATGCCTGCAATGAAGATGCAGGTACGAAACAAATAAATAAATAAAATAAAAAATGCAGGCAAATTTGCTTACTAAGCCGGCAATACCAGAATAATCCCTTAATACCCCTGCACGTAAGAAAACATTTGTTTGAGTATCGAGAGATAAAGCAACGAGGAGGCAGAGAAAATAGGAAGTAGGTAAAAATAGAAAAAGAAGGAAACGTATATGCGACATGCCTGCAAACTAAAATACAAAACGAGGAACGAGCAGAACAAATAAATTGCACACAGAGAGATGGCCTACGCAACGTGCAAGTACATTCGCCACACACAGTCTGCAATCACTCGAAACTTTCCGATAGAAAGACTGCAGCAAAATTTAGTGACCTTGCAGAATAAAACTATTGTCCGATTTCCAGCGAGACTCTTTCTTTCGAGCAGTTGCATTAGGAATTTTCAGGCCTCTGTAATCAAACTACACACTTGAAAACGTTGCACGCCTCTGGTTTATCCGTTTGCAACCTCCCTCGCATATAACGCTTCCAAGCATTTGCCTAAGAAAATTTTCGCAAAGGCCGTACTTAACACATGTACTCATATCTTCGCATGTACATCATCCATAATGTTTCTCCATTTCCAGCAAATTTGATCTCGGCGGCTGTTACAGCTCTCCTAAGACAGCGGGCCGAATTGTCAACCGTGATTGAACCACTTCGCCTTTACATCATTCATGACGTGCCTCTATTTCAACGAAATACTTTTACTAGAGTAAAGTAATAATAAACAAGGTGACTAATTTTGTTCTCCGAGGACACTGCAGGCGCCTTGCATAAGTTTACTTTTCTTTCTACTTACTTTTCTTAATCTATATTAACGATCTTCCTTCTTGCGTAATGTCCCGGATTCGTCTCTTTGCCGATGATGTCGTAATTTACCGCACAATCTCCTCTGATATCGATCGCCAATGCTTGCAATCTGACCTTGATGCAATTACCTTATGGTACTCCAAATGGCTAATGGCGCTTAATATCTCTAAAACCAAGTTAATGACATTTAGTTGCCGAAAGTCTCGAAATGAAAACACTTACTTCATTAACAACAGCACGATTGAGTCTTCCACTTCCTACAAATGTCTTGCCCTTCATTTCCAGTCTGACCTAACGTGACATCACCATATTAATTTAACCCTGGCAGCTGCTAACCGCACTCTTGGAATACGTAAACGAACCCTCAAGCAAGCGCCACCACTCGTACGAAAACAGGCATATACCACAATCATTCGCCCGAAAATTGAATATGCTGCGGCAATTTGGGATCCCCGTCAGGTATACCTAGCTTCTAACCTTGAGGCCCTCCAGAACCGTGCTGCTCGATTGATTTTTTCAGATTATTCAACATTTACCAGCGTTACATCATTAAAGAAACGTGCCGATTTGCAATCCTTGAGCCTTCGTTGCAAACACTCTCTCTTATCCCTATTTGATAAATTTTCCACTACGCCTCACTTCGTGATGATTATTTTTTTCAGTCCCCGCCGATTATCTTTCCTCGCCGCGATCACCCTAACAAAGTGAAACGCATTTTGTGTCGATCATCAACCTTCGTTCAATCCTTCATACCACACACTATCATCGATTGGAACGATTTACCCTCATACATAGACATGGAAGCTGACAGAGCCAAATTTAAGGAAATAATTTGCACTACTGTGACGTGCTCTTAAAAATGTATTTTCTTATTGCGTGTGTTCTCATGATATTTTCGATGCTTTATGAGTTGTTGCTTGCTCCTCACGTTTTTATGTACGTTGTTTTTTGGTTCAATTTTGGTACAACTACACTGCCTTGTTGAGCGGTAAAAATTTCTTGTAAATGTTTTTCTTGTCATGTGTGCTGTACCTGAATGTACACTTGTGTTGTTTCTTGTAGCCTCGCCCCCCCCCCCCCCCATGTAACACCCTCCTTCGAGGGCCTTTAGGGGTGTTGTAAATAAATAAATAAACAAATAAATAAACAACCTAGGACTATAGGGAGAAATTCATGGTTGAGCAGTATCTTCAATTAACCAGAAGCCACGAACACCAAACTTTCCTTAACATCAACCGTGAGTGCACAGCGGGATGGTTCGTAGACAAAAAGATGGCAAGTGCTGGCTGAGGGTTCATTGTCGAATGCACCCAACTTACACGGGGGAGTGAAAGCGCTATCTGAAAAAAAAACGCCAGAAGACAGAAGGAAGAAAAACAGACGGATGAGTGCTTCTCATTGTATATTGTGTTCAGTAGTGCAGTCAACAAGAACTCCAGCTTTTGTTTACCATAATTTCACGGTAATTTTATTTGTACACCATTTGCACCATTTTAGAACGTTCCGTTGTTACAGTTTCTGTGTATTATGTGTGTTTGTTTTTTCTGCTACGTTGGCTCACCTAATCAATATGCTATAATCATTCGCTAGTGGCAGCTTGTACTGTCGACATAGTTTATAAATGTGCATTCAGTGAACCGAAAAATTGAGAGCATGGAAGAGTCTCAACTTCATATCAACGAAGTTCGATGAAATTGAGCAAAAGTTCTGCCATCAAGAGGCCGATATAAAGGAGATGAAAAAGAAGATATCAGAACTTGAGAAGAAAGATGACCTAAATCAGGTCGCCCAAGCTCAACTTGAAAAAGAAATACATGACCTTGAATTTAGAAGCAGGCAGCTTAACTTGGAACTGCATGGGATTAAAAAGTAGCGAACGAGGATCTTACAGTCATATTAAATAACGTGGCTGATAAACTTCGAGTGCCTCACTTGATGGAATCAGGCATTGCAACTGTTCATCGAATTCCCGCTCAACGTGATAAGGTGCCAGGCATCATTGTTCGTTTTACGAAGCAACCAATAAGAGATAAATGGGTCAAGAATAGAAAGAACCTTAAGGACAGCGAGCCAGCCATTTTCGTGCAAGAAAACCTAACACGCCGCAATAGAGAATAGCTCCAGGCAACGAAAGAACGCGCCAAAGATAAAGTATATGAGTTTACTTGGTATACCAATGGAAAAGTTTTGGTTCGTAAAAGTGAGGGTGTGAGCGCCATCCATGTGAAGAGAAAGAGCGGCTTGAATCGATTGTAGCACTGTTTCATATTCTCTTTTGCGTTTCTCTTGAAAAATAATCAAAATGCCGAAGATGTGTTATTATCTGCCGAATGACCTGAACCACACTACTTCATGTATCGCGCCGACATTGCTTAACGCTATTCACCTAAATGCATGCTCTGCAAAGAACAAGACAATGTGTTTAGAAGAATTTTCTGGCAAATTTTCATTTACTTTTTCCTTGATAATGCTCAGTGAAACTTGGAGCACCAATGATTCCGATATTTTTACGATGACTAACTATAAAACTTATTACTTGAACCACTCCAACCACCGCGGGGGAGGCGTTGCTTTACTGGTGTCTAATGGCATTGAGTGCGACAAGTTGTACTCGTACTGCCTAATTACTGATGATTTTGAAATGGTATCAGTCTGTACTGGCAGATTCGTGTTTTCGGTTTGCTATCGTCTTCCCAAGCGAAATAAGGTTAGGTTCTTGGTATTTTATGATGATTTTCTTTCGTTTATAGCAGATGGCAAATACAAACTAATAGCTGGAGGGGATTTTAATATTGACTTGTTGAAGGATAGTGTTACTACTAGAGACTTTAACACGGTTTTGTCTTCGAACGGATATGTTAACCTTGTTACAGTACCAGCAATTAAGGGTCACACCAGAAAGTGCGTCTCTTCTCGATCTGCTGATTACGAACTCCTCCCACCCAATAGCTGAAGCAGGCGTAATATCATGCGCAATCAGCGACCACCTTCCAGTATTCATGAGCATAAATAAAACTGGAGCGGTAAATTATCCACAGGAAGAAGCAAAGTACCAGTGTATAACTAATGATGCCCTGAATTCCTTTCGCAACTCACTGGCACAAGTTCATTGGGATAACATTGGCATTGCTAGTGACGCAAACGAGGCTTACAATGAGTTTCTCGAAGTATTCAAAAAGCTCTATCATTCCTGCTTCCCATTAAAAGATCGTGGATCAAAACGTAAAACTCGCAAACCTTGGGTAACTTCTGAGTTACGCCAAGAAATTAAAATGAAAAACAAGCTTTACAAAATCTTTTTAAATTCTCGTTCAACAGATGACCTGCGGATGTTTAGGAAACACAGTAATAGGTTAGCAAAAAAACTACTCCAGGCACGCGCGGAATACTACTCTACATTACTTGAAGTTAAAAATGGTCGACACGATTTGCTGTGGTCAAGATTAAATTTTCTGCGGAGACGGGAACAACGACAAGCTGCCCCAAGTACACTAAAGCTAGATAATAAAGATATATCTGGAGAAGAGCTAGCACATGCCTTTAACGACTTTTTTACAACCCTAGCTCATAGCAACCCACCAGGTGATTCTAATACATTAATTCTTAGAATAATGAAACGATATTTCTGAACCAGGTTACAATAGAAGTTATATCAGTAATACAAAACCTTAATAACAGCCGTAGCTATGGCATTGAGGGAATTCAAGTAAGGCCTGTGAAGCATGTTGTAGGAGTCATTGCGCCTGTTATTGCAGATGTATTTAACTTATGCTTAGCTACCAGCACATTTCCTAATAAAGTGCAAATAGCCAAAGTAACGGTTCTGTATAAGAAAGGAGACCGCAATGATTTAGGAAATTATAGACCAGTATCTATACTCCCAATCTTCTCAAAAGCTTTTGAGAAAGTTCTATATACTAGGTTGTCTAATTTTATTAGTAAGCATGATCTTCTGTCACCGAATCAATTTGGGTTTTTTAAAAATGAATCTGCCGAATTAGCGCTACTTGAACAAAAGGAATACTTACTAATACAGTTGGAAAAGAAAGCCTTCGTTATTGGTGTCTTCGTGGACTTCTCGAAGGCATTTGATTTAGTGAACCACACTATACTCCTAAATAACTTAGAGTGTTATGGTTTTCTGGGACAGGCTCAAGCGCTTCTTAAATCATATTTATCACATACAAAACAGGCTGTCTGCATAGACAATATGAAATCTGAACTAAAATCTGTTACTTATGGCGTTCCACAGGGCAGTATATTGGGACCATTACTATTGAATATGTACCTTAATGATATCTCCAACATTAACTCCACTGCTAAATTTGTTATCTACGCTGACGACACTAGCATCTTTTTTGTTGGAAATGATTTAGATCTTCTCGTTCGGGAATGCAATGACACTGTGAACGAATTACAAATATGGTCTGAATCCAAGTGCATGCGTATATATGAAAAGAAGACACAAGCTGTCATATTCCGCCCTAAAAATAAACTGGTTTCCTCGCCCCCCGAGATTAAGCTGAATTCACGACGTATAGATGTGGTTGAGCAATTTAAATGTCTCGGAGTAGTTTTCTCCTCCTGTATGTCTTGGGAAAATCACGTGGACCATATCACAACGAAACTGGCTCAAATAACTGGGATCGTAGGCCGGCTCAGATACGTTCTTCCAAGGCCAGTAAAATTCCTCCTCTACAATTCACTTTTTTACTCCTATTTAAACTATTGCCATTTAGTATGGGGCACAGCCACAATTAGCTGTCTTCAGCGCATCTACATTTTGCAGAAGAAGTTCCTTCGTCATGTTCACAATGTCCCCTGGGGCTCACCGAGTGCGGATCTCTTTCTGCAAAGTAGTGTGCTGAAGATCCACAACTTGTACAAATACCGCTTAAGTGTTCTGTTTAAACTGGAAACACGGAGAAACGTAAGCCACATACGTTACCTTGCTGATTTACGTACCCGAGAAGCAACCTACAAGACAAGACATACGGAGAATTGGGTAGTGCCTTCCCCTCGAATAAATTCCGCTAGAGAACGCCTACAATTCACTCTTCCTTCCCTCTTAAATGCTGATGTACATAATAATTTTGATCTTTTCAGTGCGTCAAACAGTGCTTTGCGTGCTATGTATGTTACCATGTAGGTTCTGTTTTTCTTTGTGGCGAATATTGTCTAAATGTATAATTTTGTTATGTTTTCTTTTGTACTTGTTCATTATGTATAAGTTTTATTAGACTGCAATTACCTTTGTTTTAAAGGCCTTGCTGTGAAGCCACTGCCAAGCGAAAGGGGGCTGCGGCTTTGTCAAGCTGTTTCTGACAGCTTCTTCTTGCGCCTCCGCTGTCTGTATTTGTACAAGGCAGAAATAAAGAATTTGAATTTGAAGTTGAATTTGAATAAAATATGTTTCTGAAGATACCACTGCGTTCACAAGGATACTAGGCAGACAATTCTTTTTTGTAAACGTGCAAAACAAGTAAGGTTTTCATATGAAGTAGTTCCCCAGACGAGAAGTCCATAGTTAAATTGGAGTAGGAAGAGGGCATTTTATAGCATTATGTTGTTGAATCAAAAGCCAGGTGAACCACTATGCCTACGATTCTAGACAGTTTACCGACAATACGCTTAACATGGGCCTGCCAGGCCATGTGCTCGCCAAAAAAAAAAACAGAACAGAAAAATCTCCCAGCATGTTTGCAGGTGGCACCACATCTGAACTATCTCACTAACATACGTTCAGAGGAGGAATCTGAACAGATTTGTTGCGTGGACCGCACAGAGCTACTTTGATCTTTATAACGTTCATTATTAGGTAATTATGAGTGGCCCAGTCGCTTATTCTACTAGCAACAACTAGATTTGAGCGAATCGGTTCACCTTGAATATAATTTGAAGCAGCGCGAGGAGATGAGGTTATGAAAAAGAAAACAACCACGACAGGACGAGCACTGGCTGCCAACTGAAGCCTATTCAAGAAGCAGGAGCCATTTATAAACAGTCGAGAACACCCCAAGAGCCGTCGGGATCGACATGCATGCGCACAGGGACACTACAAGTGCAGTTGTTCGTCCAGAAACTTACATGTCTAACTTTGATAGGCTAATTGACTCCGCGCTAACGCACTTATCGCCTGCTTTAACTATGCAGTATGCCACTACTATTTCTTTCGTCTTTGGTTTTTGCATTTTTCAGGGACCTGGTATTGTTGAACAGTCGAGTTCATGCGCATTTATTACAATGAGTGGCTAAATGGTCATCGTACCTGTCTTTCACCTTGTTTTTGTGTTGTCTTGCTCTTTCATTGAAACATTGTCCAGTTTTTCCAATGTATACCTTTCCACAGCTTAAAGTTAGTCCATTATTGGCTCTTACTACTCAATCAGTGCCTGACTTGTCACCAATTAATAAGCTCGTGTCATCCGCTTATGTTATGTATTTAGCTGCCATACCCACATTACTTCATTTATTTTATTTATTAAAATATACTTTACAGGCCCCTAGAGGCATTGTGTAAGGGGCGACAGTAGACTCAAAGATGACACAATAATTATAACACATATGTGAATACATACACAAAAAATACAGTGTAAGAAATGCGCTAACATACAGTAATGTGCGTTAGAATTGTACAAAGGACAAACCGCATGCTTTTGAACGCGAGAGGTCACTGAACAAGAAACTTTCACAAAGTAAAATATAATCAATAGAATTAAAGAGCGAGCGGGACATATTTGGCTATAAAAGAACGGTATTAGGGGATAGCAGCATAATAATAACAAGCAACTGAAGACAAAATAACACGTTAGGTTATGTAGAGCTTGAAAAATGCGTTGTTAGAAGATGCCGGAAATTTTCCTGGTCACTCTCATAAGCGATGGCGTTAGGAATACTGTTGCAAAGGCGTATGGCTCTCGGAAGAGCGGAGTAGTTAAATAAATTAGTCTTTCCGTAGATTCGCATAAAATTGAACTGATCGTACAGTCTGTGTGACCTGTGATGAGGAGTTTCAAGAGGCAAAGCGTAACAAAGCGTAACGGAAAGGGTCTTGAAATACTTCCCTGAGGAACGCCCAAAGTTACTGGCTTCTTTTTTCTTTATGAACATGTTTTGCAAATAACAATAAATAAGAGGATATGCAATTCCCCGGTACCATATTACACGAAGTACCTTAATGAAAGACCATGGTCAACAGGGTCCAATGCCTTTCTTTGTGAAGCCGAAAAACAACCGAAGCACCATGTACTGCATTCCAAATTTGAAATTAAAATTCTGGGAAATTACGCGCCAAAACCATGATACTATGGTGAGGCACTCCATAGTGGGGGATTGCGGAATAATTTTGACCACCTGAGATTTTTTAACATCCACCCAATGGATGGTGCACGGGTGTTTTCGCATTTCGCTGGAGACGAAATGCGGCCGCCGTGATTCGAACCCGCACCCTCGGGCTTCACAGGACAACACTAAAGCCACTGCGCCACCATGGTGGGTGATTCTAAATTTGGAAACATATATAGCTTCTGTTCTAGAACAGCATGCTCAGTCAATCGTCTTCTTTTTTTTTTTTACGAGAACCATGTTGAGTAGAGTTTATGAGATTGTGGTGGTCAGAGCATTCTGTCAAGCGTTTTAATATAGCCCTTTCTAAACTTATAGAGAAAGTAGGCAAGACTGATATTGACATATACTTAGCCATATCATTCTAATTTCCTTTTTTTATATATATTACTGTCACATCTGCAACTTGCATGTTTCGTGGAAAAATTCCTATGAGCTAATGTAAGTTGAATACCTGCGTGAGAAAAGTTGCCAGAATAGCAATGGCATGGTTCACGAATTTTATTTTAAATACTGATGCATCGCTTGCCGACTGTTGTCAAAGCAAGTGGGAGTCATAATTCATAGTGAAATATTTAGCGCGCACAATTGACAAGGACACAGTGAAGGGGAACGCACGAGCGCTTACTCACAACTGTATCTGCATCTGTGAATGTATCTTTCCGAAAATAAAACAGTTGTGAGTAAGCACTCGTGTGTCCCCCTTCACTGTGTCCTTGTCAATTGTGCGCGCTAAATAATTCCCTATGAATAGGTACCAACTCGCCCAACTATCAGTTCCGCAGGAGTCATGACTTCTGAGGGAGCCGTAAGTTAACTTTCTGAGATACGCATGAGATAAAATTAGAGGACGCTTAAGCTTCGCCTTTAAGAGTGGAATGCGGTAGCATTATCGGGAACGGTTGACACCGACACAACACTGACACCAGATTTTCTGCGACAAGAGGCCCGATAGAAAACAATGACGGGCCGATCCCGGCGGCAGTGCAGGGCAGAGCAACGGCTCACCCGCGTAAGGCAGAGGCTACAGTGACTCGTCAGTGGTTCATGCCTCCGCAAGCAGGGAAAAAGGCGTTTGTATTTGAATTTTCGCGCAACAGAATTATGTTTTCGTGTTTATTCGAATTATTTTCTCGTATATTCAAATCACAATCCGACGCTAGCATGCCTATAGGCTCTGTGTAAGTCGGATTTTATAAATTTTCTTACGCATTTTTCTATGTGAAATTCAATTAGTTCATTAACGCCTATCCGCCACGCGCGATGCCTGCGTGGTTGTGGTTCTGGTTGATTTTTTTCCTGACATAAAACGTCGCTGGTGGCGGACGCCGAGGCCGACAAGAAATTTTCTGCGACATGGGGCCCTTAACGCTATCGGGTTGAAACAGCGTGACCAGCACAACCGTTCGTGTGCCTTAAGCCTGCCTTAATTCGCGAGAACAGACTGGTGAGATAGTTGGTACTGCATAACTTGAGGGAAAGCGCAAAAAAAGCACGACGACAACAGAAGTGAACGAAGACACAGCGCTACTAACAATTGAATCTTTATTGCACTTGATTGCCACACATATACCATCGTACAACAGGCCAATATCGCAACATAGATTTCTTTCCGGCACAATCAATTTCATGCGTGGAAGGTATGGTGTGTGGCATTCCTTCAGACTACGAGAAGGAATACATTGGTCAGACGGGAAGGTGCCTCAATGATCGCTTACGGGAACATTCGAACAATGTTAATAGTCTGGTAAAGACTAGTCATCTAGCCGCGCACTGCTCGCGTTGTGGCTGTAAGCCCTTGCTCGACAAGTCAAAAGTGATATCTAGGAACCCAGATCAAGTCTCTGTAGGGAGATCATCGAGACATATCAAAATGATTAGAAGTGATAATAAGTTTGTGTCACTGTCAAAAACAGAAACCATGTTCCTATCGCGGTAGTGGCCTGTGGTGGATGATTGTGCCGGAAAGAAATCTATTTTGCGATATTGGCCCGCTGTACGATGGTATATGTATGGCAATCATGTGCAATACAAATTCCGTTGTTAGTAGCGCTGTGTCTTCGTTCGGTTAAGTTGTCGTAGTGCTTTTTTGCGCTTTGTCTCAAGTTCTGTCTTAGTGTTTAGACTTTCGATCAAAGAAAGGGGAAAATGCTATTAAATCTATCTGCTAGTGCCCGACCAGTTAGTCATTTCTATAAAACTTCTCTGACTGGCTCTGGCCAATGACAAAGCCTCTTCCAAACACTTTTGGGCATCCGTCGGATGAGACAGACAAGTTGCAGAGACAGTTATGTTTACCCGAGCGAAATTGCTCGGTTACAAAATTTCTGCGTTCTTTGTGTGATTTATGATCTTGAGGGGATTTACTTGTTATGAAAAATTTGAATAGTCGAGCTCGTTTCTTTATATTGTTAAGTAATTCCTTTGTTATCCTTCGGTTTACGGCACTTTTTTTAACGTGCAAAAGTCTTGAAAGGAAACGAAGCGAAATATGCTTCGGAAGATATCTCGAGGAAACAATCATAGGCAGTTATGGCATCACTTTTCTCGAACAGCGCTTTCCAGTTAATTCTCAGCTAGCAATACCTAAATGAATCTACAATATATCTCTTGATAAAGTGAAGTTGATAAGAAAAGATTGCTGCATTTTTAACGTACCTTAATGTGAGCTTCGCAGAGATAAATATGGGCAAATTGTCGCTAATGTACCTTAGCAATGGCAACTGATTTCAGTTAATGTTTACCGGATTTATTTTATCAAGAGATCCAAGAGAGTCTTTGTTGCTGTTGTTAAGTTTAATTAATTAACCTATGGGGTTTTACGTGCAAAAACCACGATATGATTATAAACACACCGTAGTGGGGGGCGCCGGATGATATTGACCACCTGGGGTTTTTCAACGTGCTTTCAACGTTAAGATGCGGGATTCGATCCCGCAACGTAGGGGTTGCCAGCGCAACACCCAACCACTACGCCACCACGGAGGGGTTCTTTGTTGTTGTGAGTCTGGTGCGTTTATTACATTTTTGCAAAGGCATACATTTAAAAGGGATTCGAAATTAGAAATATTTACGGCATTTTTGTGCAGCATATTCGTATTAATGTTACCACCTGAGGTCAATTGATGTTGGTTTTTGTTCAAAAAGTCTTAAGATGGGTCTAGAAACGACCCACCGAGTTGTTGTTGAAGATTTTCTTAAGGACAGCAGCACTGACACAGCCGTGATAACCGAGTCATGGCTTACTCCGCAAATAGCTGACGATGAACTTTTGCACGATAAATCACTTTTTACAACTTACAGGCTTGACAGGAGGGGGCCCAGAGATGGTGGTGTTTTGCTCTTTATGAAACCTTTATGAAACAGGTTTAACTCAAGCCACAAAATTATTCACGTTAAACTGTGCGTTACCTCGAGCACACTTATACCAGTAGCCATTTGCCCCCCATCTTAATCCGATTCCCCTTTCCTCGACGAGCTGCACTCTGTGTTACCGGAACTGTTTTCTCCCTTTCTTCATGCCGATTTCGTTGTTTGCGGTGACTTTAACCTCACTGATATTCACTGGGATGATTTAACCTCAGCGTTACGGCAGTCTAAAGACTTTATTGATCTCATCCAACTGTTCAATTTTACCCAGTCTGTTAACACACCAACTTGCATTAATAACACACTTGACCTGGTCTTTGTTTCCAAGCCAGAGCTGGTTAATTCAATTTCTTGTGTTGATGGTATTAACTGCCACAGGATTGTTTTATTCAACATATCACTTCACTTTCTCGAGCGCCAGCCGTCCAAAAAGTACATTCGCGACTACCGAAACGCTAATATGCTGGCAATTAAGTCAGAACTAGAAAAAAAATTGAGTATTTTTCTCAGCCTGCCCTAACTATATCAGTTGACCAAACTTGGTTGCTCTACAAATGAAGAATACTAACTTTAATAGCAAGCACTTACTCCTGGTCCACTGTTGAAGTGATTCAAATAAGCCCTGGTATTCAAACATCATCAGAAGATTAGGGAGTTTTAGAATAGGGGCCCCAATAGTTTGGCGCCCCAAAGAGCTTTGCGGGTGTTAGCGTTGGGGCCCGTAGGAGTGAAGAGTTTTAGAATAGGGTTTGACGTTTGCGGATAGCGTCTTGCGCTGACAGCGCCACTACGGCGTCAAAGAAAAACTATTAGAAATAATTAAATAAAATATACCATTTTATGATAGGGATAATAATTTTTACTTGCGTGTATTCGCGTTTAAGTACAATTTAGAGGTTATTCTCTGTAAGCAGCAAACAATTAGTTGCGCTTAGTTTTGTGCAAACCAACTTTACTAGCCTTCACCAGCCAAGCTTAGCCGTGTTAGGCCTACGAGCCATAAAATCCACAATCGAATTCAAAATCAGCGGCGTCTAATGAGTCAATCTTAATAACACACGCTAGCTGAAAGAAAGCGATAACCGCACTCACTTCTCCTAGCTTGCGAACTTCACGCGTTACCGCGAATCGAACCCAGTTTTGTGCTAGGTTAGAGCCGTCGCTTCGATGGGTGCCGCCATGTTTGCCGACGCAAAGCTTTTGGGGCCGCTATTTGGGCTGTCGCTAAATCGGTGAAATAGTGTTCCCAACGCAAAACCCAAACGGAGTTTGCGTCTTGCGCATGCGCAGTGGCTTCAACGCTATTTCTTTGAGGCCCCTATTCTAAAGCTCTCTATTATCGAAAAGAAAAAATCGTCTTTACTGCGGAGCCAAAACGTCACCGTCGATAAATAAATGGAAACAATATTTCGCATGTCTACACGAATATACTAAACTCATAAAATGCTCTAAAGAGATTTTTTTTTCACAAATACACGTTACATCTTGTGCGCGTTAACCCCCCAAAAATTCTTAATATTCTAAACCCAAAAAGTCGCCCTTCTAATATGTCTTCAACCAATCCTGATGGGTCAGATGTTCCCCATGAAGAACGCGCAAATGTAATGAATGCAGACTTCACGTCAGTTTTTACTCGCGAGCCAAACGGTGGTGCACCTGTAGTACCGAGATCGGGATTTACCAGATACCTCCTGTCACTGTTACTTCCACTGGTATATTTAATCCAATTAACAAACTTTAAATATTATGTGCTCCCGACCTGACAATACTCCAGCCAAAATTCTAAAGGCCAGTAATCCCGTTTCTAATCGTATCCTACATGTAATATTCACGCAGTGTACCATTACTTAGGGTTCTGTTCCAAAGGACTGGATCACTGCGAAGGTTGTACCAGTGTCCAAGGCTGGAAATCAGTGCGATCCTTCTAAGTATCGCCCAATTTCACTAAATAGTATAGCCTGCAAGCTTATGGAGCATATCATATATTCACACATAGCACAACACCTCGATGATGACTCAGTTTTTTTTAATACAGAACAACATGGTTTTCGTCCTGGGTTATCTTGTGAAACGCGGCTTTTTGAATTTAGTACTGACCTTAATCTTACCTTAAATTCTTTGTTTCAGACTGACGTCGTTTACATCGATTTCTCGAAAGCATTTGATCGCGTCGTTCCCAGAAGACTTATCAATAAACTGGCTGCACTCAGTCTCGACCCACTATTCTTATCGCGGATAAGCTGCTTCTTAACAGACCGAATGCAGTTTGCTGTTATAGGAGGTCAGCATTCTTCAACAACAAAAGTAACATCTGGTGTCCCCCAAGGCTCGGTTCTTGACCCGTTTCTTAATATTCATCAACGGAATCAACCTAGCGGAATTTCGTTTACAACGCGTCTATTAGGAGATGACTGTGTACTTTACCGCCGCATCAATAACCACCAGGATCACGTGCATCTGCAGAATGACTTAAACCTAATTGAAAACTGGCGCTTTAAGCCGATTATGAAGCTTAATGTTTCGAAATGTGAACTTATGCACGCGTCTCGAAAACGCTTTAACTCCATTTCTTCGTACTCGTTGCACTCGACACTGGCATCGCAAGTACAGGAATATCGGCCCCTTGGCGTCTTAATTACTGCAAAACTAACTTGGGCAGAACACATAATAAAGGTTGAAGCAGACGCGTCGAGGTCACTGGGATTCCTCAGAAGAAATTTATCTTTGTCCCCACCCTCTACTCTGTTAGACAGTTGGCCAACGAAAATTATGTACGCACAAAGCTTGAATATGCTGCGTGTATTTGGAACCCCCATCAAATTTACCTTATTACCACCATTGAAGCAGTCCAAAACCGCGCAGTACAATTTATATGTTCTAATTATGACTAAAAGCACAGAATCCGTAAAATAAAGAACTCCCTCAGTCTCTCTTCTCTAGCATACCTACGCCGAACTGCCCTAGTCTGCTTATTTCACAGAATATACTACACATCACCTCATTTACATGGAAAGCTCCTTCTCCCGCCGATGCGCACTTGTCGTATTTTCCATTCATTGAGCGTTCAGCGTATTCTCAGTTCTACTAACGCCTTTAACAACTCGTTCTTGCCTACTGCTATGGCAGAATGGAATGAACTTCCCGAATTGATCGTCCTTGAACGTAATCATGTAAAATTTTGTGATTTATTATCTACACCGCCTATGTAATCCTTGTATTAACTACAGTTCACACTTGTTTTTGTTCGTTTGAATCATGCTTTGTTTTTCAATTTCGCTTCTCTGTCCCAAGCGTTATGGAATTGTATTTCGCTCCGCCGTGTGTATGCTGTGTAATATTCTTTTTCTAGTATGTCTTACTGATCCCTGTTTGACCATCTGTATCCTGTTGTTTTTTTTACTGATTTTTTTTATTTTTTATTCATTCAAGGACTTCTGACGTTCTCCCCGCTTTGTATGACTGTCCAATTTTAGTGTATCCTGTAGATGTACTACCACCCCACCCCCTTATGTAATACACCAAGCAGGGGCCTTTAAGGGAATAATAAATGACCACGATGATGATGATGATGATGATGATGATGATGATGATGATGATGATGATGACGACGACGACGACGACGACGACGACGACGACGACGACGACGACGACGACGACGACAAAGAAAAACGCTACGTTCACTTCAAGGGCCAATGTTACACGCAGAAAAAGAATAATAATGCACCTCAGACTTGATTCTAAGAACTTCGTAACATGAAAAAACCCAAGAAAAAAAACGCAAAGTAGTCCAGAGCCCATTGCAATCAACATGAGCATATAAACACCGTCACCTCACAATTGTGAAACCTCATACTGTACAACTAATACATTGACCAAATTCAACAAGTATGATGAAAAGGGAGATAAGACAGACTGCAAACTACCAGATTTTATTGAAATAAACGCCAGGAAGTCAAAGGCGATGATGATTTCTAATAGCCTTCGTTTGTTAAACGGGGAGGCGTCAAATATCCACTCGGCCTGATCGAGCTAAACAAACTTTGCTACTTCTATTGGAGTCTAGAATTTCGCCTATCATTACTTTATATTCATAATCTTCATTAAGCCTCTACCTCTGTATTGTACAGTTACCTGTGCCTGTGAGACCGCCAGTCCATCCCTTCCGTGCTTTATCCACCGCCAAGTCTCAAGGGCACTTTGCTTACCTAGACTGCTGACTGCTGATCTAATGCTTCCATCCGCTTTGAAACTCGGCGCTCCTGGAACGTTGGCGCTCCCTACAGGTCTTGCTGGCATTTGCTGGCATTTGCCGCAGCAGACACGTGACTTTTCCTGTCGCGAATATTTGCTCCGGTAGGTTTCTTTGGACCGAGGCAGCCAGCTCGGGCTTCAAATAGCGAGGCACTGCCCTTTGTGTTACCGCAGAACTTTTTTCGTCCTCGTTTCTTTCGTTGCCATTGATTAGCGGCTCTCTGGCCATCACTGGCCCTTGCGCCATAACGCGCCACGCATCATCTTCACTTTTTGTTGCCATATTTGTAAATATCCACGGTCTTTTCTTGCTTCGCTTCTTTCCACGCATTTTAACGTCTCTGTTTCCCTCGCGGCGCCATTTATGCCGCTTCACCACCGGAGAGCGCCACCTGCAGAAACGAGAACAAAACGGAGTCGACGTGGAAGAAAGCTTTCTTTTCCAGAGCAGATTGCTCGTGCACATCTCGGTATGCTTACGCCGACAGACGCCGACGAAACAGTGCAACACTTACTGCGTATAATATTACGCCAGCCATCGCGTCACTGCTTTGCATAATTCACGCAATTGCAAACTTTCATTTTTTTGCATTTTGCATATATGAAACTACAAATATTTCGAGTACTCTTGCTGCGTCTTCCTTTTCTGTTTTGTTGCCCTACCCGCTTAATGGTTTAATGAAAGCGGAAACTTAACGCGCGCCGTGGCAGCATGTCGGAGGTGCGTGTCAATAATCGGAAAGCCGCCTCGCAATGTGGGCCGTTCTTCCCAACCGAAAAACAAAGCTGTTTTTCAATAAGAAGAAATGATTTTTTTTTCGTTAGCGCATCCGGAGCTTTTAGCAAGTGTACGTCGTAGCAAGGTGCACTAAAAATGAATCTGAGCAGACGCCAGCCGCCCTTCGACGATGTAATCACTAATGACCTACTTCTTTTGCTTCACGCGCTGTTTTGACTGGAAAGAAGTGATTCGCGAAGGGGGAAAGGAGACACGTAGGCAAGGGAAACCCAGTGCTGCAAATAACGAACGGAGCGGCGTCGTGAATCGCCTGCCTCCAACTGGAAGATGCTGACCTGTTCCGGTCCTGGTTCCCAACCCAACGACCCACATCTTGCCGGATGCCACGATCGCCACGAACCAAAGAGAGAAGCAAAGGAGAGAACGAAACACGCGTGGCAGACGACGAAGAAAAGTACGAAGGGCGGCGCAAACATGCCCGGCACGTTTGCATTTGAGAGACGCCGCCGCCGCCGCACGACGCGTGAACGGCTGTCTTCGAAGCATCCTCCATGCACTCGCTTCCCCGCAGGAATACGAACATGCTGCAACAGGACGAACGAGTGTGTTCTCTCCCCCACCGAGTCGCCTCTGCCTTGACGTCAAGGCACGTCAAAATGACGTTCCGAGTAGCCAAGAGAGGCAGCCATCCACGTGACTCTCCTCTTTCGGTGACGTCACCGAACGGATCCCGTTAGTTTGCGGCAGCGCTGGAACGGCAGCCGGCTCGGCTCGAGCGACTGCGAGAGCCGGTCGTGCGCTTATTATTTTTTGTTCGCCACTACCGCATTCCAAGGCGGCGTCGGACGAGGAGGGGAAGGCAGCGCGTAGCAGACGACAACGAGCTAGCCAGATCGGCCGGTCTGCACATGCCGGCGTCGTCTGCTCACAAACTCGCGCCGCCGTCAGTTCCGTTGATTCCGTAGCTCGGCGCCGGTACCACCGCGTACCACGGGACCAAACTAACCGGAATGGCAGCTTCGTCGGCCATCTTATTGTTCGCCCGTTATTTTCTTGTTTCTCTTTCTCGCTCAGCAGCTTCCATCTACGGCGGGTGAGAAGTTGCCGATCCCGTCCTCGGGAATCGTTCGCCGCTTCTCCTCTCACACACGTTCTTGGCTCGATTGTCGGCGCGCCGAGTGGCGGACGAAAACCGCGTCCTCGCGTCTGCTGCGGCACTGCTCGTATGTCGTCTGTAGCAGCTCACTTCACCCACAAGCAGGCAGAAACCCACTGATCTCCGGCAGCGCCAATATATTCTTAATTCAGCCATGTCATGAAGACTAGCTGCAGCTGATTGTCGAATGAGGGGCGATATGCTTCCTAATCGTGGCAGTGGCAACCTTCCTTAGCTTTCCACTGAACACAGTGCGCGAGCATGACGTCACTTTTTGTCCACAGTGGCGTTGCTGAGTTGTAGCTCAGGCATAACGGCAGACACGCGTAAAGGCACATTACAAATACAAATGAACATACAAATATACATACATATACAAATGGACACGCTGTTTGTTTGTGTCCAATGTACATTTCTGTATGGCTGTCGCTGACCCTGCACTTCAACAAAGTAGAAGGTGCCACCCCAACAAGCCCATATAGCTAACCTCAGCGTTAGCTAGTCACTCGCCTTCAGTGGAGCGTTCCTGAGTTGACGCTTGCTATGAGTGATGATTTTCTTTCCCTTACATGCACTCTTATTTCACATTTCCAGAGGAGACGAGCGTAGATGTGTAATTTTTGCACGGGAATACATAAATATGAGGGTGTGTGTATGGCTATGCTTCTAGTAAAAAGAGAACTAGGTGTAGCACTTCAAAAGGGCCCCAACTTCTGCGCTCAATACTCGCAGTATTGCAACCGAAGAAGTAAGGCGTCCGACTATGTGAAGTGGAACGAGAGGGATGCGCTCAAGTCGAATGGGTTCGTACAATGGATTATGTAGAATGCAGCAGCTCGGTGGTGCTCCTGGACATCCTGTCCAAAATCACCGCTCTCCTGTCGTATTCTGGCCGAGCGCTCAATGTTGGTTGGAATTCAAACCATCTTCACTACTGTGCTGGGTGTCCGTAGTTGTTGCTCTGAGATAGAAGTAGGTTACACCTCTGTGAAGAAAGTAGCGCACCTCTTCTTATATTGTCCGTTTTGATCTCAGGAGAAGAAGTAAAAATGCAGCAGCAGGCGGGGAGGAAATGCCGCGGGCGTCCATCGGCCGGTCCGCCACGCTCGGCGGCGTTCAAGCTGCCGGCATTGTCTTCGTCTCCCCCGCGCCGCTGGACGCAAGGACGCGTGAAGGACGGGCCGCCCAGGACGCACGCTGTCCAGCGAGACAGCACTGGTCTCCCGGACTCCTCAACACCGCTCAACAACTGACTGCTCGTTGCTAATGTCCGCCGGTAACGACAAAAACTTTTCTCCCCCTGCGAATTGCCAGCGTGAGTCGCGAAACTAAGGGCACAATACGCACGGGCCAAGCAGAGATTCATGCAGAAAGAGAAAGGCAGCAGCGAGTTTCGAGAAATTTCGTCAAATGCCCCCCGCCCGTCCTGCATTCAGAGCAAGAACAATCCAGACAAACTTGGCAGGTGGCAGTGGTCCACATGCGTATAGATCCCTTTCGGCCCGCAGATTTCGGCCCGCACTGACCCCAGCCATAAATTGGGGTGCCATTGTGCCGTACAAACCGGTACAGTGACTCATTCATCCCTAGGACAAGCACGGACTGGAATCGCCTTCCCGCATCAATCGCACTCATCACCGACTCTACCAACTTCAAGACCGCTGTTCAGAATGCCTTTTGTTAATATTTTTGTTAATTCTTTTTGTTTGTATTTTTACTGCATTACTTCTTCTTTTGACTCCACTCCTTTCTGTAACGCCTTCGGGCCTTGAAAGTACGTGAAATAAATAAATAAATAAATAAATAAATAAATAAATAGCTATCATGTCATACTCGTTCCTTAGATCCGAGCGTTCGCATTAAGCACGTTTTCCCCAATGAGCAGAAAGGTGGGGCAAAGTGTCATATGTAAGGAGTCGGCAATCTATACAAGCTCGTTCTCTTGAGGGCGGCCTTACGAACCGTAAGTTACATACTCCTCAGAACAGACAAATATTCACAAACGAGGCCACTGCAGCAAAGTAGTTCCTTAAGTAACAAACCTTGTGCGCACAGAAGCACGCACTTTTTTTTATATTACTCTCTTTTTCCTACATTACAGTGAAATATTTTACAATAGCAATCCTCGTTAGCATCTCTATTTCTCCTGTTTTCAAAAATGATTATAAAAGACTCGGCTCTTATGACTGGCAGTGCCGGTGCCATGCACACAGTAATACAAGGACCCTGGCAATACGTTCCGCACAGTCATCAACTAAAGTTCATGCTTTCGGATGAAAAAAGTACACAAATGCGACAACTACCAGGGAAACTGGTATAGCCGCGAGAATGAGTGGTTAAAAAACTATTAGCGAATTAGTTGAGGGCAGGGCTACCCCAGCGGACGTACGAGGACAGTTATTGCACTGCCTCTAACAGAGTCGTTATTTATACTTTCGTTTTGTTTGAGAAGGGATCAACATCGCGCGTACTAAGTTCGCTCGTAACGAGAAACAATTGGTTTAGGTGGGACACATAGGTACGGCGAAGTGTTCAGCAGCTTCGAACACTCGGGACTTTTCCTCGCTCGCATGTCTTCGGTTATGTTTTCCTAAAGCCGAACTCAGCTTTGTGAAGCCTAAGGGGTTCGATACCAATAAGGGAAATAAAATTTCTGAAAAAAAACTTTTTGGAACGTCACTAAAGCATAAGTTTGATTATGACAGTCAGCCAATAAGAGCATATTTATTTTCAAACACACAGACAATTAGTACAAGAATATCTGGATCGATGGACAAGGAAGGCTAGTTTACGGTTCAGTAAAAAGAAAGTTTGCAGCGAACTTCAGCTATTCCTTGCGCTCTGGGCTCGTTTACTGCGGCAGAAACATTATCTTGCACTGAAGACCCCCACCTTACCTTTGCTTGCCTACGTTTTCCTCAAATAATTGCCTTAACCGACTGCGGGGCAATAGGCACAACGTCGATGGTTGCAGAATTGCCACTGGTTAAATCGGAAAGACGGTGCGGGAGGGGGGGGGGGGGGGTCGGGCGTGCGCTCGTAGAATAATGCAATAAACTTAAGTAACAATCTCAAAAATAAAGTGAGGTATTTAATATAATAGTTCAACAATAACAAAATTTCAGATATAAGACAGAAAAGTGTTGTTTAGAAAAGCAAGATGTAATGAGGCACGCCGTAGTGTGGACTTCAATCGCCACTGGTTAAATCGGAAAGACGGGGGGGAGGGGGGTGGGGTGGCGTGCACTCGTAGAATAATGCAATACATTTAAGTAACAATCTCAAAAATAAAATGAGGTATTTAATGTAATAGTTCAACAACAACACAATTTCAGATATTAGAAAGAAAAATGTTGTTTAGAAAAGCAAGATGTGATGAGGCACGCCGTAGTGTGGACTTTGGAATAATTTCAAACGTGCTCCCAATGCACGGGGCGTGGGCGTATTTGCATTTCACCCCAAACGAAATGCGGCCGCCGCGGCCGGGATTTGATACCGCGACCCATAGCGTACCACCATAGCGCACCGCCATAGCCCATAGCTCTTGATAGCGCGCAACCATAGCCCTTCAGCCACCGCGGCGGATATTTGGGATGTACAGGACTTTTATTTCTGCATAGCAATGAACAGTGGGAGGGGAAGGGGAGGGGGCCATCTTGCGGAATTCATAATATAAGGGCATAGCTTAGTATTCTGCAACTCCCCGTGTCTAACTAAGGTAGTCCTATCCAGAGCATGCGTGCAGGAGGTACTTTACGGAACGTTACGTTGGCAGCTGTGAGTCCAAAGCTTAGCTAGTTCTTGGTCGAGGCGTTCCAAGATTTTACTATTTGAATATACTAGTTAATTCAAAGAATATTGGAACATCATATTTATTTTCGTTTCTCTCGTAAGTTATCATGATGCGGTTAATTACATTGTGTCCAGTGCGATGAGTTTTCGGAACCTGCGTAACACAGTCACACTTTCTGTTGTCGTCATTCAGTAGGACAACGTCCAAGCATCTACCTGCCGAACATGTAGGCAGTATGGCATTTGAAATTAGCTTTTAATTTGAAGTTCCCTCGCCCCATTTTTGAAATCCAGTGATAGTGTAAATCAATGTTTGTGCTGCAGGTGATGAGGAAGTCGATATGTTCAAGGTGTCAAGCTATTCAGGCCCAATTAGTCGTTTTGAATCCTAGTGGTGGCAGGATTCAACGTTTTATTTGTTCTTTACCCTATGTTGATATCAAAGCTGGAAAAGACGAGGCGACCTGACGACGACAAAAACATGACAACCACAGTCGTCGTCTAAGTCACGGAACGCACGGACCCAGAAGGCAAACCGAATTTCGAGCACTTCACTGCTGCCGCAGTAAAGTAAAATGTACAAGTTAGCTGCGCAAACAATAGTGCACATTGACACCGAATGAACAATTTGTGCTTTAGCTAAACAAATGCGACAGGATTAACAAAACAACAATCCGATTAAAGATTTTCGTTCCGGGAAGAAAGCACGTTCATGCCCTCTCAGTGAATGGATACGGGCTTTATCATTTGTGCCGTTTGGGTGGCGAGGCAAGCGCAACCGAGAGAACTCGCCACACTTGCTGCGCGGACGCCCTCGGTTGTTGGAGACGCGCGGAAGGTCGTTCTCGGCAGCGCCGGAGCGCGCCCCGAGTCACTGGCCCGACGGCCTGGGAACGCTGCCAGGAGCCTTGGAGCGCGGCTTGTTTGTGCCCCTCCCCCCCCACCACGAGCCCTGCCGTGCTCGCCGCGAGAACCACTTGTGCCCGCTTATGCATGCGCCGACGACCAGCCATGCTATATGCCCCGACGGTGGCCACGTTCTGCCGCCTCGCAATCGAAGCGGTCCTGCTTTGGTCCCCACTCGGCGCACGCTGCAGCGACAACGGTATGCGGGCGACGAAGGCGTGAGCCGCGCGACACGATGGATCTTCGCAGCGCGGGAACAGATGCAGGCTAGAAGGGGACCAAACAGACTGAGCTAAGCCTGGGCAGGGTCAGTTTTTGTGTGTGCCTACACTTGTGTCTGTTTACGTAGTGATACGGGCTGCTATGAAAGGGTGGATGAAATATTTATGAGGATTTATGCAATTCTTTTAGGAAAATTGGGAGCATCCAAATCGAAACCTCCGTGAAGTCAACTTTCAGAGCCAACCTTGAAACATAGCTGACATTTGAGCAAGTTGGTAAGGATGCTTCATGAAAAAAAAAAAAAGCATAGAATGACAGACGAGCACAAAAAAAAAATACATGGACATCACAAGCGCTTTACTCGCAATAAAATTTTGTCCGAAAGCACGTGCACCTAAAAGCAGACGATACTAAGTATATTGAAGTTTGGCTCGCTGCATTCCCAAAGCCTTAGCAATGCCTTCGTTATGGAATGGTAATACTTCGCCCTCGCTGAGAAACCTAAAACACAGTGATTTCGGCACATGCGTTTCGCTTAGGCATCCGTATACTTCGCACATGTTCGACCTGCTTTGCTTCCTTGTCGTTGGAGCAGGTTCCCTCGTAGGTTCCCTCCCGAGTGCACGGCCTTCAAGCTTGTGCACTTGGGAGCCGGACGCATTAACCACTTGGATATCGCAGTAATATTCGCGAGATTCTAGCTCGCGCTGCTGGTTGCTGACGTCATTTTGGACGGTGCTTCGGGCGGCCTCGCCGTTCCCGGTCGCTGTGCCTTTCGCTAAGGAGCCGCTAATAAAACTCTTCTCAAAAGGAACAAAAGAAAAAGAAAAAAAAGAAAGAAGAAAGAAACAGGGAACAGAAAAGGCGTTCCAATCACAGGCGTTCACACAGGCCAGTCGATCTCAAGATCCGCAGTAGCCTTGCACGGCCTTCTGCTGCGCTGTTAACTCACGTCGATGTTTCAAAATTATTTCTTCCGACAGAGGCTTGTCATCCAACTGGTTCAGCACGACGGAAAGCGATTGTCTCTGCGCGCTGTACTCTGGCCATTGGCAAAGAACATGACGAATTGTTTCCGCGTCGCCGCAATCATCACATGCTGCGGTGTCGGCCATCCCTGTGCGGAACGCGTAGACATTGGCAAAGCGCGACACCCAACCATAGCCAGGGAAGTCTTGGTGGAAGTCGCAGGCTTAATGTTGGATCCAGGGTGTTTAAACGGGTGTGTATAAAATGTGGCTCATTCCTCTTTTATGTAGTATATTCGCGTGCAACTAGGCGTCTCATCCTCGCAGTATCTGTCCTTGACAGCGGGATCAATAGGGGGTTGTCTTCTACATGAGCTGAACGAGCACTTTGACCGGCACGTTCATTGCTGATGATACCACAGTGACCTTGGAGCAATTGAAAAATTATTTCATGTTGGTACAGATTCATGGTGGTGTCTCAGGCACAAATAAAGACACAATAAGAAGAGGATGGACAATGCCGTTGTCCATCCCCTTATTGCGTTTTGCTTGGCACTGCAAAATACTGTCGCGACGCAGCTCATGACGCATACTAAAGAAGGCGCGTTTAAGTGAGCGGGCGTATATATTGCCTCGGGTTACGTGGTACCCGATGCGCAGTGTCGTTGGCCTAAATATGTTGCACCACTGATACATATTCCGTTCTCATAAAGCACTAAACAAGCACAAAGCCAAGGAGCTGAGTTGAGATAATCTCGTCATCTTTTGAGTCTTTCGGCTCAAAATTCTTGTCATGTGTCAGCCAGTTGTGAGCATTCCTGATATGCGGGCTGAGACGCACAGTGGAGCTTGTGTTCTCGGCAATACCGGTGGCACCAGCGGAGTTGGTTTTGTCACGCACTGCGCTCGTTTCGTCTGCCGTTTCGTGAACATTCGAACACCTTTTCGGCAAGCCCGTTGGCTCGCGGGAACCTTGGACGAGAAACGACATGGTGAAAGTCGCATAACTGTGCGAAATGCTTAAACTCGTTCGTCGCCAACTGGGGTGTACAGGTATGCCTGGTGTAGTGCAAACATTATTTCCACTTTATTAATCACCTGTCAGAGCAAGCTGTAATAGCTCAGGCCGACTTTTCTGCCATTCTGTAAACAATTTTTTTCTATCTTTCTTTCTCTTAATCAGCTAAGGACACGTCGTCTGCGACCTCCGCTCGACTTGTAAGTCATTGTTATGTGCGTCATAAGCCACCAGGTAGTGCAATGGGGCATGTGCGCATGATTCAATTCCAATCCTGATCCAAGGCATACCCGGAGGTACGTTCATTAACACTGGTTCCTCATACTGGCGGTAAACGTGCAGATGACGGACCTCCCACCTGGCGATATTTTCTGCGATGCCCCGTTGCATTGTAGACCAATACATCATGAGCGTATTCTTTGTCTTTGCTTTGTCGATGGCGAGGTGACCTTCGCATTTGATTGCGTAGCTTCTTGGGGACCACGACTTTTGAGCCGCGCATAACAATGCCGTTTATGCGTGACAACTCATCTGCCTGGCGGCTCAGGGGTCCCGTAACTGGTGCTTGCTCCTCAACCGTTTCAGTGCCCGAGTTCGTCATCGCGCAACGCTGCCGATAGAAGACGACCACGCATATTATCACTGACGGGGCTCGCGAGGAATTACACAGCATGGATAGCAATATCTTCAGATTACTGGCCGCTGTCGCTGGTGCCGGGGGTTCACGGCCGTGAGGGCGCCTCAGTGAGCAGTGCTGCTTCCCAGGCACGAATTGAGGGTTGACACATCAGACTGCATGAAATGCAAGCAGGAACGTTGAACTCTTGGTGGCATTTCAATCGTCCCGTTCTCACCAATTGAAATGAGTCGTTATATTCAGTCTCTACCATGAAGCAGGAGCCGATGATGAAATCACTGAACCTGTTTCGGTTGGTAATATAGTTGAACGATTAATCGATTAAAGGTATCCCGCAACACGATTAATCTTCATCGACGTCCACCCTTCATTTAATCGGCTTAATCGATCAGACGTGTTCGATTAATCGTTTTCTGGAGTTTGACGGGAGTAGCGAGGACATATTGACGTCGTACTACAACGACGGAGCACGAGCAGTGGCTGTGCGGCTGTGCGGCTGCGAGCCTCGAGTGACGCCGAGCGCTTTTCTTCTCTTCCCCCACACGCCGCTACAGCGGCCAAAGCCAGAGGCTACAAATGTCCTCGCAATTCGAGGCTTACTAGAGCAACGCGGTCGTTGATCGTCGTGCCACTCCCAGACCAGCGCTCGCGACGCGTGCACAGCCGGCCGCCAATGCAGGAGCGCGCGCGCCGAGTTCGCAGGTCGGTGCGTAAGCTGACATTTTCGTCGCTTTACGGGGATTGAATACAAATAGCGAAAGAGCTGTTGACCTTTGAGCGGAATAACCTGTGCACACATTCGGCCACTCTTCAGCGCGAGCGTCGTTCCATTCGAACGGATTTGCCTTCGGAGAGCGGAGCACTCCCATCTTGTCTGAGGTTAGGAACAAATTTGTCAAAGTGGTTCGTCGCATCCAAGCGTCTTTGTGCGTCCTTCTTGCATCTGGGCTTTGACAAGTTGGCTACGGTACCAACTAAACTCTCGTCCGGCCTAATACCTTCCTTGTGAACGAGGAGAAATTTCCTCGCCCAAACACTCGTCCGCTTTTAAAGTGAGGCCTGCATCTGGTTCTGCGCCGGTCACGGAGCCGGGCCTCGTGTCTGCCTGCTTGCGCGCCGCGCTAGGATGTCATGGATGCATACACGGACGCCCGGCAGGTTATCGAACGCTTGGCTTATGGTCCTCCGATATTACGCCACAGGCGAAGCGCCAAATGGTAGTCGCAGCCGTCGGTACCTGCCGAGCGGTGTGCTGAAGGAGCGCCCTTGCGGAGGTCTTTCAGAGGCATCTGACAGAAACTCCCGCTGGCGGCTAGCTCGCTGACAAAGCTGGCACCTGCTAATTCTGCTTCAATTGACCACTCTCCGTGGCAGCATGGAACCACTCCCTTTTGATGCATTCATTGAAATGGCGCGAAATCAGGCGCACTCTCGCGTCTTTTAATGCGTTAGCATTAGGAGTGTCAAAGTGAAATACAGTGCATGCTTGTGAAATGTAGGAAGCTGGTGAGGTGGTAGAAGTATACGTATGTACGCGTATATACTACATATAGGGTGTCACACGTGACTTGAGCCAAACATTAAAAATATGCAAATGTCGCGTAACTGGACGCAAACAATGTAATGTTGTTTGCCGTCGTTTGGAGATACTCAGATTACATTTTTATTCCGCCTAACTAGGCAATTAGTGTTAATTTGATCAACGTCTCATATATTACAATTAAATGAAAAGCGTCAATGAGAAAATTCTAGAGCAACATGAAAAACTCCCGACACAGGTTCATGTTGCTCGATACGTGCTGCATAGAATTGTTTTTCCGAGCGTGAAAGAAGCCCGTGAATGCACGCAGCACCTCGAGCGGCCAGTCGTGCGGCAGTTTGGAGCAGAGGCCACCTCGGTCAAGTTGGTTCTTCACCTTACTTCGTGCACGTGACCTCTGAGCACGCCGACTGCCACTTGGGCGGCATTGCAAGTAAAGTATAATGTTGTCTTCCTCTTTAATACGGAAATGAATGAATGAGGTAGCCAATGTCTTTCGCGACTGGACATTCCATTCATTGCGCACACTTAATCAAATCGTGCCTCAGAGTATTGTCAATGTGGTGATACCAAAGCGAAGGCAACTAGTGGGAAACCTCGGGCGAAACATCCGCAACATTTTCGAATCGAGAGCATTCGCGTCCGTAGCACCATGTGCTCGCAGGTTCTACCGCGGATCGCGCAGCCCACTACCCACGTCGAAAGATAAACAAGAAAATGTGCCATGTGAGAGATGAGAGAGAGAGAAAGGAGATACGAGAGGCAGGGAGGTTAACCGAAAGATAGATATTCAGTTTGCTACCCTTCATTGGAGAAGCGATAAGGGGAGACAGAAAGGCAAAGAAAAATGCACATTCATAGAAAGAGAGGGAGATTACAGAAAAAAGAATCCCGGCGCCGTGGCCAGGATTCGATCCGGCGACCTCGTGCTTAGCAGCCCAACACCATAGCCACTAAGCAACCGCGTCGGGTAAAATTAATAAGATGTGAATAAATTATATGTTCTAACATTTTACTTGAAATGCATGTTAATGAAATTGGTCGGTAAATATTAGCAGAATGGATGTCACTTGATTTATGAACCGGAACCAACTTTCCCACCTTCCAGTCCTTAGGCAGAGCAAAAAGCTGTAAGGACTGGCCAAAAATCTTAGATAAAGTAATAGATGAAAACAATTTAGTGCATGCTAGAATTTTTGAGTTAATGGAGTTTGGGCCACAAGACAAAGAAATTTTTAGATTGCTGATGATAAGTTTGCCAACGCCCACCCAGTCAAAAAAAGATGGAATTCGTAGGCGGAAAACTTGCGTGTGATAAAAGTGGCACAGCAGTTGCAAGCGGCTGATGAAGAAAATGAGGAGAAAGTGTCCTTCAATATGTCACATCCCTCGTGAGGCAAAACACGCACGTAAAACTGAATTACCTGCAAGGCATTCTTTGTGGTAACTTTAACAACAGACCCAGACTTCGTGAGTTAGAAATCAGAAACGACGAAAGAGTATTCCTCAGAAAAATTTGTTTGGCGTTAGCTAATGCCGAATAACATTCATCGGCAATGTGGCGATAAAGAGACCAGTGATCAGGATGATTTGCAACTTTGCTTGTAACTTGGTTGGCCAATGGCATCGGTGACGATGCCGTTGGCCAGCCAGTGACGGGAGGGACGCTGTTATCCAGGTAAGGTGGATGGCACACGCTATCACGGCCGAAAGTCGATGGTGCAAACTGCGTCACCGGTGAAACCACTGAAGCTTCGGACAAGGGAGATGTGCCCAGCAAGGTGATGAACTGCACGCAGAAACGGGTTTGTGAGCGATGGACGCGTTGCCGCCGCTATCCCGTGCCCGCGTGTGCCGCTCTTCAATGAACCTCTTACAGGCCACCTGGGGGTGACTGGGTGTGTGCCACTTTTCAATGACGAAAGAAAATTATATATATATAATGTGACGTGTCGAGGGGGCAGCGCGAGGGAGGAGCTTTATTGCACTTTATTTATTTATTTAATTATTTATTTATTTTTATTTACTTATTGGTACCTCAAATACCCCATTTGGGGTTTTACATGAGGGGTGGGCATATTTAGATAATATTTTCAATGAATGCCTTGAACGATGAATGACTGGAGTAGTGCACCGCTTCAGCAGGTAGATGATTCCAGTCTTTCGCTGTTTGAACGAAGAAAGAGTTAAGATGAGCGGAGGTGCGAGCTGGAGGGGGATAAACAGCCTCTGAATGGCTATGACGGGATGAAGTGCGATGCGCAGGCGTGATGTCGGTCTGATGAAGTAGTGAGTGATAACATTTGTAAAAGAGGCACAGTCTTGCTGCTTTGCGGCGCTGCTCGAGGGTTGGAAGGTTCAGAGATGATCTAAGTTTAATAACGCTAGTGTGGTAAGAGTAGTCAGAATGAATGAACCTTGCTGCACGATTCTGTATGGATTCTAGTGCTGTTGCCAGGTTAGATTGGTGTGGGTCCCACACTGAGCATGCGTATTCCAGTTTGGGTCGAACGATTGTTAAATATGCGAGTAGTTTTACTGAGCGCGGAACAAAACGTAGATTACGGCGCAGGTAGCATAGTACACGATTGGCATCATTGCTAATGTTGCAAATGTGCGACGACCAACTGAGGTTATTGGACAGGTTACCGCCTAGGTACTTATATGAAATCACAGCACATATTTCCGAACCGTCGATAATGTAATTAGCTGAAATAAATGATTGGCGACGATGGAAAGTAAGTAGCGACGTTTTTTTGACATTGAGGGCCATTAGCCAATTATTACACCAAGTTTCAATGACGTTAAGGTCGGACTGGAGAGCGCGAGAATCAGCGTCGTTAGTAATAGGACGATAGATTACACAATCATCAGCAAATAAACGAATTTTGGAGGAACAACCTAACGGTAAGTCGTTAATGTATATTAAGAAGAGTAGTGGCCCCAGTACTGTGCCTTGTGGCACGCCGGAGATAACGGGGGATACGGTAGACGAGCATTGGTTAGCGTAAACGAACTGTTGACGGTTAGTCAGAAAGTTGCGTATCCATTGGAGAACACAAGGGTTAAGATTAAGACATGATAGTTTTAGAAAGAGCCGTTCATGAGGAACCTTGTCGAAAGCCTTTTGGAAATCTAGGAAGAGGGTGTTGTTGCGATTCGCCTGCGACACGTGGTTTTGCCGGCGCGACTGCGGCGGGGCGGCAGACATTTTTGGCCCGATCGTCGTCGCCGCAACGCTCATCGCCAGGTGTTTCCAAGCGCGACTGCGGCGATGCGACCGCATAGGGATCATCCTCGCATTCCAGTCATTGTGCCCGAAACAGGCGATGCCAAAGCAGGGACCATCCTCTCATTCCAGTCATTGTGCCCGAAACAGGCGATGCCAAAGCAGGGACCATCCTCTCATTACAGTCATTGTGCCCGACCGGCAGCGCTACAACAGGGTGCTACGAGATCGTGCTCGACAGGGTGCTACGAGATCGTGCTCGTCATGGTGCTACGGCATCGCTACGACAGTGTGCGTCACCATTAGCCCATTGTACATTCACGTGCTCGTCTTTTGAGGGGTTCCTTCTTGCCCTCAACTGCGAGAGTATAATAACAGCTGCCCCCGGACGCAAAAAGAGAGGGCTCCGATTTCTTCTGTTGAGTGAGGTGCTCTCCCGTCTCTCTACTTCGGTCAACCTGACCGCCAACTCTTTGCGATGTTAAAATAAACAAGTTGTTTTGTTGTTACCAGTCGACTCATGCTTTGCCGGGACCTTCGGATGCTTCCAGTTGTACCCCAGGCCGCCAGGCCAACGCTACCCTTGGGGCTTGCGACCCAGGTACAACCACGGGCGTCAGCGCCGAGTTCCCAACAGATCGTACCAGCAGTCAGATCCAAACATCTGGTTGGCAGCGGTGAGATCGCCTCCGACTTCAAACAACTGTCTGCCAGCGGTGAGATCGCGACAACGGAGGCCAGCAGCGAAGAGATGCAGTTGACTGTATGCTGAGCAGCTCAACGACGATCCGGGAGCAGTGCAACGAGCCCTGTGTGATGACTGGTTGCCTGCAGCGGAACGACTGCGCTGGACTCTTGGCTGCGAGGTTTGGTGAGTGCGGGACTTTCTTCTTCTGAGCTTTGCCAGGCTTTTGTTAGTGTCAGAAACAGAGCTGGTAATTGTGGTTGTCGTTGCTGCCGGGTTAGTTTGCGGCAAGACAATAGTAAGCAGTAGAGAAAGCAGCATTCAGAGCAGCCATGGATTTGAAGTCGTTGCGCAAACCGAAATTGTTGGAGCTTGCAAGAGAGTTGGGTCTGGATGTCTCAGACAAACTCAGAAAACCTGAACTGCTAAGGACTATTCTTGAGTTAGAGGCTGAGGATGACGAGCTGTCGGAATGCCTTGAGACTATTGAGGAGAGGTCAAAAAGACAGGAGCGCGAACTTAAAGAGCAAAAAGAGAAACAGGAGCGCGAACTTAAAGAGCAAAAAGAGAAACAGGAGCGCGAACTTAAAGAGCAGAAAGAAAAAGAAGAGCGTGACCGTCAACACGCTTTGGAAATGAAGCGTCTTGAGGTAGAGATGGAACGCGCTCGTAATGGAAGTCAGGCACACGGTGCAGGAGAACGCGTATTGTTCAAAATGACTGACCTGATGCGGCCGTTTAAGCTTGGAGAGGACATTGGTTTGTTCCTGGTTAACTTTGAGCGAACGTGCGAGAAGCAGGGGTTCTCTCGGGAAACGTGGCCACAGCGCTTGCTCACTTTGTTACCCGGCGAGGCGGCCGACGTAGTCGCTCGCTTGGATAGAGAGGAGGCAGAGGATTTCGACACAGTGAAATCGAGTCTTCTAAAAAAGTACCGGCTGTCTGCGGAGGCGTTCCGTCGGAAGTTTCGGGAAAATGAGAAAGGCAGAAGTGAGTCATATACAGAGTTTGCGTATAGGCTTATGTCGAACATGCAGGAGTGGCTCAAAGAAGAGAAAGCGTTTGGTGACCACGATAAAGTTCTGCAGTGCTTCGGGCTAGAACAGTTTTATAGTCGGTTACCGGAGAACGTGCGGTACTGGGTCTTGGATAGGCCAGACGTTTGTACGGTGGCTAGAGCCGCTGAGCTAGCCGAGGAGTTTGTGACGCGTCGAGCTCGCGGAGCTAAGGACGGTCAAAAGGGTGAATTTGGCTCGAAGTTTGAGAGGCCGAAGTTCACACCCATAAGAGCAAAGGGGGACACGCGTAGTGCGGATGCGAGCGAAAGCAGTCCGACCAAACGTAAAGAGACGGCGGCAGCCAAACGCAGAAGGCGGTTCGAGATGAGGCGAGCGCGCTTGTGTTATACGTGCCAGAAGCCGGGTCACTTTTCGGCGCAGTGTCCGGAAACAACACCAAAAGTAGTGTTTTTTTCAATAGGCAGCACTGACGAGAACATGAAGCTTCTCGAGCCTTACATGCGAGACCTCCTCGTGAACGGGAAAGAGTGCCGAGTGCTTCGCGATTCCGCAGCTACGATGGATGTAGTTCACCCGTCTTACGTAGAACCCCATATGTTCACGGGCGAGTGCGCGTGGATCAAGCAAGCCGTGGAAGCTCATAGCGTGTGTCTGCCAGTAGCAAAGGTGCTTATTGAAGGACCTTTCGGAGCGCTTGAGACGGAGGCGGCAGTGTCATCTATGCTGCCACCCCAGTACCCGTACCTATTTTCAAACAGGTCCGATCACCTCCTGCGCGAGAAGGGGCTTTTGTTTGGTGAAGCTAGTGTTCAGGCCTTAACCAGATCGAAGGTTCGGGAGCTCGCTGCAAAGGCGGTAGTTGCGGGGCCGACGTTATCAAACAACGAAAAAGGGTCAGAGGCGCAGCAAGCTGATATTCCGAGCACGCCCGAACTGAATAAACTTGAGTCTGTAACGTTAAAGGCGCCAGATACTGGAGAGGAAACGCCCGACGCGGGAAAGTTAGAAGAGCTATCTACTGATTTGCTCATAGCGCCTACGTCAGACGGACTTGATAGGTTGCTAAAAGTCAGCCGGACGGCTTTGATAGCCGAGCAAAAAAAGGATGGCAGCCTGGAAAACGTGCGCTGCAATGTCAAAGAAGGTATCGCCAGGAAAACTGCGCGTTTTGTGGAAAGAGGTGGAGTCCTGTACCGGAAGTATCTAGACCGCCGAGGAGTGGAGTTCGATCAGCTGGTCGTGCCTCAATGCTATCGTCAGGATCTGTTGCGCTTGTCACACGGGGGTTCGTGGTCCGGACACCTAGGAGTTAAGAAAACTAAGGACCGTCTCTTGCAAGAGTACTATTGGCCAGGGTGTTTTCGGGACGCAGACCATTTCGTGAGGACATGTGACACTTGTCAGCGGGTGGGCAAACCAGGGGACAAATCGAGGGCGCCGTTGAAATTGGTACCTATCATTACGGAGCCTTTTAGACGGCTCGTTATTGATACTGTGGGACCTCTGCCGGTAACAGCCACGGGGTACAGACACATTTTGACTGTGATCTGCCCAGCGACAAAGTTCCCTGAAGCAGTGCCGCTTAAAGAACTCAGCTCAGTTGAGATAGTTAATGCACTACTGTCCATATTTGCGCGAGTTGGTTTTCCTGCGGAAATCCAATCAGATCAGGGCACAGTGTTTACTAGCGCTTTGACGACAACTTTTCTCGAAAGGTGTGGGGTAAAGCTGTTACACAGCTCAGTGTACCACCCACAGTCGAATTCCGTTGAGAAGCTCCACTCCGTCATGAAGCGCGTGTTGAGAGCGTTGTGTTTTGAACATCGAACTGACTGGGAGCTGTGTCTGCCTGGGGTGATGTTTGCTTTAAGGACCGCGCCGCATGCGGCTACGGGGTTTTCGCCAGCTGAACTGGTGTACGGTCGCTCGCTTCGATCTCCGCTTCGCATGCTTCGAGAATCGTGGGAAGGTAGGGGCGACGACCCAGTCGTGGTGGAGTACGTGCTTAAGCTCCTCGAACGCTTAAGAAGGGCACAGGAGTTGTCAGGTGAAGCAATGACAAAGGCCCAGCAGAGGGCCAAGGTTTATTATGATCGGACAGCCAGGGCCCGTCGTTTTGAGGTTGGCGATGAGGTCATGATATTGCGCACATCGCTAAACAACAAACTAGACGTGCAGTGGGAGGGCCCAGCACGAATTGTTCAGAAACTGTCGGACGTTAACTACGTGGTAAGTCTGCCAGGAAAGCGGAAAGCACAGCAAGTTTACCACTGTAATCTGCTCAAACCTTATAGACAAAGGGAAGCAGTGGTGTGCATGATGGTAAACGTTCCTGAAGAGCTTCCGGTCGAGCTTCCAGGACTAGGCTCAGTGACGAACAGGGAAGACACCGGTCAAGTCATTAGTGACCTTATCAGTAAAGCACCGCTGTCGCCCGAGCAGAAAACCGAACTACACCAGCTATTACAAGAGTTTCAAGGTCTGTTCTCTGAGAGGCCTGGTAGGACTTCTGTACTTACTCATGATATAGAACTTACCTCCACAGAGCCAGTACGATCCAAGGCGTATCGGGTGTCACCCCGCCAGAGCGATATTATGAAGGCTGAGGTAAAGAAAATGCTACAGCTCGGTGTTATTGAGGCAGGTGAGAGTGATTATACCTCCCCTTTGATTTTAGTTGAGGTACCGGGCAAGGAACCTCGTCCTTGCGTCGACTACCACAGGCTTAATTCCATCACTAAGGATCAAATTTATCCGATCCCTAACATCGAGGAGCGCCTTGAGAAAGTTAGTAGCGCTCAGTTTATTTCCACCCTAGATCTTGTCAGGGGTTATTGGCAGGTTCCACTTACAGAAGAGGCTAGTAGGTATGCGGCGTTCATTTCACCAATGGGAACATTCCGTCCTAAAGTGTTGAGTTTTGGTTTGAAGAACGCGCCATACTGTTTTTCAAGTCTCATGGATAAAGTGTTGCGGGGACAGCAAGAATTCGCTTTACCGTATCTAGACGACGTAGCGATATTCTCCGCATCCTGGTCTGAGCATATGACACACTTGCGGGCAGTGCTAACCCGCCTGCGCGAAGCAGGCTTGACAGTAAAGGCTCCTAAGTGCCAGTTAGCACAGGCCGAGGTTGTCTACCTCGGTCACGTGATTGGTCAGGGTCGTCGCCGCCCCTCTGAAATAAAAGTGGCCGCTGTGCGAGACTTTCCGCAACCGCGCACCAAGACCGATATTCGGTCGTTCTTGGGTGTCGCCGGCTACTATCAGAGGTACATCCCTAGGTACTCTGATATCGCGGCTCCCCTGACGGATGCTCTAAGAAAGACAGAGCCTCAAACAGTCGTCTGGGACGAGACAAAGGAAAGAGCTTTTAGCGCCCTAAAGAGTGCCCTAACAAGCCAGCCTGTGCTACGATCGCCAGACTATACAAAAGGGTTCATTGTTCAGTGCGATGCTAGTGAGCGAGGCATGGGCGTTGTACTGTGCCAACGGGAAAATGGAGAAGTAGAACACCCCGTCCTGTATGCTAGTCGTAAGCTGACCAGTCGTGAGCAGGCGTATAGCGCCACCGAGAAAGAGTGTGCGTGTCTCGTGTGGGCCGTTCAGAAATTGTCATGCTATCTAGCCGGCTCGAGGTTTATCATTGAGACGGATCACTGCCCTCTCCAATGGCTGCAGACCATCTCTCCCAAAAATGGCCGCCTCCTGCGCTGGAGCCTCGCTTTACAACAATATTCCTTTGAGGTGCGTTACAAAAAGGGGAGTCTCAACGGTAACGCCGATGGTTTAAGTCGAAGCCCCTAACGTAGGAATCAGCCTCAAAATTGTTTGTTACTGATGTTTTTCTTCCTGAGGCAGGATT